>NC_053458.1:12259104-12561744 GCF_015227805.2 Hirundo rustica | reverse complement strand
AAAGTTTCGAATTTCTACAGTGTTCAAGTATTTTAGTAATTACTCAGAAATCCCAATAAGCTTGCAAATCCAAAACTTGCAAGATTCCTTTTTCTTTATTTATTCACAAATTATATTTAAAATAGAAATTAGGAATAAAAATTCATGATCTGGCAATACTTGGCTAGCTCTGTCCAGAAACCAGACGCATTAGTAAGATCTGGAAGGTTTTGTCTGCATCTGTGTCCACTTCTCACTCAGGCACCTGCCTGTTGTGCAGTCCCTGTCCTCAGCTCTTCATCCAACTCTGGGCATAGGCATTGCATAACCAGTGTCATTGTTAGAGTGCCACAAGCTGAACAGATTTCTTCCTGTTTTCACTTGCTTTATATGCTCAACATTACTGACTTTTTTTATTTTTTTTCTTTGCCTTCAGAAGCTCTGTTGTTCCAGTTGGAATAAACTCAAATATAGTTGGATTTTTTTGTTTCCATGGCAAGGACTTTGATTTGTCAAAGCTGCAGTGGTCCTCTGGAAAGGCGTGGTCCACCTTTCTAAAGTGCTCTAGTGTAACAAGAGCAGCTCTGAATGTTGCTGTTTCCCATAAGACTATCAGTAAGACAGAAGTTGTCACAGACAACATCTTGGATTTCCTGCAACTGCATTTTAAAGCTTTTACAGTTTCATTTTCTCTTTAAAATGCTTCTTTGAACATTACCTATGCCCAGAGGAACAGTTTCAAAATGAAAAGCAGGGTTTTAGAGCTTCAATTGCAGCCACAGGGGACTGTATATTCTTCCATTGTTGCTTTACTGTAGTATTATGCCTCTATTAGCTCAAAATATAAAGACCTGATAATGTAGGCCCCTTTGGAATACCTAAGATTAACAAGGAGAATTTTATCTTGGAGGACCTGCAGTATTATTTATTTGACATCATACTACATCAGTTGTACAAAATTTCTCTTTTGCTACAGAAAAAGAAAAATCCTAATCAAAACTATTAATATTGTTTCTATTGGATTTAGGAAATAAAAAAGCATCAAATAAAGTTTTTAGCTGTTTCTGTGTAATCAGGGATGCATGGTATTAACCATCCTTTTTGTTAGTTGACTCTTATCCAGTTTTCACTTATGTCTCTTGTGAGTTTTACAGGAGATGAAAGAGGCCCCCAGCAACTATTTCCAGATCAGTCCCTTGTCAAATAATTCAGATTACATGAAATTTATCACTGCATATGCAATCTACTAGGGAAAAAAAAAAAAAAAAAAAAAAAAAGAAGAAATCAAGTCTGTTTAGTAACTTTTCTCCATATGCCGTACACATAGAGGTAAGTTATGACAATACTACTCATGTTCGTGCTGGATAATGCCCATCATAACAGGTTAATGGCTTAAAATACGCTGCTATGTCTGTGCAATGCATATTGAAAGCATGCCAGCCTGTGAAAGGTGTATATGAGATGAATTCACATCCCTTATTCCAGACAGATAATGGTAAGTAGAAAGACAGTTAGTACATCAAAGAGAATTCTAATATACCAATCTATATACTGAATTCCACATTTTCTGAGAAAATTCGTAAACTTATTTCAAGAGCTGGAGAATGCCTATTAAGCATAGAAAATAGTCTAGTCCTGCAGTACAAACATCAATGCTCAAATACTCAATAGAATTTGGTGTGGAATTTTATTCATATTTTCAAAATAGGCCTGTCACATTCTCTTTTTCAACAGAAGTATGTTCACTGCTTCTGTTACATATATTTTTCTGCACTGGATATCTCATTCATCATCCAAAGTATTCTCTGATTCTCAAGGTCTCAAGGGAAAAAAAAAAGCTAATTTAGTATACCCCTAAAGCTCATGTATCTGTTGGTAGAAATACAGGCTTGTCATTGTTGATGCATAATAACCTTGCTGGTAATTACAGCTGACTGTGCCAGTGGCTCAGAGTTAGGGAGAATATCTGTAATAGTAGCTTCTAGAAAGTCTCTGACCTCAGATCTACCCATTTGATATGTTATTTTCCTTTAGATTAAAAGATAGAAAAGTCAGCTCCAATTCAGACATGTTCAAAAGCTTTCTTTGTCTTTATCTTTGTCCTGGACAATCCATAGGGGATCACTTTGAAGAAGCGAGAGCTCAGTTGGAACATGTGTGTCATATACATTATGATGTTAAAGAAGGACTTGGGGATCACAGATTCATTTTCTCTAAAGCCAGACGAACCTCTGTGATCACATAATCTGACCCCTTGTTTAAAGGAAAACATAACATTTCCCTGAGCTATCTCCTATAACCACAGGTTATCTTTAGGAAAAAAAAATCTATTTAAAGATTTATACTGATGAAGTTCTCCACCACGATGTTTTTCTAGTTGTTAATTATCTATGCTATTAGAAATGTGTATGTTGTATCTAGACCAAATATCCAGCTCAAGCTTTCAAAATCTGGATCTTTCCTCAGACCCAGTGTCTTCAATGGCCAACATTTTTTTTCTTTTGTAATATTTATAAATTGCAGCAATTCTGATACACAGCTTAGTCAAGCCAGCTCCTTGAAAAATTATAATGTCTGTTTCACAGTGCTGGAATAATTTCATGGTGTAACTTAAGATGCAAATGAACTCTGGGTTTGTCAGTCTTTTGGCCTGATCTCACAGCTCAGAGTAGAGATAATCTGTATCACGTTGCCCCAGATGAATAGTGAAGAGCTCAAGGGACAGACATTCCACAATCACTGAACTCCTATTTCAGGTTTTGGCAGCCCCCTTCTGAATTCTTTTTCCTAGTATCTTCTCAACATTTCTCATATTGCAATGTGTGCCCATTCTCCTCATCCTAAAGTAGTGTACTTCTGAGAAGAATCTGGCTTCATCTTCTCCATGGCCTTCCACGTGGCTGAAGACAGTAATAAAATCCTCTTTGAAACATCTCCATTAGGGAATGGTCTCTCGAACTTTCTTGCACACAATATGTGCTTCATCTTCGTGCCACTCTGCTGGAGTTGGGTACGATATTCAGATAAGCCTTACAGGTGCTGAGAAGATGTGGAGCTTGTTTCCTTCACCTGCTGGCAATTAAATTTTGCTCATGTGGTTTGATTTCTTTGTCACAAGGACAAATTACAGATTTGTGTACATCTTCTTGTGCACTGGGAGCTTCTATGGCCTTTTGTCCAATGTTGCTTTCTATCCAGCCGTCATCCAACATGTCTCATTGCATGACTTACGCTCTTCCTGGCGCTCTTCCTAAATTTAGGACTTTGCATTTACCTTTGAGAGGCTTTTGTCAGGCCATTTCTTCAGTCTGTTGACCCTTTCCCTCCAAAGTGTTGCCAGCTCTTCACACTTCGTGCTTGCTGAGGGCACATTTTGTCTCATCTTTATTACAGGCATTAAGCAGTATCTATCTCATCTGTTCATCACAGTAAAACATCATTTACAAGTGTTTTCTCTGCACAGTTTGCAAACGGCATCATCCTTCTTTAATGGAGTATGCTGACAATAAAATGAAAAGTGTTACTCAAGAGGTAAGACCAGTGCAAAATAACTGCCCACGCTGACGAAATACCTCATTTACATATGTACTGCATTTGCCTTTTGTTATGTGGAATCAAGTAAAACTGCTTATCTCTCATAATGCCACTCCTTTTGCATTGTTACTACTTCTTGGATAGTTACTCTTTCTGTAAAATATCCTTCCTTGTTAACATGTGCCATTATTAAAAGGTGCATTATGTTTTCACATTCCATTTCAAAAACAAAGAGAATTATGCAACAAGAGCAACCACTCCTTTTCATTATTTAAAATGTCTCTCCACCTTTGGACCATTTGTAAAACTTTTTCTATATTTTTTTTTTCTATTTCATTGATCAAGTGTTCTAATAGCAGTGCTGAGGATCTTACTAGACGTATTTGATGATGCTTGTAGTCTTACAGACACATTTAAATGTCTTTGTTCTGCACCTCTTAATCAAAGCGACAGATAGAACCAAGGCTTATAAATGACCCCATGCATTACATCATCAGTACTTTATGTCAAACATTTCTCATTTAATCAGAGACTTCTTCCTTTCTTCACTCTCAAGAGTGTATCTTAGAAGATACTTTCCAACTATAGTATTAATTGGACTCCTAAGAAAAGGAAGTTATCAATTAGGTTAGGAAAATAAAATTAGCCATTTTACAGATACATGTAGTTAATAACTTTCCTAACATGGAGAGAGCAGACAGTAACTAGGCATTTGTGACACGGGAAGTACACTCCTTTTCCTTCTGATTCTCTCTGAACACATTTTACACCTTCATTGTGTTATTATGAATAAACTGTCAAGTGATGACAATGTGGGGAAAAGCTCAGCATAGTTTTTAACAAACTATGAATTCTGTGAGAATATAATTGTGGTTACCAGTGTGCATTCTCCCACAGTCTTGGATGTTCTTTTTGAAAGTGAGGACTTGATCCCTATGAAGGATTTTTTTGTGGGTGCAGCAAAACATTAGGACAGATTCATGCTGAAATAAAAAAACCTTTTTTGTGACCTGGATGTTACAAAATGTTATGATAAGACTTTGGTCACTCTAAATTAGCAACAGAAATGAATTGCAGCTGATAATGCAGAGCACATTTTGCATGAAAGGAATAGTGTCCTTTGCAGGACATTTCTGAAGGCAGGTCTATGTTTTTGTTATTAAGGAGCAGTCTTTAAATAGCCAGAGTCATATGCAGTGTTCAGCAAATGTCAAACTAGCAAGCAGTATGTGGCTATTTACCAACTACTGCTTATGCTGATTTCCAGTGTGCTACATGTCATGCTTTTATGCTTTAGCAGAAAGTGTGCTAGGTGCCATCAGGAATGACTTCTTTAATTCATCATAACAAATACCTGTATAACCATATAATTTTTTTTCTCCTAGAGGCAAATCATCCTGCTCATATGAAAAAAAGCTTCCTAAATTTCAGCAGTAGGAATCATAGAATGAGTCTAAAAGCTCAGAATTATTTTCCACATACTGCCCATTTCAACAGCATACAGCATACTTAGGTAGCATTAAGAATAATCTAAGAAGAGTACAACTAGCAATCAGGAATAAAGTGTCATGTAGCTCTTTCTTTATTGACATTTGTTCTGCAGTAGCTGCATCTACTCTGGCTTTCTCCAACAATGATACAATTTGTTCACTGAAGCATGCTTAATTCCGTGAGGAGCCCTCTGAGCAGCTACAAATATGGGTGTTTGTGTAATGTTTTGGTGATTAAAAAAACCCTCTTTTTCTTGATGTGCAAAATTGTATAAAATTATTTTGTATGTGAGGTGTTCTAAAATAGTTTTAATTGGACAATTATTTTACAGATTCAGAGTCTATTGCCATACTTCAGTTTCATAATTAACTTGTATACAGGAGTCCATATGGCAGATGAGCAATATTAGATAAAAATAGCTGGTTTGACAGAGAGAGAAGTAATGTTATTGTGAAGAGATTTGTGCATTACATAATTCATGATTTTTATGGAAGACTTAGAGTTATGCCTAGAAACTGTTTTTTGTTTAGATTCTAACCAAGGTATACCACTGCTGCAGTAATGAATAATGCAGATAACATGGTGCCCTCAGTGAACTATACCGCAAAAAAAGCAGCTGACTATCAGAAATAGCTCATTAGGAAAAAAAAAAAAAAAAAAAAAACAAAAACAGAAAAAGCAGATAAATGTAAGCAAAGCACATTACCTTGATGGAGAAACAGAAAAGACAGATTCTACTTCACAACTAATTTGTACAAACAAGCCTGAAAAATTTTTGGTTCCTAAAGCCTTTAGGCAAACTCAGAACTAATTAAATAAAAAATGTTCTCTGTTCCATTCTTTTCAGATTAAATGGTAGGATATTTCATCATGAAAGTTTATGTAATGCAAATGAGGACCATCAGCAGTATAAGACTTTTAAAAATGAAGCCATGGATGAGAAAGACACAATGAGTCTGACTCATTATAGCATTGCTCTTTGCAACTCCAGGATGTAGTTAGGATGGTGTCAGCACTTTTATTATATAACCTATTTTCAGTTGTTTATTACTTAGCTATAAAAATTTACTTCAGGGTAAATCTGAGTGCACAGGGTTTCAGGTGTTGTGGGGGGGGTTGGGTGGTTTGTTTTTTGTTTTTTTGGTGGGGTTTTTTTTTTTTTTTTTGGTGTTTTGTTTTGGTTTTTTTGTTGTTGTTGTTGTTGGGGTTTTTTAAAAATAAATTTTAAACTTTGACTAATGTATTTACAATTGGAGAAATCTCTTTTCTGTGAAAGGTGTTGAATTTACACACTTCTTTTGCTGAATTTATAAGCTTATTTCAATTTCCAGGGCATTTAATGCATTATTGGAAAATTCATTCTCATTAAATTTTTTCAGCTTGCATATTTCCAAATATTTTAAAATCAATCATAAAACCAATTTAAGCCCTCTCAAAAAGGAGAGATGTGATGGCTGAAATTAATATACAAATAATGGAATCAAAAACCTTTACTCCAAACTTATAGTGTAGGATAGAGCTACAACTTAAAACCAAGTAGCAAATTCACTGAATAAACTCACACCTAAATATATCTTGTTATAACTACTTTTGTGTCTATTTCCTAATCTTCTATATCTGGTACTGCACAGTCTTCACTTTTCTGTATGTCTACAAAGTAAAAAAATCTATAAAACATTTCATCAATGAATCATCTGAGTAAATCCCAAAAAGACCGCAAAAATGTAATTCAGATATAGTAGATCATCTTCCATCTAGTCCAACAAAGGAAAAACCTTCATGTAAGATACCAAAAATACTTTCACTGGAGGCACATGTTTGGTGTTTTCAGAGAGGGGCTTTAACCACCAGCAGGCTCTTTTCCCTTACCCGGGTCACAGCCTGTGGGGATGAGGAAGGCAAAGGCACAGGGTACCACTGCCAGGAAAGCAGCAGTAATGCACTGCTGAAAACGGGGTGACGTGCCAGTTCCTGCATATTCATCACACAGCGCTGACTCAGTGCCTGGGACACTGCTTGCGCGCTGAAGAGAAGCCACGTGCAGATAACTTCTGGGGACCACAACACACTTGGAGTAATTTAAAAGCGGCATCCCAGGCATGCTCCTATAAAGGCTAAAGGCTGTCTCATCAATTCTGCCAACATCACTTGAGTGTGTATCATCTGAAATTGATGGACAGATATTTATCTTATGCTTGGTTTCCACTTAGCTTTGCAAAAAATTGATTTAAAGGTTGATTCATAATCTGCACAGAACAGAAATGATAGCCGTTATATATGCAGTAATAGGTCACACATACAATCTTCAGCACTACAATCAGTTTTGCTAGGTGAATGAATGATGAGTAAGATATCACATCCTTCTCAAAAAAAAGTACATTTAGGTCACTGACTTATCTGATATAGCATTAGTTAATGTGTGGCTTTGAAGTCCTTTTTAAGAGTGAGCACAGAGAAATCACTGGGGTTTTGTACTGGTTAAAGGTACTCAACTAGGTTTTGCTCCCAATTAATATATAATATTAATATAGACATTTTAAAATAAGCTACTATCTCTCCCCATCTATACACTTACTGGTCAATTCAAATATTACCCAATTCATACAAATTGTAAGTCAAAATTAAAGGAAATACAGTGGAATAATCTATTTGCTCTTTTAAGGCAAGTTCATTAACTTCACTTTCATTTATAAATCCTCGGGTAGTCTTTTTCACTTCCTTTTCCTTATGATTGCAAACAGGAAAAACAAACAGAAATTCACACCAAAAAGTTATTTCCAGGATCCAGCATTCTTGTGATTCGCTTTCCTTCTTCAGCTGACTCTGAGTGGTTTGGCCATCTCACTGGAATGCTTCCCAGGTCCATTACTTTCAGTTGCTCTCTATCTTTGAGGAGTAATTTCATAGTTGGTTTATTTTGTTTTCTTGGCATTTCTTGCTTTTCCTTAATTTTCTTGTCATTTATTTCCCTTCTTTCCCCCTTTTCCCAGATTTATTCTGTTCCTGAACAATTGCTGTTAAACATTTTCTCTTTCTTAGCTTCTGAACTATGTCTGTAATCTTAAAAGCAGGTAATGTGTTTGAGTGAAGAGATGATTATGTATATATCTATTTCCTGAAATAGGGCTGCTCCTCTTGAAGCTGTGACTATGAGGCACTGCATGAAGGAACAGTTTCTTATCCAGAAGTCAGTGCACACACTTCCACTGTCAGCTCTCAATGCTCTGACAGGACCCCAAAGGCTTGAGGGTCTCTTTTCTGGCTCTTCCTATTGCTAAATCTTCAGTCAGATGGAAGGATTCAGGAAGCGGAGGAATTCTGAAGGAAAGGCTGTTGGCTTGTTGAAGCAGAGAGGATCTCCATGTACCATTTTCATATAGCATCCTTCTAATAATCTTCAATTTCTGGAGAAGTAATCTTCCATTTCCTTTTCAGAAAAAAAAAGATAAAGGTTTTTTAGAACCTCCTTTATCTCATTAGAATCTAAATGGACAGCTGTCTTTTTTATTTACACAGTTACCAATATACTGAGGATCGTCCCACCAAAGATATAATTTTATTACTTTTTCACTTCTGCAACATTTTAATTGAGCATTTATTTCATTATTTTCATTTAAGTTGTAATCAAAGCCTAGCTCTTAGCCTGCAGTCTACACATTTAGCAAAGAAATTCAACTGCACATAGAACAACCTATTAACAGGTTGAAAATGGAACTGTCCTGAAGGAGAACCAGCCTTCCTAACAATAGTTTGATGCTACTGTAATAACAGGGAGCTCACAGAATTAGATGACTAAGAATTCTGAGAGCCATTTTGCAAGAGAAGACTCATAATTGGAATTTAATCCCAAGACTTTGATGTCTGTATCTTGGCTGTATCTTGCCTGTGCTCCATCTTTGAATTTTCTAGCTTTTGTCACTATAATACATTGGATCACATGTTAATAGAGAAGGTTTCTTCTTTTTGTTGTTATTATTTTTGTTCATCCTACGTAATTGACCCATTTCCATGTAATTTACTCAGGAAAACTTGACGTGTCTTATTTTCTGCATTACAAATATTTCTGATTTGCAAGTCATTAAATATTTTCCTTAGCAGATATATCCTGAAAGGGTGGGCAAATTCCAGGGAAGGTTGAGCAAAAAGCCTCAAATTCAGCATATTTTAAAACTTTTTTAAAGGAATTGAAAAAAATATTAGCAGGTGTTATTAATCTATATATTATGTGACATTGAAAATGTTATAAAATTCTTGAAAGATCCAAACAGTAGGACAGTGTAAGGACAAATTTATGCATATAGAACCAAGCCTGAAATACTCTATTTCTCTCATTCTGGGTACTTCCTTGCACCCATACTTTGCATCCTTTTTAAACATTGTCAGAAAACTAAGATATACCTTTGGCTAATTCTAAATGCTAAAGAAGTACTCCTGTCTATGTTATTTTCCTGTTCTCATTAACTTTCCACACTGTACAGTAAGTACGAAAATGTTCTCTAGTGTACCTATATAAGTGAAAACAGACAGAAAGTGTACATATTTCACATGAATGTTAGAGGAAATGTAACTGGAAATAAGTGATCATCCCCCTGTACTCAGCCCCAAGTCCTGTGTTCATTTTGGGACCACTCACTGCAAGAAAAACACTGGGGTGCTGGAGCATGTCCAGAGAAGAGCAATGGAGCTGGGGAAGGTCGGGAGCATCTGAGGGAGTTGGGGGTGTTCAGCCTGGAGAGGAGGAGGCTCAGGGGGACCTTGTCATTCCCTACAAATGCCTGGAAGGAGGTTGCAGCCAGGTGGAGGTCGGGCTCCTCTCCCAAGTAACAAGTGGTAGGAAAGAGGAAATGGCAACAGGTCGTACCTGGGGGGAAGTTCTGACGGGATATTAGGTAAAACTTGTTCACCAAAAGGGTTGTCAAGCACTGGAAGTGGGTGCCCAGGGAAGGGAGTGCCTGGGGAAGTGGCTGCAAAAATCAAAGTGGTTCCCTAAAACCATATAATGAATGCACGAGGTATAGAAATGTTTAGATGTAGTTTTCTCTGGAATTTGTTTCAAAGCATAATTTTTGACATCATAATGCCATTTGTAAGTCAACTTTGTTCCTGAAATGCATATTTAAATGCACACGTGACATTAATCACTTGTTCTTACAACTGTAATTGTTACACTTATTCCAAATTTTAATGGATTGAGGTAAGCCTGATTTCTCAAGCAAAACAGAGATTGTAACTACAATCCAGTGCCAAAGCTTTTTCAACAAATAACAAATAACAATTTTTTTATCATGCTGACAGTCACAAAAATATCATGGAATAAAAGAAGCTGTTTAAACCTTTTCTCCTTCCTTAGATAGCTATGTAAGTCACCTATAGCCTAAGATTCATAACGTTTTTTATCCCTACCAGGCAAGGAGTAAGATAACTGGTCTGTCTGGCTGTGTATCTGTTTCAAAAGCATCAAAACAATATTTGCAATTGAATCTGAGGGGAGAAAGAATCACATTGTAAAATGATAGATGATAATATGCCCAACAGGTA
The DNA here is from genome assembly GCF_015227805.2 of Hirundo rustica. Classification (NCBI taxonomy): domain Eukaryota; kingdom Metazoa; phylum Chordata; class Aves; order Passeriformes; family Hirundinidae; genus Hirundo; species Hirundo rustica. The sequence continues at coordinate 12,551,202 of NC_053458.1, read as the reverse complement.
AACTTTTTATACAACAGGGTTAGGGATCAAGGTTACAGCTAATAATGTATTGCAGAAGACTGTAATTGTCTGGAATATTTTCTGATTATGTTCTTATTTCTAAAATAGTATTTTGATGTAGTGCAGCTCTTCTTAGGCTCCAATAGTTATTAATAGATACATGTCCTTTAGTATAAGTAATCCGTTCCACATAGGAAGAATATATTGTTCAAAATAAGAAGGAATGTTTCATTTTATAATTGGTTGAAAACTCTTGAGAAGTAGTTGTTCATTCTGAAAAGCACTGTAGAGAATAAATTGCCTCTTCTGCTTCAAAAATCTATGAAGTCTTATCTTTTTGATTCAAGGTTTTCCTGAAAAAGTAAATTTAGATACTAGCAGAGTAGAAAATTCTGCTATCTTTATATAGTAAGTAAAATATTAAAGGAAATTACATCAAAGATATAATACTGTGGATTTTGTTTTGGTTTATTTTGGCAGTGAACCTATTAATTCCTATTCTTTTAGGATTACACTTTTTTTTTTTTTCCTTTTCTAAAGTTTAATAAAAATAATTTCTCTCTGAACTAAATCCTAGCAAATCTAATCAAAGGCAGCCATTTCACTAAGGGAAAGCAGGGGGTGAGGAGGGACTAAATTACAACTTTCTACAAGATCCTAAAAAGCAAAATGGAAAAAAGCCATAGTCAATATAATAAATCATAACATCATAGAGAGCTTATTTGGAGGGAGTAAAGGAGTGTTGATTAAGGAGGTGTTGGTGTTAAGACTGTAATCAGGCAGCCATTTCAAGCCTCACTTTCACAGCCTGCTGACATGAAGGAATAACATTTATTTTGTGAACAGTTACGTGACTGAAGTCAGAGACAGATGAGAAAGGGATTTCCCTCCCCCCCTCTTCTTTCAGCTGTAGAATAAAAACATGTAAAGGCTTTATGAGTTATAAGATGAGATGCATTTTATGATTTTTCTTCCCACTTCTCCAGGATGAAAACTACTTTTTCCAAATATGTAAATTAACATCTGTATAAGCAGAACCTGGAAAAAATAAAATGGACCCTTTGCATGCTCAAATCAATATCTATGTGTGTACATATGCGTGTGAATGTGAGAGCCTAATAAACTGCTGGATGGGAAATCTGCAAGTAAAGACCTTGTTCTTCCTTCACATCATGTAAATTGAAAATAATTCTGCCGAATTCAGTAGACAGAGTTTTGCTGTAAAAATGGTATCTCAGAGAAAATAACTAAAGGCACTGATACTTCAGACTGTTGAGTATCTAATGTTTTACACTGCTGAAAAAGAAAAAGATCTGACTTTCATCTAATTTTACTATTTTGTATAGTTTGACTAGTGTATACTAACAAGCTATAGAAAAACAGAATGGCGCCTATGCTTGGATAAGAATATCATGGAGGAACAAAGTCTTATTTTTCCTCTGGCAAACTTGTGTGTATATGTGCAAATCCAAGTTCAATGTATTGCAATTCATTGCTTGGATTATGTGTATGCCAAATATGCTCCGTCAATGGAGCTAACTCTAATTTCTAATTGTTATAGGAGCTACTGAGAATATACAAGTAGGAACACCACTGGTGTAACTCAAAGGTCTAAGGATATGTGAGATAATTCACTGGGGAAAGGCAGTAGCTTTCATTAGGTCAACTAATACAGCTATGAAAAAAAGGATATACTTTCAGGCAGAAAAATCATATGAAAGATGTATACAATGACCTAACATGATGATATGATATTGATAATGTTTGCCTTATTGTATTTTGCACTGAATTAAATATTGAATTAGAAAGATTCCAGCCCATGCAACCTTCAGCTAAGCTGCCTTATTGGACAAGATGGCTATATGTTCTATCTTGCCTTCAAAAAGTTGTGTTAGCAATATGATTATGTATAAAAAAAAAAAAAAAATTCAATTCATAATTTAATATTTTTATAAATAAAACACTCAAGAAAGCTGCAGAAGGATAAAAAATAATACTCCAACCAAGGCAAATATGACTGAAGAAGAGTAACAAGATTTAGGAAAGAGACTGAAGGAATATCCAAAGGTGTCCTTGGCAGTACTCATGCTCTGGTTTTTTTGTACAGATCTGCTTTAGGATCTCTTATGGAAGATGAAAACAGAGAGATGGAGATGGAAAAATAGAAAGAAGAAAATTCACTTTCTAGTCTAATCTTATTCAAACTATGCCTTCTATAAATTCTTTCTTAATAAAATATTAATTTAAAAGAACAACTATTCAATAAGCAGACATCCATTCCAAATTATTGAAGTAAAAAATAAAAAGAATCATGATCAAAAATTATATAGAAAGAGGAAATGTAAGCAAACACACAATGAGAAATCAGATACTCTTCAACTTTATAACTGAAAGACTTAGTGGATTAAGAAGGAATCCTAGCATATGTGCAAGTTTGATTAAAAAAATATGGATTCAAAAACCACTCAAAGAGGCATTACTGTACTTCTAAAGAACAATTAGAATAAGAAAAAGAAAAATGCTCAAAAATTGTTCATTTGAAGAGTAACTGCACCTTACACATACCTAGCTGTGATTGTGACACAGCCTAATGAAGATTGGGCATCATTTACTATTGGAAAAAAATTGACGGATAATTCAAAGTGTCTACACACTCACACACACGGCAAACATTTAAGAAGAAGGGATAACAGATTTTTTTCCTATTCTGTGGTTTGTTTTTTTTTTCAAGTAATAAATGGGTTTAGCGGATTAGAGAAGCACAAGAATATAAAGAGAAATATGCTGTTTGTTTCTGAAAATACTTCTGAATTCACAGGTACCTGTAAATTGGCAGTATAAACCAAAAACTATTTTAAAAAATTGTATGTCTGAAACTTAAATTTTAATGCCTACAAATTCAAGAGGATCATATGTGTTCAGAGGAAAAAAAAAAATAAAGGTCTTATCTTCTATATCCTCCCATACTTATTTGAAAATTCACATAAAAGGTCATTTATAAATAATCCCCAGGGAATGGAATTACTGCAAAGCACAGAAAACATTTTCTGCTCAGAGATACCTTCCAAATTTGCTCGGATTGCCCAGACAATAGATACATCATGATCAGAACAGAAAACATGGTCACACTATTGCTGTAACTCCCCAAGTCAAGGCCACTTCTTAGCAAATTACTTTCTACATAACCATACAATGATTTGAGTTTTTTCCATTCCTTAAACCAAATTACAGCAATGTTTACCTAACATACGCTAGTGCATCTTGGCATTTTATATATAGTCCATTTAGGAAAAAAGTACTTTGGTCTCCTCAGAGGAAGTTCCACCTAAGCAGAACTTAGACGTGGAGAACTTCTTGAGGACTTCATAAAGCACACCAGTTTCATAGACCTGTTATGGAAAAGTGTGAGTAGACTTCAGTTCATGAAAATGAGGGTGCAGGTTGTGCAGTTCCATGTTCAAAACATGATTGTCTTGTCTACAAACACAGAGGCCAGAATTCAGCTGCAGGACCTGCACTGAGGGGATAACTGAATCATTAAGACTAATACAAAATAATGTGATGAAATAATGTGTATTAAAATTGGATTACACATTCACTGCCTTTTTATACAGCAGATGTTGAAACATTCTGACAGTTCTGAAAGTATGAAGACTACAGTAGAGCTGATCAGAATAATATAACCCTCCTTCTTCTAAATTTATCATACAGAGTAGGAGAGTAGAGACTAGAATTTCTAGACTTTAGGACAGTGCCCAGAGTTTTTAAGAATGGTTTTTGTTGCTTTATTGAGCAGCAGGGTAATCAGGTACTATTAACTGCAATGGCTTGATGGAAGATCTATTAGCTATTACCAGTCTGAATGTTAAAAATCATAAATTCATACCTACATAATTCCTGATGTTGAGTAATCAATAACAAATTTAATAATACTTACTTTCTTTTCATTTGTTTTCCATTCATCATTCAAATTTTCATCTTTTATTCCCCAGAATGATAAAGGTTAGAACTTTTTCCTTGATATAATTAATGACACTACAATCAAAGTGCTGATAATTGTACATAATTGCGTGTTGGAGACAAACTGCGAAGAGAAGGTTAAGCACTTCAAGAGGAGATGAAGGAATGTGAGACTGGCAATTTCCCTGCGAGCACCCTGGAGAAGGGTCATCCCACTCTTTGTGCTGTTGCATGGCCAGAAAATGCCATTGTGGTATGTTCTGAAACCAGGAGGGAAGGTTGTTCTAAAAGACTGGACAGAAACATTCCAAATTGTGTCCTTATCCTTTCTTCCAACTGGTCTGTGAAGACAGATACATTTAAGAGAACAGGAACACTGGCCAGAAAGCCTTCAGTGTGAGACAGAGATTTTGTGCTACTGTTTAAATCAGAGTATTTAATATGTGGACATGTGTTCAGCACTGCTCAATTACAGTAGCTCCACATATTTTCATGGTTTGATACCTCAGAATACAGTCTCTTTTAAAGGACTTCCTGAGCATGGCTAATTCCTTGCTGAATCAGCTGGAAAGGTGGAGACTCAATTTTTACAGCTGTCTCAGCCTTTCATTCTAGAAAAGCTTCAAAGTACTTAGCAGTGAATCAAACTCTATGGAAACTTATTGGTAGGATTTTGCTGAAATGATAGAGCCGTTACAGCAGTAATTCCCATTTCCATAGCAAAACTGTGTTTTACTTATCCAGCTATTTCAAAAATGTTACTGGAGAAGATTCATTTTTCAATTTATATTTTCATCCATTAGACCTTCTAGTTTTTTAAAATCTATTTTAAAAGACAACTGCAGTGTTAAAATCCATAATTTTTATTTATGAGCAATATCAAACCAAACAATAATAATTTCTTTATTTATTCTGATTGAAACTGTAGCCAGTCTCAGCTTTTGTTTTTCCCTTTCTTCAGCCCTAAGCACAGGCTAAAGATTCTATGTGTCAGTTTGAAGGTATAGGGCCTTAAAATTAAAAGGGGGGGGGGGGGGGAGGGAGATCAGTGTTTTACTGTGGAATGGGAAGTTCAGATTTGTACTTTCACATACCATGCTTCTTAACAGAAGAGCCAATTTCTGAGCTGCTCACTCTGCACAGCTCTTATTCACAGGATCTCTTCATGAGAACATTTGCATAAATGAGTACATATGGTATTTATACCTTTCAGAAACTTTGCAAAAGCAAAAGCAAAGCAAATACTCCTCTCTGAAGTATATGGGAGGATTCCATCCACCTAAATTCTTAGCCAAAATTTTCAGATAATTTTTTAAAAAAATATTTATTCAGAACCATCAACCCAAATTCTGAAGGTTCTTGAAATCCGAAATTTCTATCCATGAATTTTCACCATAAGCTTCCTGAAAGAGGTTGTTGTTATTCATTATTTTGGGCCAAATTTTTGGATAGGTAAACTTGATAATTTCCTTTGATTATATGATCACTTTTCTACCTCTTTTAATGTATCTTCTTTATCATAATACTTACTTTTATTTTTGTTGTGGTAATAGTAATTAGATATATAGCAAAATAGGACATTATCTGCCAAATTCTTATCTTTATCCGTGTGTTGTTATTCCAAAACATTCACTCAGAAAAACACCAAAGTAAACTAAACCCTTAACCCTTTAAGCTCCAGGAAGGTGACTGGGATGCTGTTCTGTACTCTGAATTTATCCTATCATTTACTAAGAATTGTGGACATGAAATATCATGTAGAAATTGGGCTGAACATATGAGGATTCAGATCATTAGTAGGAAGAACTTCCTGAATTGGGAGAAAATTTAATTTTTTTGGAACATATACTTCGGGGAACAATATTTAAAACACAAGTTTCCGTTTCTATTCTAGTCATTTCAACACTTTTATGGTAGCTATCACCTCTAATTATCAGGGAACTCCCATTAGTCATGCACTTAGATAACTGAGTGACTCCAGTGGCAGCAGCTCCAACCCAATTAGGAACTTGACTAAAAGTACTATAAACCGGAATTTTTTTTCCTGGTAGATGAAAGTCAAGTACATAAATGAGAGCAAACCCCAAAATGCTTCTAAACGGTAATCTTAAATCATTGTGCATGCTGCTAATTTCTTCCTAGAATACATTTTTTGATTGTGAGAATATGTATTTAGTATTAAGATAGTGGTTTTGTAAGTTTCTCTTACCCCTTGCTTGCTTTCCCAGGACTCTGTAAACATGTGTATGGCTCTGAACAATTTGATATTCATATCCCAGGTTTGCCTTCTCTCACTATTTCTGGAAAATGCATTAGACAATATTTGTTGCCAGCCCTGTAATGACCCTCAGCTGTTTCCAGTCTCTCTTAGGGTGTTAATATTTCATTTGCAATCACACTCTGTGAGCTGTAAAAATGTTTACAAATGTGTATAAGGCAACAGAACATTTTTCACATTCTAATCTACAGTGGTAGCCCTACACAAAACACACAATATGGATGAATCTTTTACCTTCCAGATACTTGACTCAGAGCCTAAAACTTAAATCAGGGGTGTCTTCCTAGTATATAAGTGCTCTCATGTCCATACACTTCAGGTGCTCATGCAGCACATCTACGTTTTTGTTTATTAGTTCCTTATGTTGATGACCACTTATGTGATATTCTGTTTTATTGAACTGGGACTGCTGAGATCAAAGCTAGAAATAAATGAGTACTTCTGAATATGGGTAAGTGCACATATCTACTCTATTGTTTAAATAATTTAGATTAATCTTTCATAAAGCATGACTCATGTGAGAAAGACACCTGTGGATTTTAGAAATCAGGTCTGGTAGTTGATTACAGTATTTTAAATAGCTTTTTCAATAGCTTTATGCCTAGGAGGTGTGAGAAGCAGTAAATTATTTCAACTGAATGGGATAGTAAGAGATTTATACTGTGGAAATGAGACATCTCTCAGAAACAAAAGTATTCATAACTTCAATTTCAGCTTGATGCAGAATAGCTCATGAAACTGAAAGATCAGCAAGAACTTTCAGATAATTTTGTCTGTTTTTATTTGCTTGCTGTATGCAAGTCCATTAAAATATTCTTTTATCTAAAATATAATTAGGAGACAACTATAATGTGAACAGCTAAACCATTTAACTGCTTCAGAAAAAAAAAAAAAAAAGGTAATCTTAAATTTCATTCAGAAAGCTTTTGAATGAAGAAATTGAGGGCTACAATTTTATACTTAAAAGAAAGCTTTTCTTTCTAGGATAAGCTACAGCAAACTAGTTTGACTCACACAATTGTGTTGCACAAAAAATGTATTCAATAAAGATCATATTGTACATAGACATTTTCACATTTAAATTTCCTTTTTTCTTTCTGAACACTTCAGGTGAGCTTTCTTCCTTTTATAATTCTTTTCTCTGATACCTTTAAGTCTCAATTAGTGATATTCTTAGTGTTTCTGCATCTGGCTCACAAAATAAATGCCTTCCTACAAAAGCACTCCACTTAATACTTCACAAAGAAATTCTGATAATTCTACATTATTAGGACTCATAAGTAGATCAATAAAGAAAAATTAATAAATTAAAATGCATTATGTCATAAGAAGAACACATTATGCCTCTGACAATTGCTGACTTATGGAGGCAGAAAAAATGAAGTGAACTGGTATTAAGTTTAAAAAAATTCTGGTCAAATTCACCCATTTTACTGAAAAATCAGTTAAATACAAGATTATTCTGACAATCAGAATTAGGTGATCTGAATGTTGTCTTTCCTGTTGCATTTCTAAAACTGCTTATGTGTTCTTAATTGATAATTTTATTTATTCTGAGGATTAAACTAGATTTAAAAAACAGTGGGATGTAATCATGATGTACCTGTTGTATTAGCATATAAATACGCATAGCATTTAAGAAATATCAAAGGTAAAAATATATTTTGTTCAAAAGCATATTAAAAAAAACCTAGGATGATTCTTAATTGTTTCTTCTTGTTTAGCACCACGTCATTATATAACTGCTTTGACCTTTGTAAAAATGTCCAAATTCTCAATGCACTGGGAAGCATAGCAGCAGCTACATATGAGCTCACAGGCCTAATTACAAATGCTCCTTGAAAAAATAATCTTGCTTTCCGTTCCCCTTCAAATCTAAGACCATTTTTAATTATTAACTTCTTATCTCAAATACTTAGAAATGTGTCTGTTCTCTAGACTTTCTGAGCACATGGAGAAATTTTTAATCAGTCCTATATTTTTTTCTTTTTCGATGAGATTTTTAAGAACAGTGTCTAACAAGCACATATTTCTTATTTTACAGCACTTTTCAAGTGATATGATTAAGCCTCTGACATGTGACATAATTACCAGGTGAATCAGTACTTTCTCCCTGTAGGTGTTGGGCTCAGGGCAATCACTGCGACGATAAGACTCAGGCAACCGAAACTTTTAGTGACTCATATTTCTCTTAGACAAAATATGTCCCATGAGCTTAGATGTTCTGAATCAGAATTCAGGTGGACTGTATCTAGGAGCTCTCACAAGTTTTGAGGTGGAAAATATTACCATCAGCTGGACTAATCACCTTTCCTAATATTTTTTAAGACAAAATACAATATGAATACTAGTTACATGATTTGCATATGACTGGGGGATATTTTGTGCCCAGCACGGGTTCTCTCACTCAGGGACAATTTTGGCCAATGGCATGAAAGAGACTGGCCATTACTCTGATAGAATCTCCCCCTCCTTCTGTGGGTAGACTTGTGCAAAGCATACTTGGAACTGAGAAAGCAACCCTGCTAAACTACATGTCACTGACTTTAATGTACATGAGAAGCATTTATGTTGTATTAGCAGACATCAATACTAGTGGTTTTTTCTGTGGCATGAATGGATCTGAAAAGAGATTACTTAAAAGCTGCTATAAAACACAGTCACAGTTTTGAGCAAACTAATAATATGAGATGTGGCTCCTTGTCACCTCCTATTCTTCACCTCTGTTTGGGAAAAGGTTTGTGTTGCTCTCTTCACTGTTAGATTTGTTCACATAAGTAACATTTTGTCCTTATAGAACGAGGACTTTTCTATTGAATGTTTTTATTTATCCTTTTTTTTCAGAGATGATCTAGAGAAGATAAGGAAACAAGGTGTATGTACCCTTACATCTCCAACACACAATATTCTACCAGTAAAGACAGAGAAACAGAACAAATAAATAAGAAAACAATCCTACGTTCTTTCTGCTTTCACCACGTCTTACCGTGAGCATACAGCCACATTTGCCTTAGAAAGCAGAGATAAGTGCCATGACATTTTTCTTAATTCTAAAGAACAGTTCTTTGTATTTGAATGGTGTGCATGATCACTTGTGACAGAACATACATTTCTTCATATGCACAATCCAAGAAAACTCTAATTATCTGAATATTTACCAACCACATAACACTATCCACACACATGTTCAAATTCTGCCTACATCTTTTGAATCTCACTTTTTCTAGTAACACATTTGATTAATCTGGAATTCTGTATAGCTGATTTTTTTTTTTTTTTTTTTTTAAATCTGTATCTCAAGTACTGAGATAATCTAGCCTAACTTGCCTTTGCAATACTGCAATTAAAATTCTGCTAGATAAGTGATTCTGCCAGCAACAAATGAACCATAGGGTGTTGGTATGAGAATAATGTAGATTTAGAAAAGCAAGAAATACATGGATAAATTTCATATAAATATACTTATGAATTCAACATATACGTTTCTGTGAAGAACATTTTATCACAGCAGTTTTTTGGATGAGATAAATTATTGCAGAAAATATTTGGGTTTTTATATCTCCAATATATTCCCATTAAGTAAATGAAAATTCATATCAACTCATAAAAAAATTAATTGAACTTCTGAGTCAAATTTGTTATTTAAAAACACAAATAGAGACCATTAAGATTAATAATGTCTGGATGAACTGTAAACAAAACAAAAGAAAGAATTTTCTCCAGAAACAGGAATATAGTTCAATGTATTTTTCCTATTTTTCTATTCAGTTGTTTGGAACTTCTATAGCTCACTCTTAAACAAAGATGTGTGATTATAGCAAATTTATAGGTGCTGCTTACCATGGCTCTATCCATCACAAGAAAGCATCTAATAACAAAGCCAGGGTATGTATCTCATTTCAGATGACTGACCATTTGGAACTATATAAAAACTGCTGAGCGAGGGGATTTTGGGGTTATTTCTTTAATAATTTCACCATTGTGGAGAACTATCAATTACCTCTCCTTTCTGCACTGCAAAGTGTAATCTTGCTGGTGGTTATTTTGGAAGTTCAGAATGCTTTTGAGCACTGAAGCTCTTAACATCTATAAAAAGTGTTGTTAACAAAAAAAAAAAAAAAAAAAAATTCAAGAAAACCTGAAATTGCTTTTACACGAAACAAAGTAGCTGTCTTCTACAAAGGTTTCCATCAGCTGTGTCCTATATTTTAACAGAAGAATATAACTTGAAGATGTTTTCCTGGTTGGGACTTTTCCGGCCACACTTTTAACAGGGATTACACTCCATTCTCAGGAAAACGTCAGTCCTCTGTTACAATATAGTTCCACATAAACTGATTTTTTATGAATCCCTGAATATTCTTTAAAGTACACCCAAAGTTCAATCTAATCTAGATGGCATCATCAAATTTTTATACCATTACTATAATTACATTTGCACACACAACTCAATTACCAAAGATATGGATCGTTACCTGCACAATTTGATTATGAAATTTAAATCAATATATTTGATATAATTACAGTTAAGGTTACAGTACATTTTGTCACAAACCACATTATACATTACTGTCTTGTTTTATGCATTTTAATAATTCACTTTAATCTGGTATACTTCAATAAAAAGGGATATTTTTCTTCTGGAGTAATTTCACTAAATGGGAGGAGATGGGAAAATATATTGTACATTAGCATCAAAAGCTAAGCAAATTATCTATCCCGCATTTTGTTTTAAGAAGCTAAGCATATTGTTGTATTTTGGAAACAGAGAAATATCATTGCCCTTCTGTAGTATTGTGTGTTCATGGAAGCTGATCCATAGGAGAAAATTTATAGAAGGAGACATATGCAAAGTTAAAGCCAAATTGGATGTTAACACACTCCACGTGCTTTAATATGCTTGTCCAGGTGCCAATGAGTGTCAGATTTGACTCAAAGCTTGAGTCTGGACAGTTCTGAACAAACAAATGTTTGATATGAACAATTCATATGTGCGCACTAACTCATGTATGCACATAACCTCTCTATGAAATGCAGTTATTTGGGGGAAATGCAGCAGGGAATCTGTTTAGAAATTGCAAACATACACTCCTAAAAGAGAATAGAACCAGAAGCAATTTATGAATATCCATATTTCTTAGTGATGAAAATTTTCAGTTAAGTTATTCCTATGCAATTTCGTTAGAATTAGGGTGTGATTTGTCTCAAAAGCTCACTACACAGCACCACAAGACTTTTGTATATTTACTTTGATTTTGAGGCCTGGCATAGTTTTACTCATAGTGAAATGGTTATTCACTTGCTTCAAAAGAAAATATTGAACACTTGTTTCATCTTAAAATTAATCTTAAATACCAAGGCAATTTAATGTAGCAGGAAGTTGGGGTTTTTTTATAAATCAAATTATTAGCAGTAATTTACTGTTAAATATTTATAGCAGAGACAATAGTAACAATAGTAAATGTAATATACCTCTCTAAGATTAAAAATCATGCCAAATATTTTGTTGCAACCTCTATTTCCTGAAAACTGTCCTTTAAATATTCCTTCTTTTGGATGACCTGTGCTTTGTTGTAACCAACATAACAGATAAGTGGCAGACTGATAGATAAAAGGCCAGATTATCAACAAAAGCTTCTAATAAAGCCTAATTAAAAGGCATTTTCAAATTTGAACATTAGTAATACAGTGTTATCTCTGTTTTAAAAAAAAAAAAAGCGGCTCACAACAGAATTTTAGCAACATTTCAATAATGGTTCAAAATATTTTTAGATATCAACTGTTAAACTCTGAACCAAGAATTACCCCTTTATTTTATGTTCTGATTTCCCTTTTTTTTCTGAAGTCTTAACACTCTGATATTTTTTCCCTTATGGTTTTAGGGGTTGAAATTAAATAAAGGAATTAAATATATGAGTACATGACAGTGAAATTTGTGCAAAGAAACAGGCAGTGACTGTCTATACAGGAGAAAAAAATCTTGCGTTTCTATTTGGCCTTATCAACTTGTTGTATAAAAGTAAAAAGAGAGGGAAAGGGTATCTTTTAAGTTTTTATCTTGGGCAGATACTAGGCTCCACAATTTATTATTTAAATCACATTTCAGATTTCACAGTGCAAGTTAATAAGCTACTCTACAGGAAGAAAAAGTATATTTTTCCTCTGATTTATTAACACGCTTTCAAACTGAGACCTGCAAGAATGTTCTCTACATTTGTGACTGCAATATCTGATATCTAAGTAGGGATAAAATATAGTCTTATTCCTGGGAATAGATTTTCTTGTCTTTATTGAAAGATGATTTCACAATAGAAATTAATTGAATTTTAAAATACTTTTCATAATTCCATTCCTTATATATCTCTTTAGTAAACATAAAATAAAAAGAATGACTGAAACCCATCTGAAATCTTTTAAGTGAGAATATTGAAGAAAGGAAAAAAAAATTTTTTTCAAGCTTATCAGCTTATGTATTAATTCTTTGGGGTTTACTGTTTAATCTGTGATCTATTTCACATTAGCATTAGAGATCATGGTAGACCAAAGAATGTTTCTGTTGTTATCTGAGGTTGTCTCAGTGAGTCTTAAGCTGTTCAGTCATGACTTTAACCCTCAAGGTCTTTAAATGAAAAAGCACACATTTCTAGAGTTACAGCTACCTGTGGCTCAAGTTGGATTGTTCTTCTCTATCCAAGTCTGCCTCCTGTTTGAGCCATAAAAATTGTGACAGGTATTTTTTCTAGCTGAAAACTCACTGCCTTTATTGGCAGCACTGATGGTATGTGCTGCATGAAATGTGTGAGGAGACTTCCATTGGGATGGAAATCATCTTGTTCACCAAAGGTTAAGAGATAGTTTCATTTCTTTATCAATTTGAGATGTTATCTAACTTTTTACTTTGGTAAAAAAAAGGAACCTTCTAGTCCCTAAGCAGTGGCCTTGAAACAGTCCTCTGAATTAAATGGATAAGTTACTCACTGTGATATGAAACAACAATAGAGAGGATATGCCAGCTATGTTCTGTCCAGGTTAAAAGTAGTGCTGTCATATTGTCCTGTCTGGGGGCCTCTACAAGTTCAGACTGTGAGAGAGGCTGTATTGCCTTACTAAAAATCAGTTATCAACTTAAACACAGAAACAGATTCCGCATATTACAATTTTGTCTTTGTGCATCAGGCAAAGCAGGGAACAAGTAAAATAAATGAAGCAACAGAATCTAGAAGTAATTCTTCTGAATAGATTCTGAAGGAAATCTACAGAACCTAGGAAAGTCCTTGAGCTGATATTGTTCCTGGGTTAGGCTTAGGGTTAGGTTTAGGGTCAATATTAGGGTTGGAATTAGGATTCGGGCTAAAATACAGAAATAGGATACTTAGCTTAGTTGAACATTTCCTCTCTCTATGAATTTGTTTTTACAAATTATTAGAAGCCTCTTCATTATTGTTATTGCTATTGCTGTTACTGTTACTGTTGCTGTTACTATTGCTATTTAATTCAAAAAACTAGATCTGTAAAAATCTATGCTGATTGCAAAAACCACTAATTGATTGCAGTTATCCCTACAGTAACGTAGTTTTTATTTGATTCTAGATTAACTGAATTTAAAATGCCTTTGCTGTTAGGGAATTCTTAGTTTTGAGGTTCCAATATTCTTTTGACCTGTTTTTCACTCTGTAACAATGGATGCATATAACTTGCGGTCTGAAATGCACAGTTTGTTATTCAGACTGTGATTCTACAGGTGAATTCACACAAGAAGGTACTCCACATCCATCTCAAGCCTCTGTACTTGTGTTAATGTGTGTCCTAGTGTAAAAAACAGGCTGATTACTTTAAGCTGCTTTTAATAATTACTCTGGAGTGTCTTCATATTGCCTTTATTCCGTATTTTTCAGCTTCAAAAAGTTCCCAGCATAACATATGCTTAAGCTCAAAAATGCTATATTTCCTTCCTTCAGAGGAAATAAGCATTTTATTCTACTGCTTTTCAAGCTTTCTAGTACTTTTTAGGAAAGAAAAGACTTAGTGTATGAATCACATATCTGGATTTAAAAGCAGCATGTATTTATAAACTATAATGCAAACCAGAGCTTTCCTGTCTGCTATTTTGACTGACTCACTCACAACAAATGCTACAAAAGGGATTGAATTCCTTCCTTATGTCCTCTAAGATTATTATCTTAAATACAATAAGAAAAATATGGTTTAAAAATATGACATCTAGAAGTGTATAATGTTGTCATGATGAGTAGTCTCATAACGATTCTCTTACAGTTCCAACACATTTACAGTTTACCTTCTTGTTTTGAGTATTTAGGGAAAACATTAAACCTGTCATGAAATTGATTCTATAAATTTTATTCAGACCATAAAAATTAAGACAAAGAATGGAAATTAGATCTACCTGTACAAAAGAGAAGACTGTGTAACAAGAAGCCTTGAAAAATGATTCTTCTGGTCAGGCCTCCTGGTCTGAGTTTGACCAGGGTAAATCTTCAGGAAAGTGACAGAAGCCATCCCCAAACAACACTTTTTTTGGAATAAAGCTAGAACTGCATCTTCATTCTTTACTGTGTCATTTAAATACTGCACTTTTCCTGTATTTCTCCTTGCAGGATATCTTTACAGCACACATTGTATTTGATATAATAACTTGTTGGATGAACAAGCGTTGACAAGAAATTTGAACTGGTGATTACATTTAAGCAAAAGGCTGTTATGGGGATTTTGTTTGGTTGTTTTAGTATAGGCTGATTATCACCTCCACTGACATGAATGATGAAACTTCTATTCATTCCAATGTGGCTTTCTAGTATCTTAGTTCATTTTCTTACAGTATACATAGGTCTTGAAAATGTGGAACATATTCCTCTATATGTTTGGTCATCTTATGCACTTAATTTTATGTACCAGGAGCTGGAAAAGTGAATCTAGCTCCTTGCCTCCAGCATCAGCATCCTGGGAAGATGGTATAAACTACAGCATCAATGGCTCACTCTTAAAGAAAACTGTAGTTGATAAATTTGTCCACTTTAGGAAAAGGAACCTCTAAAAGCACTTGGCACTGCAACTGAGAGAGTACTCTAAAAAATTTACAATAAATATATATTTCCATTCTTGTCCACTGTTCTATGTAGTTGCTTCCTTTTCCTGTTTTATAAGTTATGAAGGTAAAAAATTCCTTTCAAAAGTGACAACAAAATTGTAAATATGCTTTCAAAGTAAATCTTAGAAGCCTTTTTTCTGCAATTTTCATGGAAATATAGGTAGAAAACTACATTACTTCTGCTAGGGGCATACTAAAACAAAAAGAGAGCAGAACATTATTTAAAGAGCAAGTCCATATTAGCTGAAACCTAAACTTAAAAAAATATAAATCAGGGATAAAGTTTTACTCTATTCCCCTTTTCTGGGGATCAAATAAGGAACTGTGGAGTTAGGAACACAGTTCTGAGAAAGTAAAAAATACAAAATAAGTGACTTCTATGTAATGTGCTCTAAAAAGTTTCAGTAATAGCATTAAATGAGAAAAATTTTGTCAGCTTCTTGAAAGTAACAATCTACACCTACTATATTGTGCTCAATTTTCAGTGTTGTGAGTTCTAAATGTTACTACCTTATACTCTGTGATTGTTAGTGAGAGGAATGACAAGATTTGTCTTTACAAACAAGCCCTGGGTCTGCTGGTAGATAAAACTAGCACTGAGAGATAAGAGAAACAATGGAAATTATTCTATTGATTAATGAATGGAAAAGAAGACACTTACCTTTACAAACAAGCCATAGGTTTGTTTGTAAATGAAATTGAATATTGAAAGATGAAAGCAACAATGAGGAAAAACCCATAAATCCCATAAAAATTAAAAATTAGGGGGGTTATACATTAAAAGGGGAATCTTAGGCATTTTGGGAAGTCTGTACCTCTCAAGTACCTCAATGGGGAAAGAGAGAGGGAAATGCAGCCGGGAAATTAGGATAAAAAGGAGGCTGCATCCTCCGAAAAACTGAGAGACCCCAGGGGAAACGCCCCATGGCCTCTCCCTTTATTCAAATAAAGTAAAAGGACTCCCCTGTCTCCTTTTTGGGCATAAACCTCTGGTGTTCGTGGATTAATTTTCTTAACAATAGCAACATGAATATTCTATTCTGGACAGAATTATTTTAGGCCCTTATACTAAAGTGAATTAATAGGGTTCCCACACTTTGACATATGTACTGTATTTCTAGAAACATCTTTGGGCATGCAGCTTACCAATATAAGTAAAACAGTGATATGTTTGGAAATTCCTTAGAAGAAACTTTAGACTTCTGTTTATTTGCCAGTCAACAAATTATGTTTGAAGCAATCCCCATCTCTCTCTTTTTTTTTTTTTTTTTTTTTTTTTTTTTTTTTTTTTTTTTTTTTTTTTTTTTACCAGACCTTTTATATTCTGCTTACTCTTCATTGAACAATGGCAATCAACCCCTTTTCTGTTCTGGTGTAGCTTTGACAATAATTAGAGCATCTTAATTCCTTTCAGAGTAATAAAAATTGTTACAAAAGTTCAGGTTTATCCATTTTTCTTTTCTGGAATAACTGGCACTTCTTCAGTATCTGTTTATCTTTTGTTCTGCTTCAAGTACAGCCTCAATGCCCCCTCTTAGCTCCCAGAACTGAGGGTGAAAATATTGAGGAGCTCAGCTCCTCATTCTTTCATAGCTTTCATCTCCAAAGAAAAAAGTGGGAAACAAGTATGACCAGGAATACCTTCTTGGTTTTCTTTGCCCTTAAAACACTTTCAATTTTTTTTTTCTTCTCTCAATATCTGCCTGTAATCAAGCTTCTTATGAAAACCTCACAGACAATTTTTCATGGATTTTTTTGTGTGAAGAAAACAGTTCTTTTCTGAACATTTTTAACATTTTTCTCTGTCACTGAAGAAAACAGACCTATCCATGTCATTATTCACACACGGCACTCAGAGAAGGTAGGGCAAACACAAAAGGGATGGACACATTGGCAGAGGAGCAAGTAAATTGCTGATAGACAGTGGTGGGTTCTTTGGAAAGTGAGGACCATGGCACTTGCAGTTTGTGATGGTTATACCACAACTTGTATAGTTCTACTGTCCAGCCCTTCATAATGCATCAGTCCTCATTAGGGCAATTTGCTCATGTCAATTCCTGTTACAGAAATGGTAGGCACATGATTGGAGCACTACCATAGTAATAACAGCCTGTCTCAGAGGCTGTGCTGAACTGTGCTGAGATGTGCCTTGGATTTTATAAATAATTGAAAACAGTAAGTGGCAAGAGAGCTAGCAGCAGGAAGCCCAAAGCTCACTGTAGTCTGTGTGTGAGCAGCTCCCCTGGACTAAATAAAATCAATAATCACCAACCAGTCTTTCTTGGGTACTATAAAAGCTAAAGATCCCATATTGCCTTTTAAAAATGAAAACCAAGTAATTGACAGCAGTGACAGCTGCTGAGAGCATACCATTCACTGCCAGTACTCTGTGCCTCTTTCCTTTCCCTCCACCAACAGAAACAACAAATATATTGCAAGCACGAATGGATGGCAGTGCTGTCGTACACAAAGAAAGAACTCACTTGTTGCTTTATAATTGGAAATGAAAAAAAGGAAGCACTGCCAGCAAAATATTGTTAATGAGGCACTCTATGGGCTCTGATTTCAAAAGCTAAAATTTGCTTAAATCAAAATAATAAGGAAGAATTCTCTAGGATACTACTGAGAATTCAGACAGCTCTTGATGTGTCCCCTCCATCCCCATCTAGTTCTATACATTTCGTAGCACCACCAACTGGGAATAATAATAGGAAGGAAATGTACTACCTGACTCTGTGTATTGCTGTGAGATTATTAATCAGTCAATGTTTGTGAAGTACAAGGAAAATGAAATGCTACCCACAAGTGTTAAATATTATCTTTTCACAGACTCATTCTCCCCCTCCAGCCTTTCAGCCTACTCTTATTCCTTTCTCTTGCAGTATTACTATATACTTTGGAGTGTATATTTCCAGCATACTGAAATAGCACGCCAGGATTCCAAGCCTGCAGAGTGGGCTTGCTATCAGGAGGCAATGTCTATTCTGTGAAATGTGTGTCTGAAAAATTTTTTAGTCATTTGTTGTAGAGAGCCCTGAATAACCTATTCCTTTACCAAGTTTTCTTTCCCACTAGCCTAAAATTGCTCTATACAATATTTGTAACAGCTGCTAAACTACTTTATACGGGAGCATTGACTCTCCACTACCTAAGTGCCTGGCTTTGTACCTGCTTGCATCCCATGCTGCTGGACTGCTTTTCTGCCACTGAATAAGGAAGACAAAAAGTACATTCAGTGTGGAACCTTCCTAAGGCTTACTGGTGCCCTAGGGCGCACATAGGAAAGCTTCGCTTTTTACAGGCCATTCACACTCCTTTCATGATGAGGACTGTCTACAATCCCTTCTCTTGAAAAGAGACAGCCTAAGGTCTCCACTGCTCTGACAGCAAGGGTAGCTTGAAATACCTATTTTAAAAGAGATTGCGTGTCTTCTTACTCCTACCTACCACCCCGATTTTCCTGTTCAAATCCGTCTGTGGATGAAGAGGACTCTGAGGCTGAGCACAGCATCCTCAGCCACCTCCCGGAGCACGCAGGAGGGCACAGTCCTGCAAAGCCCCGGGGGACAGTGACCGCAGGAGGAGCGGGCACCACGCAGTGCGGAGCAGTGCAAAGGGTGCCTTGCCAAGCAGGCGGCCCGTGCAGAGGCAGCAAGAAGCGCTTGAGGGCTCCTGTAGCCTCCAAGGGTCATGTTAAGTCTAGGTTAAACAGCATTGATTTGGATCATGTATGTTGATAGTTCTGAGTTACAGGGGATGCCTTGCGTTTAAAATATATCACAAGCATTGAATTAAATTTGTTAGCAGTTCATTTCTCCCAAATGTCAGCTTCTAATTAAAAGTATAAGAAGATTTCTCCCCAGAGGTTTTGAAAATAAGTGGTTCATTGCAGTAAGAGCCATAGGAAGGTTCTCTAAGAGAACTCACAAAATGCAATAATTGCAGACTGTATAATTTTAGTTTTGAAACAAGATAAAACCTTAAAATTGTCAGCCATTGGGAAATATGTTGATTTTGATAGGGAAGATGTGTGCTAATGTCTTTACCAACGATTCCGTGGGTGAAGGTATGGTAAGGGTGTTAGTGTCTCTGAAATGGGTGCCAGTGTCCCTGCCGGCTGTGGGCAGCAGGTTTGCTGCAGGGCCCGGGCTGGCTGGCTCCTGAAACAGACACCTGGGTCCGCACAAGCCTGAATTTCTGACCTTCGGGGTAAATGCCAGGTTCGGGGGGTGTGTGGTAGCGGTTCGGGACGGGGCTGGTCCGTTCCCAGCCCCTCAGCAGTGGGGAAAGGAGGAGAGCAGCATGCGGGCGGCAGCGCGGGGTGAAGGAGGCCGCGCTCTCCCGCACCTGCGGAGAGCAAACCCCGCGGGCGCCCCGCTGGGCTCTCTCCCTTTACTCCAACAGAATCGCAGGGCTCCTCTGTCTTCTACATAAGCATAGACTGATTTTCTGTAAAATTTTATGTTATCAGTGTATTCTCTATCTAATTTTAAATGTATTAACTATCTCATTTTGAGAGTCCCCGTTTCACCTCTTTATCAAATTACATATCCCAAACAGTACAATCTGCTAATCTGAAATGTACGTGCTTAACTAGGTATTTGTAATAGCTAAACAAAACGTTTCTGGGAAAGTGCAGTTTAATATGTAGCAAGTGCTTCTGTAATCATCTGTGTTATCAGAATGAGGATGTGTTTCTACTTCAGACGAATAAACTTCACGTTTTCACAATTGTCTGTGTTGCGAGTGACACAGGGCCTATGTTAGTTCCCTATTAGAAAAAAATCAAATTTTCTACATACTTGAGGATAGATTAAAAGGACTTCACTGGTCATTGTCCAATTTGTCCTTTCTTGTTTCTCTAAGGCGTTATGATCTAAAGTATTCAGAACTTGTTGTCTGGGGGGTTTTTTCTTTCTTCTTTTTTCATTTTTTCCCTTGAGTGAGTCTCCAAATTCAGCCCAAACTAGCATTTTATTTGATGGATCTTCTGTACCTTGGGAAGAGCAGGATATCAGGACTGTGATGGACAATGCCAAGATCTGAAAATCTCTCAATAATTGACAGAGATTGAACTTTTAAAGTTCTCAGACCTCAACTGAACGATGACCTTTTTTGTCAGACTTTTATCTCAGGATGGCAATTTTGGTAAGGCATTCTGTAAGAGCTGAGATAGTGTCCTTTCAAAGGCATCATGTCCAAAGACTAAGCACACTGATACTACTTCAGCCAAACCTCCTAAATTTATTCCATGTCCTGTCACCTCCAAATAAATATTTACATATATTTTAAAAAGGCATTAAGTACACACATACCTAGGAAAAGTTAATTAGTAAAAACTGAACATTTCATTCTTCTTTTAGGATTTATTTTTTCCATGTAATACATACTGCAGCTGGACTTCATAATCATCACTGTAGTTTTATCCTGCCTGCTCCAAAACTTTGTAGATATCACAAGGATAAAGCATTGATTTGTTTATTCCAGCTAAAGGAGCGTGTTCTATAGTTCCTAGTAGAGAATCTCTATTCCCTATATATTAATATTGGGTGCAAGTTTGTTCAATTTTTGCGTCTTTCTCTTTTTTTCTCATTCAAACTCTGGAAAGCCATGAATATAAAAGCAGCCTTGGAATGCAAAGAGCTTTTGCATGAGTTTCCCTCAGATGGCACTGTCTACTGGTTTTTATGAAATCTACATACAGGTAAGGGTTAAGCCTTCTGTAACTATCAATTTTCTGTATTCCTTCCTGAACATCTGCTATTGGTTGCTGCTCAGGGTAGAATACTCAGCGAGGTGGAACCTTTGGTCTGACTCAGTGTGCTTCTTCCTACATTTTTATGTGCTTGATAACAGCATGCTCTGTCACTGTGGAGTTACATAAAACTCCTCTGTGGATTTATGTTCATTTAACAGAGAACTGGGGGTGGAAATTGAGGAAAAATCTTTCACTCTTGCTTGCTCTCTTTTCAGAACATAAGCTCCTGCTATGAAATTGTGAGGCAGCTTCTTCCTCAGAAGAGTTGTGTGCAGCCTCATTTCAGCACAGCTTCCAGCAGCTGCACGCTTGCTGGTTCCAAAAGTCAGCTTGGAGGGAATAAAGCTGTGGCAGTGCTGCAGCCTGAGCGACAAAGATAAACTACCATATCCAGTGGTAACACAAGGTATGGACCCAGCAATGTGGAATAATGTGGAAACGGTCACCATAACAGGCAGCTGAATGAGAAGGTAATTAAATCATTGATCAAGGACACTCTTTAGTCAAGTTTAGCTGAATCATGCTAGCTTACTGAGCCCGTGTGTTTTCTGCCATTCAACAAAATCAAACCTGTCAGCAGAATGCTGAATTAAGAACATTTTCAGACACCTCCCCATCCCACAATTACAGGCAGCCAATACCAGATGCAGCTTCTACTTTAAAGTAATGTTAATTCTAAGAAAGAGTGAGTTGTGCCTTAAAATCCACTATAATTAAAAATTAAACCTGAATTTAAGAATAATTAATTTAGAAATTACTAATCTAAATACTTCTAATTTAATCTTTAATGTAAAGGCACTTTAGCCAATTGCTTTATTGCTCAATTTAACAAAAATGCTGGGAAACATTCTGTAAAAAGCAAATTATCAGTTCTGTAAATTAAAATACTCTGTTTTAGAATTACTACCAGAGAGCAGGAAAAGACCATAAAGACCATGTGTCCATACTAATGAGCTCAGATTTTAAATGTGGGAAAACTGACAATGAACTACTTGCAAACAATCTAAAGAATTATTTGCGGACATTGTTTGGCAAATTCACTGAATAAATTATTCACTATGAGTTATTCACCCTATTGCTTACCTCCATCAGACACTAAAGCCATCAAAACTTGAGCTTTATTGTTAACCATTGTAATTGTGAATTATAATTAATTCTTAACAATGTTGTCAAGAGACTGCAACATGACTGAAAAGTGCACAACTTTCCAAAGGCATCAATGACACAAATAATTCCCTCCATGAAGAACATGGCATTAAAATAGCCTGAAAATAAATCACCACCAATGAGTAAGCAATATAATAATTTACTGCTAAAACAATTAACATTTCACATGTTAATTCTTCTATTCTCTCTGGCCTAGATAGCAATGAGCCACTGAGCAGGAGAAAGCTGCAAGCAAATCTAACTGGACAACACAAGGAAAAAAGTCTTTTGGAGAATACCTCCTATCTCTTTGTAGCAGTTGCTGGGCAATTTTTGAATCATTATTTGTCTAATAGCTTTGTGCTACTGAGACTCATGCTACGTAAATATTTCTCTGGGTCTTTTTTAAATAATAAAACAAAAAAGCAGAAAATTAAAGAGGTAATAGCCTCTACACCTGTTCACTGTGATCATCCCACCTACAAGACAGGCATGAATGAAACATTAATTTGAAATGCACTCCACCATCCTCTAAATATTCATAAATAAAACTGACTATCTGTATGTTGTGTGTCTTTGCTTCTTTGCAACATATTTCTGCTGGAGTTGTACCCAAATTTTACTTTTCTCAGATTTTTTCTTTCTTTCTTCTTTCAGATTGTATTAACAAATATTGTCATTTTCTAGCTGTAAGAGTGTTTAATCTAGAGTTTGGAGCCCATTAAAAACTTTTCTCTGTAGTGTGATGTCCTCACTACTATATTTTCTGTTGAGATAATCTTGTCATAGTAATTGCTGCTGTCATCATCAGTATTAAGGTTCTTTTTGATTTCTTTTTGAGCCTACATGTTTGCTTAGCTCTTTTGGCAGCATGACTAATCAGTATATGTGAGATAGGAGCTTCAAAATTTCCGGTATTTGTGTGGTCACTTGAAATGTGGAGGCCAGCAGACACTTCATTCATTGTCTAAAGGATCTCAGAAACAAAACTGTCATGGCATTTAATATTGCAAGAAACTCATTATTATGGTTGCAGCCATACACGTTTTGCTGCATATTACCAGCCATTTTGTCATAAGCAAACACAATGCATTTCATTCTAGCTGTTTGCTCCATTGTGACATGGAGGTTTTTAATCCACACCACCATCACTAAGTATTCTGCAAGATCAAAAAAAAAAAATAAAAAATCATGAAACATTTAATTTTTACCCTTTATTCCTACTAGTATAGAAAGACAAATCTATAAAAGCAGTACTGGACCTAATTACCTTAAAAAATCCCCACTACATATCCAAATATTCTTAAATAATTGGAATACTACTACTCCAGATAGCTAAGACATGAATATCTAAGGGTATCAAAGTGGTTTTGAAGCTTTCTTATTTTTAATAGACAAGAAGGTATCAATAAGTATTACAGCTTCCATGAATACATAGCAAGATATTAATAAAATATCAGTCATGAAAATCTGACTTGTTCATAATTAATTAGAATATATCTGATACTTTTCTTAGCTAGAAACCATATTTAAAATAAATGACCTGTCAAGTAGCATTTTGAATACAAGCTGAAGGTTAAAATAATTCTAATATGGGCAAAACTTTTTTTATTCTTATGAACTAGCATGGCAGTATAAATGTGAAAGATATCATTTGTCACTACCATAACATTGGGGTTTTTTTGGTGGGGGGAGGACTAAGTAGATAACTGCATCTTAAAAGTTCGTGGCTATGCATGTTGCTTGAATGCAGTGGCAAACTAATTTAGTTCCACTTGTGATCTTGCAATAATTTCTGTCAATCAGGATGGCATTAATAAAAAACCTCAATCTAAACAGAAGTGCTGTGCAGCGTGTATAATGTATACACTCATTGAAAGAGGCTGAAAAGATTGCAGTCACACAATTAGGGTAACATTTGACAGCTTTAATCACTTTGAATCTCTTCACATCACTTTTAAATGTCAAAACCACCTCCAGAGATCTCATCAGAACAAAGCATTACTTAAATTGCAAATGAAACTATCCAAATTCAGCTCAGTATTATTAAGAATATTAAAAATGCCCCACATTATTTTATGAAAAACATTCATAAAACATTCTATGATGCAACACTGGAATAAGCAAAACAGGAAACAACTGTGCTTCATTAAAAAATGCTAAATTTACTCTGCATTAGTATGTCATGAGATGTTATTATTCACACTGTGCTGTAATGTCTTCCCCAAGCAACTAGGATTACTCTTTCATATTAAAAAAAAAAAAAAAAAAAAAAAAAAAAAAAAAAAAAAAAAAAAAAAAAAACCTAAATCATAGGAGTATTTAACTGTGAGATCCTGATAATTTGGTGAGAAAAGATATATAGATAGAGAAAGGAGCCGGAGATAGAGAAAGGAGCCGGTAAAGAGTTTTTGTACTATCATACAGCAACAGGCTGCTTATCCTGTTCATTTCCAGGTTTTTGGTCCTTTTTCCACAACAGTTGTAGCTGCTACCTCCGTGGCATATTACCGTTATGTGACCTATTTGTATACACAAATTATGCAGTGTTGTGCATCCTATTTACATATGGGATACATATATTTACATACATATATACGGTTTTAAATGTATCCTATCCTTTAATTATGTTATTCTCTTTATTCACAGAACCATACTTCTGAGAATTTAAAAATGCAGCAATATGAAATCTATTTCTAAATAATTTTTTAGTCTACAGTATCCCAGTTATACAGTTATTTACTTTGACATTAATATTTTTAAGTTGTTAGGCTTTTTTTTCCCATCTATACCAGCATCCAAACTGAAAGGAAAATAAACAACAAAACCTCTCTGTGTCGATATTTTGCCTAGCTGTTACTCAGCAGATATTCCTGTGGTGAAGCTAACAGCACTTTACACACATCATTGTACTTTTTGCTAACCTTTCAGACCAGTAAGAAAACCAGTCACTAGAAAGTTGAGGTCCCAATAACAGATGTACAGGTAGATATTTCTTGCTATCCTTGGAAATTCTCTTGGATGATCTCAGGGTGTGTGCCCAAGTAAAGCACTAGCCCCACTTTTCTTTTTTTTTCAACCAGAGGTTCATGATTTCCTAATTTTTTGAAGATGTCAAGAAAATATAGTCCTACTGTATCTAACCTGATATAAGTAGAGATTATATTCTCTCATAATTTTCAAAAACCATGGCTTCCAAAGAGACACAAAATTATTCCATAACTGACAAACATTAGATACTAACATTTAAAAATATTATTAAGCATGTGTTTTAGTTTTATTTAATAGTATTAGATTTAAAAGCCAGCTTTGTTAATGTGCTGTATTTGATTAATTAAAAGGTAATCTATGTTCAGTGTGAAGAATGAGAAGAGGGAACTGAAAAGGGAGAAAGTTGCTCCTGTTGAGATGTAGAGGAGTCACTTGCTATTGAAAAACATTTATAAACTTCTCTTCTCCCAGACTCAAAACATTGCAACAATCAGTAAAATTTAAGCAGTGTCTAGTTTGAACAGGACACAGCTGATCACTAATACAGGGACTCATAGGCAGGAGAGCCCACACACAGCATGCCTGTTAACAGGTCACCGAGTTTCTTTCTCTTCTCAATATACCTCAGTGCACGGCAGCCAGTTTTCTCACTCAGCAATACACAGCATGTGCAACTTTGAACAATTCGACACCGCAGGGAATATTTTGCAGAAACTACATGATAAGATTACCAAATGGCTTACTCCTTGCTCCCTTTGTCCTTGAGTTTACTCTCTCCAATCATGGGGCAAATGTGGTGTATGGTACAAAGGAAAGGTTACTGCCCAAGTGCCACATTCCCCACCCCGAGCTCTGATGTAAGTAGCCGTGAGCCTTCATATTTCTAGGTTTAAGCACACTTTTTGCCTGTATAGATCTCGTGCAAGCACAGTACCCGATTTTTGTAACAGGCTTCATACCTTAAGAAGATTGTGAATGTTTTGTGACCTGCTGGCCTGCCCTGCAACCATGGAACTCAGTAAAATCTTAGTGTTGTTGACTTCCCTGGAATTTCACCTTTTATGTATGGGGTTAATTGTAGGCAGCAATACAAGAAACAAGCTATGTTTCTTGATCTACTTTTTTTGTGTGACCTTGTGTGAGTCATTTTACCTCAGAGGACCTCACTTTCTTCATGTGTAAAATGTTCAGTGAACATTAATAATCCTCATTTCATTGTTCTGCAAACCCCTTAAATCAAAAGGGGTTTGCAAAAATTGCAAAATACTTCTCCAATTATCAAATATATGGTGCTGACCAGAAAAGTTCCTTATTCTGTTTGGGTATTCATAGATCTGAACTGTGGCACCCACTCAAACTGCAATCTGGTTGTTTACTTACTTTATCTCATAGTGTCACATACAGTAGCATGTTTAAAAAAAACACTGAGGTGACTGGAACATCCTCCCACAGGGCCGAGCACTCTAATGTGAGCATATATTATTCACTAGGTTGTAAGCAAGGGAAGGCAATTACAGCAGAAAAAAAGGACTGCTGCAGCAGGGGCAGCATTCAGTGTGTTGTACGGAAAAACAGAGGAGTATTGAAAGTCAGGAATTGGATAAACTTATCATCTGTTACTATCATGGTATTGACCAAAGGCCAAACAAGTTTCAAGGCCTTATTAAAGTTGATCTGTACACACAGTTAGTAGAAAACCAATACCTGACTTTAAGAGCTTGCAATCTAATCAAAGGCTTATTATGAGAAAGTCTTTCTGTGGGAGGATGAAAAACCACAAATGGATATGTAGGGGCAAATAGAGACAGCTTGTCTGCTCAATTAGATGTTGATTCAACATTCTCAAAACAGCCCTGAGTGAGACAAACAGTGCTGGCATGTGGCCACTCTTCCTTGTGGCCTAGAAAAAGACCAGAATGGTGAAACACAGTTTCTGAAAATGAGGTCAAAAAGGGAATGGACTTAGTGAATTTGTTGTAAGAGTAAAGTAAGTGGTCAGTGGTTTTGGCCAAATGTTTTAAATGTGAAATATTACCCAGGATCCAGTTAGCAGGTTGTTTGCTGGTGCCACTTTGATAGTGGTGTTAGAGAAAGTGATGATTTCCTCTCTTGAGGACTACTGTGTCATTTAGCTAAATGACAGATTTAGAATCTAGTGTAAAAGAGACCCTGGCTTTCCTGTTTTGGTACCTGTGTAGTTTAGTTTTACAAATGAACTACTTTGGCCTTGAGCAACAGCTTGTCAGGTTTATTCCATGATAACTATCTCTCATTTGCATTGTAGAAACTTCTGATCAGTACCTGAAGCAATTGAAGCAACGCTATGAAAATAAAAATATAGATTTTTCTGCACTGTGATAGATGCTGTAGTGCAATTAAAGTCAATATTCTCTTTAAAATTCTTGGAAAATATAGCTGTTATCCGTTTATGGAGAATATTCCATTCTTCCCTTTCTTACTAATGAAAGAGCAACGAAAAAAATTATTTAAATTAATTACTTTTAATGTAATTTGGCAAGAGATTGACATGATAAGAAAAGAAATCTGAAAATTCATTTTTCTACTTCGTGAAATACCAAGATTTTCTAATTTTGCTGTGTAAAATATATATTTTGCTACTCAATTTTTTAAAAGGTAAAAGTTTTTTCAAATATATGCTTGCTTATAGACATATTTGTCATAGCCACTTAAAAATCTCCTTCCCACTCTTTTGTTTATGCTAAATGCCTAATGCTCTATTGAATGGCAGCTGATGTTTTCTTCCTCTGTTAGAATAGTATTTTAAGCATTTGTGTGTATATATACAAAAATTAAGCTTTTTGCTAGTCAATTATAATGCAGAACTCATCTAACGGTTGAAAAAGACAAAATTATTAGCAAAAGAACTGGGCATGCCCAAGGCTGATGTCCTGGTGAGAAGGGAATTATTTTAATAAGTGTGAGAAAGAGGTTTAAGAATCTAGCTTTCCCACTGGGAAAAGAACTGAGCACAGTATGAATCAAAATTCTAAAGTAAACTAAGGAAGATAGACTGTTACACCATTTAGCAGGCCAGCTCTTTAAGTTATATTATCCAAGCTTTCAGAATGTAAACGACCTTTCTTCAGGGATGAATTATGGATATCATGTTAAATTTATAACCCACTTCCATTACAAAGACCTATTTTAGCCTCTTGTCTAATTATGATTTAGAAAATTGGTTTGGCCTGAAAATTGTCTGATTTACTCTAAAGGCAAAGGAGAATGTTTCCACAGAGTGTAAAGATAATTTATGGCATAGTTTTTCAGGCAGAGGTCATTCAATTATTTCCCTGATTTAAAATTTTGTCTTTTGTCTAAAGTTTCTTTGGCTCCACCTAGGTCAAGAATAGCTTATTGTTATCTCTTCAAGTATACCTTTTTTCCTTTTTTTTCTTTTTTACTTGGCAGGGGGAAAGGTTGGCCTATTTTTTTTTTTTTTTAATTGGAAGCAATTGAACACTTATGAATTATAGTTCATAAGATGATAATAAATATCCATCATAATTTTTTTTTTTTGTAACCTGCTGTTTTCTTTCACAATTCCATCGAACAGGTATAAAAAGCTCTAAGCAGAAGGGTTAGACTAAGGCTTTTGAAAAGGGTAGTGTGTACATGAATGTTTTTCTGTTATCTTATTGGAAATCAGGGGAACATATGAGCCAGAAATTATTTTAGTCCATATGCATCACGTATGCATTACAAACACTTGCCTATTTATAGCTTTAGCAAAATTAGTCAAATTTTAATGCTGCAGTAGACATTATTCTTTTGATAAACTTGTGATAAAATAGTTATTTTAATGTAAGGAAACTAAGCTCAGTCCTGAGTGAGGGCATTGGAAATGTGTTCAGGAGCAAGAGAAAATATGTAGGAGGCTTTTCATTGCCTGCTGTCGAATGAGTTTCTCATTTGAGGGACTAATTTTTCACCCAATCAGAAAGAAACATAACCAGCAGAAAAATGTGAAGTCTATCAACAGATGAGAGAACAGTCAGACAGAGAAGGGAGACTAGGTTAAATTTTCTCCAGAAAACTGTAAATAAAAAATAAATATATGTCATAAATCTAGAAACAATATACTTTTATTTCAAGCTCAGTGGCTTAACAAGATTAAAATCTCATTAATTATATATAAATATTACATTGCTTTGAGATATGGAACAAATTCTGCAATTGCAATGGAAAGAAGGATCTTAGGATATTGTTGAAAGGAGTTTATGAAAGAGTTTCAGATTTTTTTCTTGTTTGTTTGGGGTTTTTTCCCCAGTCATGTCCAGAATAAAAGGGCAACATCCAACTTGAAAATTCTGGGAGTAACCAACTTCTTTTTGATTTACAATTTTCATATTATAAAATTAAATATCTTGTAAAGTGGGAGGAGTAAACTAGTACTATACTTAATAGAAGATTTTGGAGCAAATTCTACCACATAAAGCTGACCTCCTGTCATGTTCCCTATACCAGTCGTAGTGTCTTACTCCAAACACCCAGCATGAGTTTTTTTCCCTATTTCCAAGTCTTCTAAATTTGTATCCCATCTTAATAATTTCACCAACCACAAGCAAAATCTTTCTTTGTCTGTAACCTCAATACTCCACTGACCATACCAAGACAAATATTGTCAGGGAGGCTCCCACAGAGCAAGCCAGACTCTCTTAAAAGGTAAATTACAAATTGAAGACAACCACAAACCAATCAAAATGTAATAGGAAAACAATTTCACTCTGGTCTATGTTTGTCAATGCAGTTAATCCAAGCTTCATTCAATAATGCTACTTTCTGTTTCTTATGAATCACCCTTGTCAACTTCCTCAAGTTATTATTTGAAGATATTTGTTGGGTGAATGCAGTCAAAATTACAAAAAAAATAATTTTAAAAAAAGTGAAAAGGAAAAAGATCTCTTTAGCTCTGAAATGTACTCTACATAGCTACCTAAAGTGTGAGGTGAAGAAGCCATACCATTTAACACTTCTTTATACAAAGATGTTCATGATGTCAGGTAGAAAGTGAATTTACAGTATAATCTTTTTAAGCTACTCCCATTAAAAATCTCACATCAAATTTCTGCTTGTAACCTCTTGGTCTGCTCTGCCTTTGACTGATATATCAGAACATAAAGGCATAAAAAACTCTCATAAAAATTGCTCAGAGTGTCTGTAATAGGATGCAGTGAATAAAAGTTGAGATCTGCATTTACATCTTTCGCATGTTTCCCCCCAGAAGCCTATCCTTTCAATAGTAAAGGAATTTCTTTTTCAGCAATCATTGCCATTATTCATACAGCTGCTAACTGCCAAATCGTAAATGCTGGATACAAGTGAGTTTATTCAAGGTGTAAGTGAGGTTGAACTTGGGGAAGACGGGCCATGGATTGAATTCATACATTATAAACATTAAAAGAAATAAAATAATATTTACAGAAAAAAAATTCCAAAATAAATTAGAATTAAAAACAAACTCAGCCATGTCCTGCAGAGCAAGAGTTTTTATTATTTTTCCCTTGGTTTCCTTGCCTGTTATGTCTCTGTGATAGACATGACAAAAGTTTATTCTAAAATGTAAAGTGTGAATGTTAAACACTTTGTAGACTAAAAAGGACTGCTATAGTTCCCTTTTGCAGCACAGCTGCCATCCCTTCTCTCTAGTTCTTTCTTCCTTTTCTCTTAACCCTGTGCAGCATTACTTAGTGTAGGGTCTGCCAAACAGGAGGTGAGAGATGATGGACCCCCTGAGGAATGAGAAAATGGAGAGGTTGACTGCACACATTGCACATGAATAGCAGGAGGAGATGCTATTCTACTCTGGTTACTTTCTGCCATCTAAAGGTATCCTCTAAAGTAACTTAGCATTACATTGTGCTTTGAGCAATGAACTGTGAGCCAGGAAACCTGGGTTCTATCCCTCACTGCATAATTTTGAATAAATCAGTTGCCTGGACTCAGTTTCTCAATCTGTAAAACACTCATTATGACTATTTTTGAAAACTGCTTTATGATGTGTCACTGGAAAGCAAACCAGAAGTGCAAAATTTCTTTAAATCAACTCTTCACTAATGTAGCAATGAAAAGCCAAGAAAACCTACGCAGAAGAAAAACACAAATATTTCTAATCCTTGAAGACTAGCACTGCTCCACTGTGAAAATTACACTGGACATGTTTCTATCCACACAGAGTTGTGCACAACCAGCTTATCTCCTCATTAAAATGGATGGTTGATTTTAAACTGCTATGATATTTACAAAATGAAGGGAGGAGAAAGACAGAAGAACAAGGATAGTTGCAATTTCTATATCATTAAGGGAGTCATGAAGAAGAGTTTTGCTTCAATTTTGTGTCTGTCACATTGTTTCTGTACTTCCACTTCAGCAGCACACACTGGATCTAACACCTAAGTCTTCTTGATCCCTGTTTCCCCGGATCCAAAAATTTAAGCAGCTTCTATCTACTACTTCTATTGATAGTAAAATTCTGATACTGCTTGGTCTTCTTACAGGGTCATACAATTAAAGGATAGTGTAAGGGAACATAGATCTTCTTACAAATTAATGTATAGGTTAATGAATAAAACTAGAAGTGTGTACACAGAAAAAAATAATTGAGGCTTGGAAAACAGCAATCATTGCAGCAATGACTTAACTGTTGAATCCAATATTGTTTTCACCAAGACAGAAAAAAACAGGAGTGCAATTCTGAGTCTGTGGAAGGCATGTTCAGCACAATGATGTCTAATGTTATCCTGGATGTCTAGTTCATTGTGGTTTCAAGTTAAATACAGTATCTAACGTCTTCTTCACATATTAGTATTAGTGTCTCCAGCTACATCTGTTCCTGGATAAACCCTGCATACTGATCCCTTGGCCATGTGGAAGCCTGGCTCATATCTGCTACTCAAATTATCATGCCAAACAGAAAAAATGGTTAAGGTCCACCGTGTTTTACCTGCATATCAGCAGAAGTCTGTCATGCTGTCATAACTATCTCATTATCCTTTACCTGGCACTACAATACACTGCTCTATTACACAGCCATCAGGAGGGCAAAGCGTATGAAAGCATTGTTTAAGGAATGGAGTTTCCTCAGAGCCCCAGCCAGGGCACAGCTCATTCTGTCTGCGTACTGGGGAGCCCACCTGGCAGAGAGAGCTCTGAGCCCCGACTGGCGGCTCTGCTGGGTGCGCTGCTCGATCCAAGCTGCACTGCAAGGGTGCTGCAGCACACCTGTGAGGGAAGACACGGCCGCTGGAGGCTTGGGGTCCTGGCGAACCACATACAACAAACAATGCATACGTCTGCAGTGACCCCTTTCCTGTTTCATAGCAATACAACACTGCCTTCCTTACTCATAAGGCTGCTGGGGGATAAAAGCTTGAATGGCTGTGGAATACTCCAGGATCAATAACTTTGATTAGTAGCTTTCTTTGGGTTTTGGCATGTCTGTAGATTTAAGGATCAACAGAAGACAACTAAGAAAGGTCAGCCTATTGAGAATATCTTCCCAGCTGTTTTGAAAGGATCTAGCCTAGACAAAGATTCTTTTTAAAAAAAAGACAGAAAAACAGTACATGAGATAACCTTGATCTAGAACAAACACACACATAAACAGAATAATGGTTTATTTGAAGAAAGGTGGAAATTAGTAATAAAGAGGAGGCAGTAAAAATAACAGCTGGTTAGTTAAAGCTTAATATTTTAACACAGAATGTTCATTTTTTAAGAAAGAAGTAATAAGTAAAAAATCCCCCAAAAGATAACCTAATCATTCTCTCACTTCTGCTTTTAAAAAGAGATGCAGCAGAGGTGATTATTAGACAAGAGTGTTTTCCTTTTTGATAAATTTAGTAAGAATATTCCAAACAGACAAAGGAAGAAATGTAGCCTAATATATTTTTAAAACAATGGCATTAGTTGTGTGCTCGCCATGCATACACCCACGCATGAACAAACAAACAAACAAAACCACAAAAAAACCAAAAGGACATTATAAAATATAGAAGAATACAGACATGATAAAAGAGATGAATGTGTATGGCCTCAAAATTCAGAAAAAGAAAACTTTTTTCTTTAATTAATATAAATCTGAAACTCAAGGAAATTCCTAGGCTGAAAAATTATAAAATTAAATACATACAGACTCGCTCTTTTTCTTCCTACCCCAGATAAGCCAAACAACATTTTTACTTGTAAAATATTCAATACTAAAACTCCAGAGAAGATAAAGAAAACATTCATCATATTAAATTAATTTCTTAGAAATATTTAGGTAATGGTGAGTTCCTTTTAAAATTTTCAGTCTTAGTTCCACAAATATTTTGGTCAGCAGGTTCATGCTATTTCAGGCATTAATAAAAAATATTCAATGGTCATTATAGAAAAGGACTGCCACTGGCAGATTTTAATGTGGTGATAATGGCAAAGGGTAGATTATTGGATCAAGTAAGACTGTCCATAAAGCGGAAACTTCCTAATTTCTCTGAGGTAAAAAGAGGCAAATTGAAACTCTATCCAACAGGCTGATAGGGAACAAACAATCACTATAAAGAAGGTAAATTAATCCTTAATCTTAAAAGTGCTGTGTATACAGGTGGTGCCTGTATTATTATTGATTCACCATACTGATACTGATTATCACAGATTTTAGTGTTCAATATGGCTCTGCATGATGGTAAGTGCCAACTGCAGATGGAAGTCTTCCAGATACAAACTAGACTATAAGGTTTTTTACTCAGAACTAGTTTTCATTATCCTTAGGAAGTTCCATTGCCATTCATATTGTTACTAATTAAACCAAATAACCATCAACCACGCATACAGCAAAAATCCTACATTTTTTTCCTGCTGAGCTGTATAACTTTTTACACGGCTCTTTATTACAATAAAAAACTTTTATGTGTATTTTTCTTGTGCGTGCCAAAGTGGAACTGACTGTCTCAAAGTTTATCAATGAGAAACAGCTTGTTTAGCAAATGGAGCATCCTCACCTAGATTATTTTAGTGTTGTACTCTGACTTGCGCTATGACGTCCTTTAATTCTTATTTCATGCCTGAAATTTAAAATTAGATATGCTGAGGAAGTTGGAAAGAATTTTTTCATTTTTAATGTTCTCTGGATTTCCGTCTGATAAGCATGGTAAAGTTGCAATTGGGACTGCATCTCAAATGGTTGGAGGGCACACTTTCAACATTTGACTGAATTTGCAACTAGGATAAGAAAATCCCAGCAGCAATAATGAAAGCCGCATTTCAGTATCCCTGGGAAAATGAACGTGTCTGGTCATCTCCATTTTCGTTGCAAATAGTGAAAGTGGCTGGCGTGTATAGTGAAATACTGAAATCAGCTGGCTTGTACAAAATAGATTTATATTCTACAACCATAATATGTAGTGCAGAGAACATAGAATAGATGTTTATATCTTCATTTATCTCCAAATAAGTAAAATATTTTTATAGTTATAGTTTATAAATCCATTTTTGTGAATTTAATCTCAACAAAGAACTTTCAATTAAATTAGTCAGTAAATGCCACTGAGGTACAAACTGAAGTTTAATTTATAAATACATGTTTCTTTCTGATTACATAGATACTTAAGTGTCACAATGGGTAAGCAAAACTTAAAAATTACCTTTTGTTCACTATCATAAATTATGTCTAAAGAACAAAGGATTCATTAGTGCTGATTCTTGTGACAATGTTGGAAATTATTGAAACACAGATGTAGCATTTGATTAACTATAAGTACTGGCCTTTCAGTTTACGGCTACAGGAAAAGAATATTTCTTGAAATAAAATTTTGACTCTACAGATTTAAAAACATTGCATTTCTTTGGAAGATAACTTTTATTTTTGGTATGTTTTGAGAACTGGAGAAATATTAATACCCAGGGAACTGCGTAGCCACACTAGCGTTATTATTATTAGTCTTATTAATTCATTATTGAAGTTTAATTTTATAAGATTCATGACACAACATTTGTCCTGGAAATCCAACATTGTTGCTGCCGTCATGTGGGAACTGCCTGCGGTAGCTGAGGCTTTGCTCACATCCCGTTGTACCCCCTACATAGCCCTCTCCACAGCGGTGCGCGGTTCCCATCCGTGCTGCACAACGGCAGTGAGGGGCTGGCATTCCTGCCATTGCAGCCCAACGCTGCGCCAGAGATGATCAGCCCTTTCAAAAGATGAGTGGCTATACAGCCCTGAATTCATTGCCATACTGATACAGGAAAATATTTTTTGTCAAACATGGGAGCTGAGTGGTTTTGAGGGCACGCATGCGGAGCTTTCACATCAGTGTGCTGCCTCCACAGTGGTTTGGAAAAAAAAGGGGAAACTCCAATCACACAGCACGTTGTTGGAGAAAAAATAGTCAGCTGGACAGGCAGAGACTAAGTCAATTCTCGCTGCTCCCATGCTGGAAACATTAGGAAAAATCACTTAGTTCTGTCTGAGGTCATATATAATCTTGGTCTTTAGGAGTCCAGACCTAAGAAAAGCAGTGAAATTCTATCTGTGCACAGAAGCACAACTCTAGGTTCCAAAAACGTGATTTCACTCTCGGTGGCACGGACAGTTAATCAGCTACTGCCCAAAGCCTTTCTCCTACTCAAATGTTGTCATTTCTCCTATGCCAGCATAGCTGTGTGCACACCACATGGAAATGCAGAGTGAGGAAATTACATGAGTAAAAGAAATCTTCTATCCCTTTGTTATTTCCTTTTTGGCTTTACCCCTCACTTCTCCAGTGCAGTTCACTGTGCCTACTCTTCCTCACCTCTGCTCACACAGACACAGGATGAGAACAAGACAGGGACAGCAGATTCCCAGGCTAATTCTGCTCCTTTTGCAGGAGCGAAACAATAATTCCTTTAGCTCAGTTTGCGAACAATTTGATGACTGTCTTACCAGAAATTAGTTAGGATTCAGAAATAATTGTTAGCTCTTGTGGAACTTGCTCCCACAGTGCAACAGAGAGAGGAAGTGGAACTTGTTTTGGAACATAAATCTTCTTTCTGTGCTCCCCAGCTGCTCACAGCAGGGTTTTCTGCTCCTTGAAACTAGTTAGAAATGTCTACCTTTAGAGGCTAGTGGATCACATCACATCACATCTTTGTCTCATGGATATGAATCGTTTGTGAGTCAAATGAATTAACTGTCTTTCAAAGCAACTGAAAAGCCTGCAGATCCTTCCTGATCCACTACGCCTGGTACATCTGTCCTTGACTAATTTTATTTCAATGGAAAAAGATTCATGCTCATTATATTTACTTATAATGAAATTCATTTGGTAAAGTAAATGTTTACAAATATCCCAATTGTTACACTTTTAAACAAAATTGAAGCCATCACTTTACCTTGCACTGATATTTAACTTATCCCATTTATAAATTGAGAACTTGTAAATCAAAACTTATGTGGCAATAAGATTTCTTTTTCCTATTTACATTTTTAAGTCTGTTTGCACTTGCAGGAGGTTGGTTTTGGTTTTATTTTTGGTTTTCGGTTTTTTTCCATTTCTAGAAATAACCCAAAAATAAGCTAAAATCATACACGAACAACAAAAGGAGACAATCAAAGGACTTACAGAATACACTTCTTCAAAATACATTACTCTAGTTATAGAGCCTTCCTTTCTCCTTCACTTGTGCTGTGTGTCACCTCTTGAAACATTCTCTCCAGAGTATTGAATGCACTTTAATGTTTTCATATGGCAATCAATAATTATCAATTATACACTTAGTCATATAGTGCCAAATTCTTTCATTTAATACTTGGTTCATCAATTGTTCATATATAGGTTCTGTCAAGCAGCTTAATGGTATGATTGAATTGTGTGCTATTGATTTTCTATCTGTCAAGTTTATGCAGTGATTTGGAAATACTGGGCCTATACACAGATGTAATTTCCTTGACTTCAACAGAGTCATTATTCTACTGGTGTAAGGGACCTGATAATCAGATTGCCAAACACCTGGAGTGAAAGACCTTTTGGTGAGGGTATAACACTGCCCTCTGCAGTCTTTTTGCCCAACAAGGTTAGGTTCTAGCTCCTTTTAAAATGCGAAGGATTACTTAGTTTGGATATATTTGATTACATATATGCTTATTGTTCCTATAACTAACTTTAAACTAATCTATATGAGCCTACATTGTTTAGAATATATAGGCTAATCGTCAGGAGATGGGCATGGCAGAATTCTGTTAAAAATATGCCATAATTTTTTTAAAAAGTCAAAATAAATCAAGGCCTAGACTGGTAATAGGAAATGTGCAGAGCATTGTGCTCACACACAATATTTGTAGTGGGCCTAAAATACACTGGAGTAAACCCAGTCAGTTCACTGGTTTGATACCTATTACAATAAAATTACCTAGGTCAGTTACACAATAGCTGGACAAGAAACATAAGACTAATGAGAATTTGAAATAGTCAACATCTCTGACAGCACACTATTTCTTCTTGTATTTCCTTTTCTGAATGCTCTGAAACAGTATGTTTCCAGGATAATATAATGCTTCTTTCCCTCCTGCAACTTGAATTTTCTTAAGAAAAGAGAAAGACTGATAAAGATAAACTCAAGTAACCGAAAAAAGTAATTTAAACACTAAAAACAACAAATGGAATATGCTTAGCATCACAGATATTCAAACAGGTCTTGCACACATATAAATTCGATAAAACCTGGAAATAACTTCTCTACTTTATTTCTTGATGTGTTAACCTTCCTGCTTCCTCCTGCCAGGAAGAAAACCACCAGAACAAAAAGAAAAGGGAGGAAAAAAAAGAAAGAAAGAAAGAAAAAAACAAAAACCAACACTCATACAAAAATGAAAAGAACCCTTCAACTTCTGTATAACTGACAACTTTGAATGACAGCACATGGAGCAAAGGATATATATTCGAACACCTCTCTCTTATAATGAGTTGCTTTTCATATTCAAATAAATGCCCACTAATAAACACCAGAATCATAACTACATCCCACAAGGAAATGTCATTAAAACTCCATCCATCTATGTCCTCTCCAAGTGAGAGAGACAAAACCCTCTTTTTAGTACTCCTGGAAGATTTACACCTATAAAACTATTTTTGAAGCAGTTGAACAAGTAAATCTTTGTTAAGGGACTTTTCTGACAAGATCTCCTTCATATTTAAATTATAGAAATCAGAACTTAACTAACAGTTTAAGTACTCCCATCTTCATAGTTTGATGCATATAGAAATGAAATCACTCATCCTGATAAGCTATATAGGGCTGCTATACAGGTTTCAGTTGATCATATTTTAAAATAGAAAGACATGGGGGAAGTTACTCCTGACACTGACTAGAAGAAACTTGTAGAAGAATCTCCATGGATTGTACATATCAGGGAGACCAATTTAAGGATTAAGGGAAATATTCTGACCTTATAACCTTTTAAACAGCTGAAGGGGAGGCTTAAAGAAATAGGTGCAGTTCCATTGACATCAACAAATACAACATCAACCAGTATGTACCTGAAGGCAGAATTTATCTATGAGACAAAATTTTGTGAATTTTACCTGATAGTCTCTCTTTTTTTTCTCTTGACAGATTAGAAAGTCATCCAAACTGTTTCTAAAGACTAGTACCACTAATGCTGTCTTTAATTTAATTTATATTATATAATGTATACCATATCTGCATGAGATAGGGATATCAGGGGGTATGTGGGACTAGAAGTGGGCTCCCAAAATTTAGATGCTAAGTTTTCATTGAGCTATCCAGAGACAAGATATATTTCTAAAGACAGGCAGATTAAACATGTCGTATAATACAACAGCACCAAGTAGTGTCAATAAGGATTGAAGGGATTTTAAATGTGAAGATTTTCATTGACCTTTGGAAATGTATTACTGAAACAAAACTTTTTGGTTTTGTTCTGTAATCAACTAATTTATGTCACTGGTGTTTAACCAGTCACTGCCAACAGTAAACATGCACCCCCAGGAAAAAGGGCATTTCTAAACTGCTGTCAGCATTGAAAACCAAATTATATAATTTACTCTGAAATTCATTAAACATAACTGCAATATGTAACTAAAAATAGGTCTACATCCAACTGTCAGCTGAGCCTGCAGCTACTAAGTTTATTCTGAAACATCTGTATCTCTTTGGGATTAGACTGCAAATCTCCAAACAAAAGCCTAACCCATTGTTAGGAGTATCTCCTAATAGTAGCTGGATCAAAAGAAAAACTTTCCTGCTATTTTTGGCTCCTGGCTGTGTCCTAAACCAAGATTTGTAGTCATGGGGAAAAGATAAAAAAAATATTATTTTTAGAAAAGCAAAATAACAGTTATGAAAGACATTGACTTGACAGATCTAAAGATTGATATGCCTTACTTTTGTAAAACAGATCACTATGCCTTTTAAGGTTCTAAATCCATTGCAAGTAGCTAACAGATCACTTTACAGGCCTAT
The DNA here is from genome assembly GCF_015227805.2 of Hirundo rustica. NCBI lineage: Eukaryota > Metazoa > Chordata > Aves > Passeriformes > Hirundinidae > Hirundo > Hirundo rustica. The sequence goes on along the minus strand of NC_053458.1, from coordinate 12,511,503 downwards.
GTGTTTAGGAATTCATCCATGCAGTTTAGCAGTTTTTTACCTAAATTCTGAATCAGAAAAGGCCACATCCAGAGCAAGTCTGCTTCACTGTGATAGGGATTCTATAACAGAGACACACAGTACCATGGCATCTCTGAGTTGATAATGAACAGCAGAATATTTTGCTCTCTAGATGTTCAGTAACAATTTAATATCAAAGATCTTCTAATCCCATATCATCTCCATGCTATCACTTGACTCCTTGTTGTATAATGTAAAATCATTTAATTCCTTAGAGAAATGACCTGTCCTGTTGTGAGAAATACAGGAAAAACTGCATCAATTCCTATTCTGGTCTTTCCCTAAACTTTCTGACACTTTCAATAAAGTTTTGCTTGGTTTCATCCTTTCTCCCTCACATCTAAAATCTCTTACTACAGAGTATCATCTAAATTGCGGATCTCTAAGGTAAGTCTGCTCAGTGGTTATTCATAATTAGGTGCCAACAGACCTTGTATCATCTTTGAATAAGTGAACAAACCATGTCAAAACTACAGAACTCCTAGAAACTTTAATTTAATATTGTGTAATATTACTTAAAATGTTTACAGCAAACACCTATATATGTCCACCGAAATGCAAGTTAATATCTCTCATTTCTTCTGTAGTATTGTAAGCATGAAACAAACTTCTAATCATGCTTAGAGGATGAACATATGTAAAAGCTGATGACTGTGCTTGTGATAAGCATTTCAATTTTTAATGTCTCTGAGAATTCAGCAGGGATTTTGAAATAGTATCTGAAAAATAAATGTGGAAATCCAAAAAAAAAACCCTAGATCACCCACACTAGAACATAGCTCTGAGTAAATGAAGACTAGTCTTTGATAGTATACTCTCACTTAAAATATTTGAAGTGATGACTAGCAGAAGTTTGAATATTTGGGAATGTTTTGTACTGAAAATTCTATTCATATCCCTTTCAAAGTGATATATAAACAGTTAAATATAATATAGATATTTCTGTCAGTTCATTTACTGTCTCTGTAGCTGCAATATAATATTTGCCTCTGGTACTACTGCATTAAATCCATCTAGGAGTCTATCTATAGTCTTTTTTCATAATTATTTATTAAAGAATTTCTTCATTAAAGAATTTCTACCTCATAGGCATGAGGTATATAAATTTGAGACAGTTCCCTGCAGATATGGGACTTATATTTTTTTCCAAGTGCTCTGTAAGAACAGTGAAAACAACATGGATTTCTTATTCATCAGGACAAGAAGAAGAAAGTCAAAAATTACTAATAATGTCGATGAAGTAACACCACACAATTCAGGGATTTTTCAAAGCTTTTTTTTAATTATTTTATTTTAATAGTCTTGTAGCTCAATGTGTAGAAAAGAATTTGTAGAGTTCTGTTGTCTTCAAAGTACTTGGAGTAATGGTGATGGTGAGAATTTAAACAAAAGGATGAATTGATCCATTGCACTATGATACACAAAATAGTACATATATAATAGTGTTACAGTTTTCCATCCATTTCCCACAGAACATCTTTAGAAGTGTTTGCCATGCAGTGAGCTATGCTTTGAGCTTTACCTGGAGCTATATAAATACAGATCCAGTTGCAGAGCTTCTTTTTTGATCGTGGCTATTGAAATGCAAATAGTATGGTCAGAGATGTTGCTAGAGTATTCACATACAGAATAGGTTGTTCTTTATTTTGAAAAAAATAGGCAACATTTCCATGAACTGGTGTGCTTGGATCAGACAGTCACAATAGTTAATGCAAGGTAATGAAACAGCTGCTCTCCACTTTGCCTTGGCTTTGCTGTTGCCTGTAGAGAAAGTGGGAACTGGAGTCATCTCTGATTTTTTTCCAGGTGTTACTCTGCTACTTTTTGGTTTCTCTTATTTTAGTTTGTGACTAGGATATAATTTTATCCCAATCATATATACTCACCTCATGCCTGTTACACTAGTTGAAAGTTACTCTCAGGACATATCCTTCTGCAGAAGATCCTAGGTTGTCCTATCAAGGCTGATCCCATTTCTGCTTCCACTCAGTACCAAACTTCTTTGAAAATTGCCACATTTCCTTTTGCTAGGGAATTGAGTGTATATAATTTCTGAATCAGAACTGACAGGACAACAAAAGACCAAACAGCAAACCGGGGTTTTTTTTGTTGTGGCTTTGATTTTCTTATTTCTTCAGTCAATTGCAGAATAATTACCAGCACCTAGGTACAATATCAATTGCAAATTGATAATTAGACCTTGGTTTTGGTCAGACTAGTACTGGCTCCATGATTCAGCACAGAAGTGATAATTCTTATATGGCAGAACCCTTTTTCTTTTCATTGCAGATCCCTCAGTGTCATTAAAGTGTCATGGTGAAAACAATCTTCCTGTTGCTGTTTTAAGACTTAGTTAAAACATTTGGTTTAATGCTTTAAGTTATTTTATTTTCTATTTTATTAAATAAAGTTTGCCTACATAACAGTGCAACATAAATGTTATCCACATAACAGTAAGAACCCTTGGTGATTTTTCTCTGGATTAATATCTGCTCAACCTAAAACTATGAGTTGTAAATTGTGTTTTATCCAGATCTTTCTCTAGTACCAGTGAATATGCTATTTTTCTCAGATTTCAAGTTTAAAAAAAAGAAATGTAACCAAAGTAGCAGAAAAGCTGTAAGCAAAATATAACATAATAATATAATTACAACCATTTTCAATAAGTCAGCACTTCTTTTAGTTTTTGTTTCCTTTCTGAAAAGCAATGTAGGCAATTATTTTAAATTGGGTTACATGAGAATATTATTTGTGTAACAGAAATAGGTTTCCTATTGTAATTAAGTTTAATGGATCTCGCTCTCGAGATGAGCAGAATCGGCCTTGGAAACACTGGGTATCTCCAACTGCAGGTATGCAGTACAATGCTCTAAAAATTTATTTCTTTAGATACAATGTATCTAAAAATTCACCAAAATCTTTCGGAATTTGCCTTTATTTTTCTCGATTGCATTCAGTCACTTAGCTTAAGGTTCTTTTCTTTGATATGAATATAAGTTTCAGCATGCCACCTGTTGCTGCATCAACAAATATTAACCGAAAAACTGCTGCCCTGACAAGGAACAACGGGTTCTGTGTAAGACTCAGATCACCAGTGTGTGGTGAGTCACGGGAAGCTGTAACAGAATCTACATTGAAAATCTAAGAGGAAATGGGCATTTTCTAAATAACTGTGATAAACTGTAAAGGTCTACAACAAATCATAACCTGGACTCAGGAAATGAAATTCCCTATATAGAAAGTGTCAGTAAAGTTATGGGTTCAGGATTAAGACTTAAAAATAAGGTACTAGGGGCCAGATTTGATAATTTACTATTTTTACTATGATACTTCTGGTATCTGATACTCTTTTTCAACTCAGGCTCCTTTTACTGAGGAGCACTTGGCATATTTCTAGACATTAAGTAAAAAAAAATATATAAATAACTAAAACAGAAAACCCTTTTAAGCCAAAATATTAAATATCCCAGATATATTGATTTTAAAATTTCTTATATCTTCAAATAATCTCATAATAGAAATGCTTGTGGCTTTTTAAAGTTTGCATTTGATAGTGTCAGAATAAGTACAATAAAAAAAATAAAGCTCATGCTAAAAGAAATATTAAGACAAGGGGGGGAAATGGTGCACAAGAAAAATAACAAAGTTGGGAGTGTTTTAGAAAGGGAAAAATCCATTGACCAAAGCAGTATGAGTTTTGGTGTGAGACAGAAAAATGGCCACAATGCTTAACAAAAGGAAGAAAGACATAGAGAAACTATAAAAATACATGCACAGGAAAAATAATTTTAAGTAGGTAAATGTGATTTGGGTTAAGAAAGACAGCAAAGAATTAAACAGCTTTTCTGGCAAAGTTCTCTTTTCCCTTAGAAAAAGGTGTTGTGGGGTGAAAAACATAAATAATAATAAAAAAAAACCAGCTTAAAATTTCAGCAGGCATGCAGGAGAAAAAGCACAAAGTTTCATACCAGATATAACGAGTATAACTGATTAATCTAAATAACATGTAAACTTACTCCAGCCTGAGCACATAAAGAGACAAGAAGGTAACTTTAAAGTTATGCAGAAGTTTAAAGAATTGTGTTTAGAAAGTGCCTTGGGGAGTTATTGCTGAAAATTTCTTTCTTATTGCTAAGCATTATTTTATTTCTGTGCACAGATATTCTCACCTCTCTTTCATCTGAGAGATTTAGGCTAAATCTTCAAGATGACAATCAGCACTAGCTGCAGAGAAACGGAGATATTCATGGCAAGTGATCAGGTGCACGAAGCAGAAGCAGAGTCACATTATCACAGAACAGTTAGTTACACTGTTGTTCTGGAAGGGGCTGGGTTTTGCTCCTGGCAGCACCTACATGGCGCAGATAAAGGTAACAAGGGTATGCACAGTTTCTGTTCCGCCCGTGTGCCCCTGCCCTCACAAAGCCCCTCCCAGCACCATCCAGCGCGGTTGCCATTGATCGCAGTTGTCACTGATTTCATGTCAATGATGAAGCATCTTGCAGGATACTTCAGTAACACTTGCGGGGGTCATAATTTTTCTCATTCTGACCTGACTTTATTGATCCTCTCCTGAGAGGAACGGCGCCCCTTGCAGCTTTATGGGACGATTCAAACAGTCTAAGAATGATTTATATTACCCTTAAGGAAAAAGACATCAAGACTTGTTACTCGCTTGCTGAGATTTCTCCGAGGTCTCAAGCTATCAAAATACAAAACACAAGACAGAATATACTTGAGCAGTGGAAAGCACTGCAAAACTTTATAACATTATTAGGCTTCATGTTATAATTGGGTGATGCTTCCACTTAACACGCAATTTATTTTATTCAATATTGATAAGATTTAATGGATGATGTATTTGATTCAAGGCTTTGATACAAATGTAGAGTCTTAATTAACAAGTGATGTATTTGATGCAGTGAATAATGCATCTGATTTAATAGAGGATGCACTCTATCTGCAGCCGAAGGTGATTGGTCTTTTTAGTGAGAGATTAATTCATTTCAGAAGATGATGTATCACTTTCAGTATGAACTAAATCAAATTTTTAATATACATTTTTTTCAGTGTGCTAAGTAGCACAAGGAACAAGTTTGCCCTCAAGTGGACTTCAAAAGCAGATCATACCTCCAAGGCAGTAGGCAGGTTGAATCAGTGGTTAATTCATTCATATTATGATATGGGTGGAACCAAGTTTCTAAGAAGCTACTGTCTTCTCAATCAATTTTTGCTTTATTCCTAAGTAAAAAATATTTAAATGTATTTAATTAGAGATCCACAAAAGAGTAACAATATATTAAAAATGATTGAAAATAATAATTGAAAAATTCAAGACGTAAAATGTATTTGAATTTGAGACATTGAAGAGGTAAAATGAAATTATGTATTTTAGCATGCATTTTTATTAGGTCACAAAAGCCCTGGTAAATTTGACAATATGCACTTTAAATTTATAAATTCATCTCGTCAATGCCAGTGCTTTCACATCTTTTAATTTTGAGAAATTATTTCCTAAATCATCAGGAAGAGTCAACGGGAGATCTTCAGTTTATACCACAGGAGTTTTCAGCTCGTGTATATAGAAGACAAGATAGGTTTATCACATTGAAAACACAGGAAGGCTACATGACCCAGTATTTCATTTACACTTTCTGTGATGTGAAACCTGTTTGCTCATTATTCTATCAAGCCTGTATTTTTCTGTTCAGAGCTCCATAAATTCAATGTTGTATGCTTTTAATCTAATTTGTTGACAAGTGAAAATGACCTAGGTTCAAGACAACTGCAGCTAGTTTCTTTTTATTAATTACATATTTAGAACTATAGGAGTATTAGGACATGCATATATAACCTAATGAGTATATAATGGGTGTCATGCTAGTACATAATATTCCTAGGAATTTAATTATAAACATCTGACTCTGGTATTTAAACAGGAAAATGATTGTTTAAGTACAATACAGTTAAAGAATAATAAAGCTTCTGGCATATACTTCATTGAGACGTTGCACTCAAAAAAGAAATTAAAAGACATTCATCAGGAATAAAAACAATTCTGAGGAAAACTGATTTTATCTTTCTAAACATATGATGGATCTTATCATTGTGTTGGACATATTCAGTTTCCTGTGTACCAAAATTACAAGCTAGAAGTAAACAAACAAGAAAACAAATTATTTTTAATCCTTTTTCCATTTTTCACTCAAAAATAAAGTCTTCCTATTTAACCACAGCACAAAGAATAGTACTGAAAAAAGATTATGATAATATTTAAAAAATTACATCATTTAAAAACAAAAATTTGGATCATATACAATTAGGTATTTCACAACAGAAAAAAAATTATATGCACATCTTAATGATACTAGATAACAATGGATACTGTATGGAGTAGGACAAGATTTACAGGTCACAGTTTTTGACAAATCATGACATCTATTTCTGCAACTCTGACTGTTTGAGATAAATCATTGAGAAATAATTTTACCATTACATCTCTGTGACCCATATTTACCCTTAATAGGTGATTTAAGTTCAAAATAAATTGTGAGCTCTCCATAACTTACTTGCCTATAACTATAGAGTCAAGCTATCAGGCTTTTCAGTTATCAAAAAAATGTCAACCACAAAATTCTGGAGATAAGAATATTATGCAAGGGCAAGAGTATATATTAATTATATCATATATGGCAAATTATTCAAGCTGCTAAAATGTTAATTGTGCAACCTGTTTGAGTGGAAGATGTCTCTTTCGGAGCAGGGTGTTTGGAACTACATGATCCTTAAGGTTTCTTCCAATGCAAAGAATTCTGTGATCCCTAAGTCAGGGAAGAAAAATACCACTGCAGGATTAAAAATGAGAAAAGATGACACAGTATTTATTTTCCACTTTCTGCTGTACGAGATACAGAATAGGAAAAAGTAATTATACGTGTGAATATTTCCTTGGAATGTAGATTGCTCTTTCAGTTTTGCACTAAGCACTCTTGATGTGGCTATAGAGACAGGATAGACAATTCTTCAGAAGACTGCAAAGGATGTAGTCCACTTTTGTTGGTCTATATATGCCACTTACATAACTGCTCTTCCTGTGGTTCTGAATTACAACATTTTACTTTGGTGTTGGATTTGAAAAGGTTGGGGGAAAAAAACAAGGGGGGGGGGGGGGGGGGGGGGGGGGGGGTGTGGAAATAATCAAAACCAAAAACCCGGTCCCAAAAACCAACCAAAAAAAGTAAAGGGTGAAAAATAAAACAAAACTTCGCAACAATAAAACAGTATGAAAAACTATATAACAAGGTGTAATATATTTTTTCAGTGAGGATGAAATGTAAAGAAATGCGTATAAATATAAAGAATGAGGATCCTGATTTTAGTTCCAAAATCACAAGAACAGGAAAATTAGTTAGGAAGCTGGAATAAAGAAGAAGACCACCATTCATGGAGACAGTAAAGAAAGAGGCTCCATGTCTACCATAAAGGAAATGGGCTGTGGCAAGGAAAGTTGGCAGTAGAAGACTACAGGTGCTTTTATTGTTTTCCAAACCTTTACATTTCTTGTCCTAAGAACTAAGCAGTGCTGGAATTTTTGAAGAGTACACGATTTTTCTGTCAGGTTTTTGAGGAGAAAAATAAAAAATGGCCTCAGGTCAGAGCTTTGAAAGAGCTTGAGTTACTGAGGTATCTCAAGAAGTCACTTGTGATGTTGAAGACGTAGGGCAGCTGCAAACTGAGTTAGATTCTACTCTCCTGGATGTGTAAGAAACCAAAAAAGACTAGAAAAAAAAATTTACCAGAGAAGATGCAGCCAGAGGTCTTGGATGGAGCTCACTGACCTCCATCAAAACATCCCAAATAAAGGATATGGTGCGCTGGATCCGCAGAAAACCAGCAGCCTCAAAATCACCCAGCAATGGAAGTTCTCCATCATTTTGTGTGTTTTGTTTTTTTTCCTTAAACTGCTAACTCAAATTATAAATATTAAAAACAAACCAAAACAACCCCATTCTTTACTTCATCTTCCCATAGATCTCCTTTTATTAAGATTTTTAATTCCTAAAAATGTAGTCAAGGTTTATATTATGTTCATAGTCACCAGGGCTGTATTTCTTTACAGAAATAATTTTTCAATTAGTGTGTTATTGTAAATACTATAATGAGGTAAAGAAAATTCATTAAATTAATGACATAGAAAAAAGGCTGAAAACATACAGAGGTGTAAAGACATGTACACCCAATGCAGCATGAATTAAATACTTTTTCTGAGTGCCTGGATATGTTCTATTTGGTAGAATTTTGTTGTTTAGGAAAGTCAGATGAAGGCTCCCCTCAGCTTTCATGAGTTGTTTCTCCATTGTTACTCAACACCTCAAATGTAATCTGATGAGAGAGATGATCTGTAATATCTACAAGTTGGTCGTTTGAGGAAATTTCCAATGGTCTTATATAATATTATAATATTCATTTAAAATTAATCAGATCTTATATTCATTATGAAGCAATGAATATTTTTTTGTAATTTAATAAAATTATTTGATTTTTGTTTAATTAATATAGAAACAGAAAAAAACATACCAACATGAGGAAATACCAAAATAGTGCCATGTTCTCTTTACTGAAAATCAGATAAGAAAATTTCCTGTGTCATGGAAATTAGGAAAAGTAGTTAAAAGAGATTTGTGATTAGTTGTACAAACTTTACGACTTTGTGTGTCTTCAGTGGAGTCACTAGCAGAGGCTTGCAGGCTTGTGGGAATCCTGTTTCATAAAAGGGAGCTGAAGTTATGTTAGGTGAAGTGTTTTTAGAACAGGATTACTAAGGGGCATAAGGGAATCTAAGCTACCAGAAAATAGGAAAAATAATTGTTAAACCTTTCAACAATTAGGCTTGAGAAGAATTAGGGTGGAGAAGATGGTCAGAATGACCTGATATTAAACAGGAAGGAAGAATAAGGTTTACTTTAATTAATGTCATGCTTTCTTTAAGATAAAGGTTATACAATGCCATTAAATACTAACCCGTAATTGTTGAATAGAAATGTTAAGAAAACTGTTTTACTACAATTTCTATGGAGTTCAGTTGGCGTATTTTGTTCTGACCTCAGGTGTCCTCACTTAACATCAAGGTAAAATTACAAAAGCTGACACATTCCTCTAACTCAGTCATTCTTCTCCATTTAAATAGGTGAAGCATTACCTTTACTTCCCCAACCAATTTGGGGGGAAATTTGTTGCTGTACTTTGTCACGATTTCTTGGCAATTAGCAAAGCTAATCCCCTCTCTGTAATTTTTTATTTTTATTTGTTGAATAAAAATAAATAAGACAATTATTTTGGTTTTGCTGCAAAATTCATTAAAATTTGTCTAATCAAAAAAGCTCTCTCTCCCCAGAAATTCCACTGTTTTCAGCATAATGTCTTTCATGTCCCAACTGTGGGTCTAAAATATTTGAAATTCTAATCAAATGGCAAAAACTTTTCTCTTTTGACATTGCAAGAATCTTTTATCCTCTTCCACATACAACTGCAGTATTTCTTTTGGTTTACAGTTTATGGTGTGAGAAGTGGTACAATAAGTGAGGTTTTATCACTGTTTAATTATGCTAAAGTAAGCCAAAGATGCTTCAGGCTTCCAGGTTTTAACATGTGCTCAACATTTCAAAAAATTTAATCTCACAAGAAGTCATTCAATTATAAATTCTTTAGTAATATTAACATTATTTAAAACTCTAATGTTTATTATCCAGCTAGTTACAGTTATCTTAATAAAATAGGTTATTAATTTTTTTACTTAAAGATTGTACCAATGTTTTTCTTATGATAGGAATGAGAGATTTTATAAGGAAGGACATTTCATTGTTAATGATTTCATAGCTACAAAGGATAAAGTTGTGTTCCTCTTCCATTAGCTTTTTTTATTCAATTTCCCCAAACTTTGTGTCTACACTAGTGACCTGAACTAGGAGAGGTTATTTACAATAAAATTATCAATACTCTTGAAATTTAAAAAATTCAGATCTCAGTGAATGGCAGTCTTATGAGCTCATGATACATTTTATATGGTATGTTTTACTGGATGCTATATAATTTCCAGACACAAAGATTTCACGTGAAGTTAAGACTTTGACTTATATCAAGAATCTGAAGAAAAATGATAAAAATGCTACAGTTAGAAGACAGAAAAATGGCCTTTTAGTATGGAGTGATCTACTGGATTTCTGCTCCCAAGTGTCTCTCTGATTTCTTGCACAGCCAGATTAATCTTCACTTTTTCTAAGGAGAATAATCAATACAGTAAGGCATGAGGCTAAGATTCCTGCATTATTATCATCGTTAGTTATCATGGGTATTATAAGGAAAATTTGGGAACTTTTGACTTTTCCTCCTTTATTTTAGGGGAATAATTCTGACAGACAATTTATACAATCAATTTTCACTTTAAAGGTAAATACACAGTTTAAATAATCAGACTGCAATTGTGTTTTGATTCTGTTTCCAAAGACCTGGGCATCCTCTTCTTATGTGAAATTATTTGTGGGTATTTGAAAAATTGCCAGGCCAGGGTCTGACATCTTCCAGTCTGTCTGATATCTTGTTCTTGCATCTCCATTACAGTAATTTAACCAGGTCTTTGCATTTTTGGTCAGCCGGGATCACGTAGTTAAGTAACCCAGTGACTTTGCAGCTGTGAGGAATGAGGATCTTTTGCTGGGAGCTTCCAAAGATATAATCACCTAACAGGCTAATGCTGGATAAATGCAGCAAACCGTTAACAATACTGGTGATGACAACTGAAAACCCAGATAATTCCACAGGCAAACGGCCACCCATAAAAAGCCTTAATTTTCTGACCAGGAAATCAGCAATAATAGCTCATCAAGTATAGACTGTTCTTTACAAACAGTTGAAGATTTCTCCCTAGAGACAAAGTGAGTCTCATATTACAATAAGAGATCTCTTTTTTTGCTCTTGGTCATGAATAAATCATATTACACTGTCCTCTTTGAGGAGATTCAATTGACTGACCAGGTCAGAGGCTGGAAGTTAGCAGAGATGCTCCATGATTCAGTATGCTTTGTTAACACACATTTCCCAGTGGTCCGCATAAAGTTCGTAAGATGCTTTTCATGTTCTCAGTATGGAGAACAAAAGTGTCTCATTCACTTTAATTAATCTATATTCTACAGAGAAAGAGAAAGAGTTATATCAATTCAAGATCACATTTTATGAAGACAGCAGAAGTAGCAATATGTTTTATGGCCCAGTTTATCATCTATGACTTTGACTGTTGCCTTCTTTGAAATTTAAGTTCATAGTGTAATAATAAATTATTCATTTCAGGCATGTCTAGATGAGCATGAAAGCTCCATACTATTGCTGAAAAACACCCAATGAGAGATGAGCAAAGTAACACTTTTCAAGTTCCAGTTCTCAATACTTCTTCATGATAGAATTTCCCGAAATAATCACTTGTTCCGAAATGAATCGTTATTAGACATGATAGCAAGAAGCAGAAATAGACAGTACAATATAGAGGTCACCTCTCATGTTAGCACTGTGGCACTGTGGTTCGGCATGTGTCTTCAACTGCTGGGCCAAGAAATGCTTTAAAATTGTTTGTAAATCCTATACACTATTACTTCTCAGTATGACAGTTTTGTATCTATTACAAATTAAATGAAGTAAAAATATCTTTAATGTACTCATAGTTAAGAGTTGCCTTGATGGTTTCTGGGTAAATCACTGAAAACACTTTCATGCTATATTCAGATTGAAATATTTGAATACTAATTTTTCCTTATCATAAGCTCACATGGTAGATATCAAAATGTGCCTTCCAGACGAAGTCTGCTAGCTAGGTTTTGAGCTAAGATTAATATTTTCTCCTCATTGTCTTCCACCAATATCTCTATCTTGCCTTTATGTTCCTTCATACATAAAAAGACCCCAAAGTATTCCCCAGACATTTCATACTTTAAGACCTAAAAACTCCTGCTGAACAGAGGAAAGGATTCCTACTTGACTGGCAGCACTGGGTATTATTTCCCACTCTCTGAATTTTAATGCAACCATGTCCAGGTGGAACGAGAAGATTCAGTGTTACAAAGTCTGATAATTGACAAGTGTGGCTAATGTTTGCTCGATGTGATGAATAAAAAAGAAAAGGACTTTATTTTATTTTTTTAAAAAGTCATTTTAGTGTAAATGCAATCACAACATTTATAACTTTTCCTTGATGCTAAAAAGAGAAGCCAGTAACAAAACTCATACTTTACATAAATTTCATCACATTTGGGGCAAATGTGTAAATTTTGAAAAAAAAAAACCCAAAAGAAAAAACACTCTAGATTTTCTATAAGATAATATTTTCTTACCCTTGGAAATTCCATTCACTAAATTTATAAAGTCCTAATATTTACTAAATTTATACCATTTTTAGAATGAATAGCCAATGAATAGCTGCTATAAAACTTATCTCTCTGCCCTGAACTAAATGTTATCATCATTTCCAGTTGTTCTTTACTGCAGCTAATGATACTTCAAATTGATTGTGAACTGTGTTACCATTTAAAATAAAAAACCTCTGGACTAGCAAATGTGAATACCTATTTAGATGCAGCATATTTAGGACTAGAGGTTTTCTCCACTTGAATGTACTCATTTATGAAAATTTTATTCTGTGCATCACATCACACCAAAATACTGGGGGGGAGCAGGGGAGTGAGGGGCAGGTTTGTGGTCTTCAGCCATATATAGAGAGTAGAAAATCTAAACCAAGCGCTGTAGAATGTCAGACAGTTAAAAGTCAAGTGTAATCTCAGTTCCTTCCTGGTTTTCCAAAAATTTTACTGGAGGCAAAGGAAGCCTGATTTTTTTTTTTTTTTTTAATAAGCTGTCCTGTTGCACTCATTTGCACTCATATTACATGAAACAACTTCAAACATCTAACATAAACTGCTTTGGAAAACCAAATCTCCAGTATTCTGGAAAACATATCCAAACCCAGTAATAAATCTCATTCACTCTAATAGAGGAACAGTAGTATATTCTTTGGATAACCAATTCCCTTCTCAGATAAAACTGACTTTCAATATCAGGCACCTCTACTTTTGGTTCTATTTCCTTTGACAATGTTTTCTGGCCGGCAGTGTGAGTGACCGCAGCCTGGCCAGGCTGTGCTGGGGCTCTGGGCCCATGGCCGGCGGTGTGAGTGACCGCAGCCTGGCCAGGCTGTGCTGGGGCTGAGGGCTCTGGGCCCATGGCCGGCAGTGTGAGTGACCGCAGCCTGGCCAGGCTGTGCTGGGGCTCTGGGCCCATGGCTGGCAGTGTGAGTGACCGCAGCCTGGCCAGGCTGTGCTGGGGCTCTGGGCTCATGGCCGGCAGTGTGAGTGACCGCAGCCTGGCCAGGCTGTGCTGGGGCTGAGGGCTCTGGGCCCATGGCTGGCAGTGTGAGTGACCGCAGCCTGGCCAGGCTGTGCTGGGGCTGAGGGCTCTGGGCCCATGGCCGGCAGTGTGAGTGACCGCAGCCTGGCCAGGCTGTGCAGGGGCTCTGGGCCCATGGCCGGCAGTGTGAGTGACCGCAGCCTGGCCAGGCTGTGCAGGGGCTCTGGGCCCATGGCTGGCAGTGTGAGTGACCGCAGCCTGGCCAGGCTGTGCTGGGGCTCTGGGCCCATGGCCGGCAGTGTGAGTGACCGCAGCCTGGCCAGGCTGTGCTGGGGCTGAGGGCTCTGGGCCCATGGCTGGCGGTGTGAGTGACCGCAGCCTGGCCAGGCTGTGCAGGGGCTCTGGGCCCATGGCCGGCAGTGTGAGTGACCGCAGCCTGGCCAGGCTGTGCTGGGACTGAGGGCTCTGGGCCCATGGCTGGCAGTGTGAGTGACCGCAGCCTGGCCAGGCTGTGCAGGGGCTCTGGGCCCATGGCCGGCAGTGTGAGTGACCGCAGCCTGGCCAGGCTGTGCTGGGACTGAGGGCTCTGGGCCCATGGCTGGCAGTGTGAGTGACCGCAGCCTGGCCAGGCTGTGCAGGGGCTCTGGGCCCATGGCCGGCAGTGTGAGTGACCGCAGCCTGGCCAGGCTGTGCAGGGGCTCTGGGCCCATGGCCAGTGGTGTGAGTGACCGCAGCCTGGCCAGGCTGTGCTGGGGCTCTGGGCCCATGGCCGGCAGTGTGAGTGACCGCAGCCTGGCCAGGCTGTGCTGGGGCTCTGGGCCCATGGCCGGCAGTGTGAGTGACCGCAGCCTGGCCAGGCTGTGCTGGGGCTCTGGGCCCATGGCCGGCAGTGTGAGTGACCGCAGCCTGGCCACCTGTGCTGGGGCTCTGGGCCCATGGCCAGTGGTGTGAGTGACCGCAGCCTGGCCAGGCTGTGCTGGGCTGGGAGCTCTGGGCAGCACTGAGGGAACCCAGGGAGCGTCCGGCACTGCAGCCTCTGTGTCCAAGGCACCGGAGGAGATAGTGGGAATCACCCATTCTGTGCCCAGCCCTTTACATGGGCTGGGGCCCTGAGGGCGAGTTTGCGCAGAGCATAACAGCAGGGCCAGCTCAATCAGGTTCTGTTCCAGAGGATTCTGACAGAAGATTTTAGTTTGTTGTTTTGCTTTTCCCCAGAATGTATTGTATTGGTCATACAGGCCTCTGTGCAGCACCGTCCTCAGGATGTTAACTCCTTGAGGTATGCAGTTCTGTCCCCAGAGCAGAGAAGGAGAGATGTTTCTTAGTGAAGTCATTTCCTTCACCTATGAGCAGTTCTAACATCAATGCTTGAAATCAGACTGCCCAAAAGCTACCACTATCCTCAAATCTCATGTGGGTGCCATGAAGTTTGAGATCATGGTTTGAGTTCCTCCTCTCTTGTTTTCATCCAGAAATGAGAAATTCTGTTTTACCCAAGTGTATCCAGGCAGAGTTGGCCAGGATAACTGCCTGAGCTGGGGTCTTGCAGTTGCTCCTCTCATCAGGATGCCTGTGGCAGTGGGGAGCCCCTGCTGTGTTCAGTGGCTCTAACCCAACAATCCAAGGCAGGCTTTTCCATGGCTGTGACAATGCTTTGAGAGTTCCCTTTGAGTCACTCATCTCTGAGCTCAGGGATTTGCACAGAGTAACTTCCCTTGAGTGACTTCAGTGACTCTAGTTATGAAAAGTGAGCAGTGGGGCTCTATTTAAATGTGGGCTTGGACTATCATGAAGCAATACTTTAAGTAGCATTACTTTAATAAATCCTTTTTCTGCCTGCGCTGTTCTTATGGAGACTAAATTTTGTATCCTTGCATGAAAGCATCATTTGTATCTATTAAATAGATCAAAGTCTTTACAAATGTTTTATTTCATTTATTAAGGCAGTAGAGTTTATTGCTATAAAATTATATTTTTATGGCTACCAGACTGTGCGTTCTCATGATGTGCCCTGCTGTGTAGTCAGAGGATTAGGTCAATGTTTCTCCAGATATCCCTCATCACTCCAGGAGCTTAGTTAAGATCCTACAGAGTCATAAGATTGTGTTCTTCTTTGTATGCTTTTTAATGCTTGATAGTTTCTTGGAAGATAATTTTCTGGGACTATCACTATAGTGAATATAATTTGTGAATACAGAAATGATAGGTTCGTTTCTTCAATTTTCTGGTTTATCTTCAAGTTGTAAATTAAAATCCCATCTTCCCAAAAGCGCTATCTGAGCAATGAGGTCGTTTTCTCTTTGTTTAGATGTTAAACATCTTATCACTATATTATTTGCATACTTTTCAACTTTTTTACTCTTGGTCAGTTTGGGTAGGGGGGTGATGGAGAGAAGGAGTTATTTTCTGGGTTGTACAGCACTGGTATTTTCATTGTAACTGTGATGCCACAGGTACCTGCTCTACACCCTACGCTCTGTCAGTAGTGATATTCCCAGTGAGGATTTTGATTTGTTTGATGCTGTTTAAATGGCATTAATCACTAGTTGGTATTAATGTAGGTGTCACAAGTTCTTCATTTGGATTTCTGTTATAACTGAAGATTAATAACTTTAGTGAGACATTTGTGCTAAAGTCTTGCCCAGTATGCATGCATATAGGAGCAACACAAATAATGAGTAGAATACTTCCATGTAGAAATAAAACAATTTTTGGTTTAGCAGTTAAACATTATTAATAAAGATGTAATAACTCTAGAAATGAACCCAGAAAATTTACTCTCATGTAAGCATATTGCAAATATCTAACCCCATCTCTTGTCACTATGCTGGTGCCACTGCCAAGTGATTAACTGCACTTACATAGCACATTGCCAGAAGAAGAATATATATATTCATTATATGTTTTCAATTATATTAATATTGCTGAATATTTTACCTATCAGGTACCATATAGGGGCACCTAATAATAAAAACTGTAGTTAAAATTCCAGAATGCTGGGTACTATATTTGAATAGCTTCAAAATATCTTCAAAGAACTATCCTTGTAAACAGACTAGTCTTTGTTATAATCACACAGTGTCATTTGAAGTGATCAATTAAGTGACCATTTTTATCAGTTTTTCTGATACTTCATCATTCAACTGTAACCTTGATTTGATTTCTTGCTATCATTTTTTTCCCTTCTGTTCATACTTCTGTCTGATCTGATCTTTTTCTTCTACTATGTTATTCAACTTACTTTTATTTATTTATTTTTTTAATATACCCAATATACCCTTTTCCTTCTTTGCATGACACTTCCTAAACTCAAATTCTAAAAATTTTGAGGTCTGGCTATTTCTCACATTTTAGTAATTTCCTATATTTTTTCATGGGCAGAAAAAGTTATTAGCTCAAGCTAATCTTAACTTCCAGAAGTTCAACTCTTTCAGCTTTTGAAATGTGGACAATTGAAAAATGGGGGGGGGGGGGGGGAGGGAAATAAAAAAAGAGATTTTATGAGAAATAGGATATTAGAAGAAAGACAAACAAAAATCCAGAACTTACAATTAAGGCACTTTCTAAACTTTATTGAATTTGGCTTATTTGTTGTAATTGTCTTCTCCTAAGTGCTTTTGCTGCTTGAATTGATTCTATACTTTGGAAAAGTCACTTTCCTTTTGATATTAGAATATCGTTAAGCCATCACAAGCACTTTAAATAAAGTTAAGTACCAGCATTGATTTAGCTTGTCAACACTCATATATTTTTTTCTTTTTTTGTGTGTTCCCTACCTATATATATTGAGCACAAGATTTTTTTTGTAAAAAAGTTTTAGAAAATTAGCAATTTTCATGGACTTATAGAAGATATTCAAGGTGATCAAATTCTGAGCTTATAAATGTAAATATTCATCCCGAAAACCTGATTTTTAAGGGCTCCAATCAGTGAACAAACATCCTGTGTAATTCATGTATCTAATCAAAGGTAACCAACACAGCCTGAATTTGAAATGTCAAATGTTTGCAGTAGGCAAACAACACACATATTTCTTCATCTGTGCATATTCAAAGAATCTCTGTGCGAATCAAACAAGTTACAAAAAGAAATTGAACTTATCAAAGTATTTACTCAGCTCTTGTGAGCAACACAGACAATTATAATACCAGGTTTGTTATGTGGGGTTTTTTTGCAACTGATTTTGCTACTTTTTTCTTAATATTTTTATTGTTTTCTCATAAAGAATATTGTACTCATGGACATAAGTATATGAAAAGGGAGATCTTTCTCTTGAAAAAAAATTTTGCCAATTCTCCATGACTCATAAAATCATATTTTCCAGCCATCTTCCATCTTTTTAAATATATTTTGGTTATCATCTGATAAATTCAAATTTTAAGGTACTGGTATATTTTTCATGGTTTTAGGGTTTTTTCCCACATCATTAAATTTTAGCTAACTTAGTTTGCCTATATTATTTCTACAATGCTTTTTTATTCATTTATAGTCTAATTTTGATGTCAATCTCTATTATTATTGCACCACCCCATAAATCTTTCTATTGGCTCTTCTTAAAACATCCCCTTGATTTTTTAAGATCTTGTTACCTACCAAAGTATGTTCTGATTCTCTGACCTCTTCACACTCTTTCATGGTGACTTCAGGTGATTGCAAGATTATCAGATCATAATGTGCCAGCCTTAAAATGAATTAGCATGTAATTAGTGTTGCTCCCAAGGGAGATGGTGTATTTAAAATAAAACAGTGCATGTTATATCATGAAAAGCATGAAGAAGTGTATTTCTCCTGTTGTACTCAGATATGCACAACTGTTGCTTTATACAGTGTGTTCAAGGCAAAAAATCCTAGAGGATATCTGGAGACTGTTGATCAACTTCTTATTTTGCATCTTGGGTTATTCTTGTCAATTTCAAAATCTTTAATTTTTACAAGTACGAGACAAAATGATTTTCTGTGATCTCATTTGGGTTGTCTCATTCTCATCGGCATTTGTTTACTACAAATATTATCAAGATTAAACAGTATAACCCACAATAATGAGTTGCCAGAAAACCGTTTTAACTAATTAAAATTAACTAATTCAATTTAAATATGAAACAATATTTTAAAAATACTAACATGCCAGTAGTGATTCAGAACTTGAACTATAAATACAAAGCAGTTGCAAGCAGAAAAAGCACTTAGGTTATGGGATATATTATTAATTACATCTAGTTTGTTAATCTAAAGAATTTATCCTTTAGGAGTCCCAGTGTCAGGCTGTTCTTATGCAGGACTAGATGTATAGAATTCATTCTGTCTCCAGAGTAGGGTATTTACCTCTGTTGCACTTGAGTGTCTGGATAACAAAGGAAGGTAAATGGAAAAACAGTTTGTGGTTTAGTATTGATTAATTTTCTAAATATGACATTTTACTGCTCTGACTGTATTCTCAAAAATAGTTCTGTCTTTCAGTTAATGACAACATTTAGGACTTAAAATGTACATAGATTGGAAAATTACACAATTGATAAAGATAGGTCTAACCTTCATTACCTTCTTTTTGAGATAAGATCCATAGAATCATAGCAGTAGGTTCTATAACAAGTGGTAGAGTATAGAAAGAAAGTGAGAAACAAAAATGTTCACTTGCACTATACCTCTGTGCAATGTTTCACTGGAAAAGCACTGAAGATTAGGCTCCCAAATCCCACGGCTTTGGTGCTGACTCTCTGCTTGAGGACAGCATGCTTACATATGATGGGACCTAACATTGACATATCTAAGTCACATACCTTGAAGCATGAAAAGTTAAATGTTTTCAGCAACTAATTTCAAACAGTTACTATCCAAAAAATCTGAGCCCTTCGATTTCTAAAGTACTTTGTGGATATTATAGGAAGATATAAATTCTAAACTATGAACACCATTGTGTGCTGTTACAGATAATGTATGTGAAATGTAGAGTGCTAAACTTTTAGTGATAATGGAAAAATCTTCTATCGGACATGCTTTTAGTTACATTGCAATTGCTTTTTTTGTTATGCTAAACCATTTTTTTGAATTTGTACTAACATATCCAAATGGAAGGTTTCTTTGGGGGCTATTATGTGGTGGTTTGGGTTTTGGTGGGTTTTTTTTTTTTGTTTGTTTGGTTGGTTGGGTTTTTTTGTTGTTGTTTTTTGGGGTGTTTTTTTTTTTTTTTGTGGGGTTTTTGGGGGTTTTTTGCCTTTTTTTTTTTTTGTTTGTTTTTGGGTTGTTTTTTTTTTTTTCTGTATAAACTTACACAAATATGGTTGAGGAGCGGAATAATAAAAACAGCAGAATGCATTCCATTTCATTTTAAAAAATCTACTAAAAATGCTTATATTACATGCTTGAAGGAGAAATTAAACTTAATCATAGCAAAAAAAAAAAAAAAAAAAAAAAAAAAAAATCCCTGAGCAAGCAAAACTCGTTGGCAGGAGAAAAAAAGAGGGAATAACAATTGTATCTTATCTACATGTGCTGCTTGCAACTTTAACTGAATTACAGATCAAATTGATTAAACTGCTTTGGTAGTGAATGCAGAAATAATTACATGGGCATCTGCATAGACCTGTTCAGGATTTAATTGTTCAATATTTATATTAAAAAAACACAAATGCTTTTTTTAAGAGTTAGGAAGTATCCTAGTTTTCTATTATTTTGTTTCTGTCTTTCCAGAAAAAGAGAGATTGATGACTTTTAGATATAGATACAGAAAACAGATTGCTTCTCCTAGAGTTGATTAATTCACCTGATGATGACTTCAACTATTTAGAATTTATGGTTTTAAAACAAAAGCCACAGCTCTGTTTCTGTTGATGATCGGAGGTTTTTTTCATGTATCTCTTTTCCTGCTCTTTGAAAGATGTTTTTCTGGTTTTATGCCACATTTTTTATTTCACAGTACTTCTCATATTCCTTTTCTTTCCTACCTTGCCTGTATTCATGAGTTCTCTTCCTTTTTCTTTTCTTTTGTATATATTATAAACACTCACTTGTGAAATGATACAGATTTTGCTTTTCACAAAGTATATTATTGATTACTTAGTGTCCACAGCATAAGATTATGCCTTTATCCTCTCATAACTAATAGTGCGCAAGTTACACCATTCTACTTTAAAATTTATAGGATTTCTGAATGCCAATGTTTGTTGCATATCAGAAGCAATGTTTATAAGGAAAAGATTAAGGGAGGAAATTAATTTCTTTCCTTGTCAGTATCCAAAAGCAGAGAGAAATAGAAAGTTTACAGCAGACATGACTGATTTCGCTACAAATTGTAGTAGGTCCAGTCACTTCAGTAGTTATATAA
Source organism: Hirundo rustica (assembly GCF_015227805.2). Taxonomy (NCBI): domain Eukaryota; kingdom Metazoa; phylum Chordata; class Aves; order Passeriformes; family Hirundinidae; genus Hirundo; species Hirundo rustica. The sequence continues at coordinate 12,490,736 of NC_053458.1, read as the reverse complement.
AGTTACCATTGGAGCATCTTCCATTGCATCATTAAAAACAGGTTTATGGAATGTTTCAGTCTTCCATCCTCACTGGGCCCTAGGTCATGACTCTCACCGGTACCACCTGTGTAGGTAATAATACTCATCTGATTTTTCCCTACTATATCCTTACTACTCCTTGGTTGCAGAGCTGTGTGGCATTATGTTTGCCTTGATATTGACTGGATTCTGATATTTTAATTTAAAGCTTTTCAGAATGTTTTTCAGTATCTATTTCCTGATGCTTCATAAATTTTATCACCCCAAAATTATAACAATTTGTGCTTAATTTAAGAATTCAGTTTGGTTTATATCTTCAAATTTAAAGAATCTTCCTTGTTTCAGTTTGATGCTCTTGTATGTGCATGTATGCTATGTGCATGCATGTTTGTACACCCTAGACTACTTCATCTGACTTTACGAAGTTAAGTTTGTAGGAGTGTCATGCAGTTTTCATAATTATTAGAGCATTGCAACTTGGGAGAATGTGCTTTATGATAAACAGAGTCTTTTTGGTTCTTATCACAAACAGTGCAGCTGATGCTGACATAGCGTATGTATGCCAGAGTGATGTGTCATTTTTATCGGTCTAAATGCATCAAGATACAGAGTTTGAATGTATTTTAGGGGCAGCACAGATGGGAATTAGCAAACAAGTGTTTAGAGTAATATCACAGTGTTTTCTAGGTATGGATTCTTCTATCATGTCAGACTCTCTGTGGTCTGGTTTTCTCTCCCCATAGCATAATGATCAGAACAGTCATGCAAACTGAAAGGGCTTTTAAAGTAGAAAAGAACAGAGTGGTGTGTTCAGAAGTTGCATCTCTAGCCTCCAGATCTGTCATTGAACCCACCTGGGATGAACTGGATACCAAACATTGAAAGCTTTATTAACTACACAGAACTCCAATAGTTGTGCCGGTACCTCAAGGAAGTTACGAATCAACTATCAAAGGGCAATCCTGAGAAGAGAATCAATGGAAAGTGTCCTGCCTGTCAAGTGTTTATTCCTAGCAAACAAGATTGCCTTGATGACAGGGCTGTTTATGTAGCCACTTTAAAAAACAGTACGTGTGATTTTGCCTTTATGTCTTTGCTGGACATTTAGGCAAATGTGAGCTGAGGTGTCACTCCTATTCTGAGACGTTTTGAGTCTGGCAATAAATAAGTTTGCCATTGAATTCTAAAACTCTGACAGAGGGAATAAAGGGAGGTTAGGTCAAATTCACATGCATGATGCACAAAGCATTCAGCTGTTACAGTGATCATAAAGGAAGTCTGGATGATGTTTTCCCATGTTCACTTTTGTCTTCACCTTCTTGCCTTGCCGTAGCAAAACATATCTATCTCAGTGTAGATTATAGTCTTAAAATCTCACAATAAAATATTATTCAAGCATATGGAAGGTGTGTGTGCTGTCAGGACATTCCATGAGGAACAGAGCTGTCCAGTTTAACAGAACTCTTAATTTTCTAAAAATATTCAATACATCCTTCAGAGTTTGCAAGATAGGTCACTGTTGCTATAAAGTTATTTTAAGTACATGTACCAGGAACATAATTTTTGAGTAAACATTTTGGCACAAACTTGAAAACAGGTATCTAGGAGCATTTAATTATTTTGGGTCAAAACTCTGAAGCAGGTGCGTAGACATTTCATAAGCTTTGTATTAGGTAAATGCAATATTATGGAACAATATAGGTGTGTATTTTTGACACAGTGTGTCCAGAGACCATCTGCTAAATTCCCAGCTGGATACGTGCATGAAGTCTTACTGAACTTATACACCAAATCTTCAGTGACTTTTCAGACACTGTGAATGTTTCTCATATCAGTTGAGATTTTTGCTAAAATTGATCCACAGATGTAACTTGTTATCTAGCTGGGCTGGGGTGTGAAGAAGCAGATATTGTTACAAATTCATTATATCTGCAGTAAGAGGCATATGAAGGCCAAGCAATATGTGCTTTCTTCTCTGAGCGATTACTTCCAATGAAGTCTATTTTCCTAGTGTTGTATTCTGTTAGTTTAAAATGCCACAAACAAAGTAGACTCAGCAGTATAAAAGGGGAAAACGGTAAGAACCTAATGACAACAACATTAAGGGGAAATCCATTTTCTGATCAAAGATGCACAGAAAGAGATCAACTAAATACCCAGTGCAGGCAAGCAGTAATGTAAAGTTAAAAGAAATTGTAGTTAATATACCTCCAGGCAGTAGCCCACTCACAGATTTTGAAGATTGGCAGGCCTAAGTACTGCTGCTCTAATAGTAACTACCAGAGAGAAAGTCAGAATTCTGTTACACGCACTGAATAGGAAAAAAAAAACCAACCCAGAAAGTAGATAGAACAATAGAACAAAGAGAAAATTGCTTTACAGTTTCAAAGGCTGCCTTGTACACTACAAAAATAAAATATTTTTCACAATGATACCTGTATTGTGGTGCTGTAATATAAAATTTCAATGACAGAATGATTAAAAGAAGATGCGTCTTTCAGATAGAGACACCAAAGTGTTACTCCTTCTTTTCCTTGATTTTAATCAATTAATTGGTTTAATATGCTGCCCAGCAATATGATTATTTTATGACCTGTTTCATTTAAGAAGGAGAAAGTGAGGGAAAGAGACAAAGATCAGAAAATTTGGTTTTGGAGAACCAGGTCTGAAATTACCTTGTACTCAAAATTAGATAATGGGTCCAGCTTTCTAGTTATGCCACCCTTTGGCCATATCTTTTCTTAACAGTCACTTTGCTGCAGTATTTCTGTTTCTCTGTTCAAAACAAGCTTAACGGACATTTTGTTAGATCTTTGCTTTCTTGAGGATGCCCAGATAGCAGTTTAGGCCAAGGTAACATTTTTCATTTGTGCTTCCCTAGAAATTATTGCTCTATTTTTTTTTTTTTTTTCTTCCTTAGATATATACTAACAGTAAGATCTTTTTCTTTCTTGGTTGTTTTTTTTTTTTGTTGTTTTGTTTTGTTTTGTTTTGTTTTGTTTTGGTGGGTTTTTTTGTTTTTTTTTTTTTATCTTGTTATATTATGTTAGACTACTACCAGCCATCCAATGCTGGTTTAAATTCACTGGAGGCTTACATAAGAATGATTTGCATGTTCATTAGGTGACTTTTGACATTATGTTTTGCTAGCATCAAATGAGTTTCCTAAAGTTTTTGTCTCCTAACAGAGTGGTGACAAGCCCACTTAGTTTAAAGTCCTGGTTTGCCTAACTGAGCATCCCTGCCCCGTGCGCCATCCTCTAAGCAGCAGGATGGCGATAACTGTGCAACTGAGACCCCTGTTTCAATCTTGGTCCTGAATTCTACTTTAAGTAGGCTCAATCAAGTTAACTCTGGAATAAAAGACCTTATACCTTAAGTGCACTCTTAATCAAGAATATCTAGCTTGAAAATCTCTGGTTAATTTTTTTTCTCTGAAATTTGAGAACCTGTTTTATTTAGTGTTTTGACTGCAAAGTGGAGATTACTTGGAATTGGGAATTTTTTTGTAAGCTTTCCTGATTTTGTAAGCTTTCCTGATTTTTCAACTACATCCTGGCATTTTACAGCTCAAACTTCTTGAATTTTAATTGTTTTTCCATCTTTTGTCTTCCCTTCAGATAGTTGTTGAGTTATTAAAAGGGTATATCAAAATGTTTTCTACAAAACTCATTTCATTCTGAATTGTTTTTCCATTGGCCAAATACAGATATGAAAGGATTTTTAAGGAGATTATAAATACCTTAGATATTCTGTACACTTTCAAAATGCCTGGACCTACTTTGAACTTTACATAATGACAAAATTTACTTTGACAAAATTTACTTTTTATATTTCTTTCTTTTTATTCCTTTTATCTGGTATAAGAATTACATTTTATACATCTGCTATTGTACAAAAAGAATGCAAAGAAGATGCAAAGAAGATGCAAACAAGTAAAACTTGAATAAAAAATATCTGCATCAAGTCATTTTCCCTTGGTCTACATCAAATCTCAAACAGTACTCTTTAGTTTTTGTAGGCCTGCACATGGATAAAACTGACACTTTCTTTGTCTGTGTACCTAGAAAAGACAGGGCTCAGTCCCCTGAGGCAAAGCCAGGATGAAGATGATTGCTTATATTTAAGTTCTCAATTTTTTTAAAGCTTGCTTTTCTCATTACAGTCTCCTAGCAGTTTCCTTATTCCAATCAGTAGTCAAGTTTAAAACCATCAGATTCCATGATGTTTGTGCTGGGTTTAGCGTCCATTGTCAGGGCAAAGCTGATAATATAATTTAGGGCTGAACACACTGCTCTGATGGCTGTTTTTCAGGAAATGCTTAATGCTTCTTGAAGTATCTGCTTTATTATGACTTACTGGCAACAACTATTGCCATTTATGTAAGCCATGCTCAGTTATTAAAATAAATATATCCATGAGGAAGGATATGCATGTGAGATATACAAGAGGACCATGGAAAGATTTATAACCATGAAAGACTGATAGGTGTGTTGTCCACCAAAATGAAAGTGAGTTGGATACATTCTTAGAACTTCTTTTTTTTTTTTTTTTTTTCTGATAGGCTGCATTTCTTTCCTAAATTAAAAATTCTGAAGCCCATAGATCTTCTGATCACCTAAGTTCTGTCAAGCATTTTACTATTTGAGAAATTATTTCTCTCTGTCTATTAAATAACTTCCTCAAGCTCCACTGTCACCCTCAGCTCTCTGAGAAATATTATAGATGTGATTATTGCATGCATCATCTGAATTATGGAGATATGAAAACCACAACAAAAGGATCTTTCTGTCTTTTAATGATGTTTGTCCTAGTAACACAGAAGAGAATTGTAATAGCAAGATATGAGTTCCTGACTGAAAACTAATTGGTAAAAGAATTATCTAGCAAGAGAATTCTTTTTACTTTTACATCTCTTGTGCCGTATGTACTTGATTGCTATGAAATTTAAATGAAATTAAAATTCTTGCTGAGAAGCTCTTGGGATAAGAGCCTTGTGCAAAGGTGGTGTCTCATGAGGTAGAGACCAAAACTATTTTGCTCACCAGTTACTGCTAGAAATGCCAAAATCCATTCTATAAGGGAAATGTAGCCTGGCTTGTGACTCTTTCAGGAAGTGGCCAGGCAAGGGATGCTTAGAAACATTTGACATCTGATGAATGAGTCCCAGACCAGGAGAGCAGTGAAGGCAGGGAACAAAATAAAAAATCATTCAGGACCAGGAGTGTCATCTTCTGAAAGGTTTTTGATAAAATTACAATTACAATGCAAAAAATATATTTGTAGTTTGTTTTGTTCAAAACTATGGTGTAAAACTGAACACAGTTTGGTTTCAGTAGTTGAACAACACTGGATTCAGAAACCTAGGAGATTTTAAATCACTTCCAAAGGCTCCTTTTTGAAAAATTCAAGGAAAATCCTCTGTTTGAAGGACTAGTATTGAGAGATTTGTGTAGGACCAAGCTTTTAGAGCTTTAACTCAACAGTTGCTAAGAGTTATAGGTGAGCTCTGTCACTCCCAACAGAACGGATTTTATTTTTCTGCTAGGAATTTAAATACGTTACCAGCAGATCTACAAAGAGGTAAACACTTATACAGCCCTGTTATCTTAGCCATCGAAAATAACTGTTTCTGCAAACGTCATCAAAGAGGTTTCTACTTGTTCAATACTTTGCTTTTTCTACTTCCCTTCTTATTAGTAAGTCCTGAGCAGTGAAAATCACGTTGCAAGTATGAAATACATAATGAAACCGTAATTTTAGCAGGAAAAAACATTGTTGTTGAATACAAATGAAAGGCAAACCATTTACTTTAAACATATTTAATCTAATTAAAGTAATTGCAGATGGAATGTGTGGTAGCTTGGTGTTGTTTTCTTTTTCTTCCATTCTTTGAAAATAGGAAAGACTGTTCAATGATTTTTTGCTTCTAGTTAATTTATTATGACAATCTGGTTTGCCAAAGTATTCTGCCTTTCATTCCTGGTATACGTTCATTTTTAATATGCTGCAGATGAATTTTACAACAAACAGTAATGTGTCTGCTTCCATAACACTTGTCACTTGGAATTCTATAATATAAATTCTACAGATTCTGATAGAAACTAAACAGAGTAAAAACCTGCCAATGAATCAGGAGTCTCTAATAATTTGTAGGTTTTGTAGCTTTTCAATGTTACCAAAATGTCTTTCAGCCTTTTAACAGAGAAGACACTTTCAGAAAAAAATCATTTGAAGGTTGAAATTGAAATATTTCCCTGAAATGCAGTCCCTGATTATAAAATAATCCAGGTTCTTATTTAAAAAATAGTCTGGATTTTTTACCATTCATTCTAATGCTAAATATCTGTAAAACTCAAGTTTCTTTTTACTTTATCAGTAGGACTATGATTTAATTCAGTCTTGACAGCAGTGGCTCCTGAATCTTAAAATAATCAATTGTGCCTCCCATGAAACAAACTGAGAAAAGTTTGCCATTTTATGAGCTCACTACATGTGCAAGACATCTCATTTAGAGCACTTAGGAAACTCTTTGCTAATGAAATTTAGCATTTGAAGCCTAGACTGGCTGTTAATGGCCCAAAAATAGACCAGTCCATTCTGGAGGATATTTGCCTACAAAATGCTATCTGTCAAACTTTTCTTGAAGCAACTGCTTGTCTTTGTCTATCAAGAATATCAGATGTCAGTTTATGATGATTAATTATAAGAAAGCTTGCATTTAGTGTTAACCCTGTAAATTAACTGTCAATGTATACATTTAAAACCTGGGTCAAATAAGCTTTAATAGGATATATGCAAATTCTCAGAATGCAAATCTAAAACTGTCAGATTGCTGATGCTATTTCAAATCTTCCCTTCCATAATTTGGAGTCAAGGGGAAACAGTTCTTTGTAAATTGAGGCGGTCTCAAGGGGCATGGGGGGGGGATAAAACACAGCTGGCATTTACATGGCACCATAGTGAAGCATCTTTTTTCTGCCAGTGTATTACATAAATGATGTCTAGAAAATAATGAAGCAGAGAGAAGGTGACATTAAAGGGGAAACCATGTCCTGGAAGCTTATGAAATAAAGATAATACTGCAGAAAGAGAGTAGGGACATCTTATACCCTAACATGGTAAACCAAGTAGGATTCCAAAAAATGCTGTTTGTTATGTAAGGTTCCTTAAGGTGAAAAACATGGGTAGCACTGAGGCAACTTTTATGGTAATGCAATCTAGTATTTTTTATTGAACAAAAACATCCTCAACTCATTCTGAGAAGGACTCATTATTTTCTTTCCATGAACAACTGAAATTTTAAATATAATAGGCCAACTGGTAAACTAGTTGAAGCCATAGAATTCTGTCAGTTTTCAAAAAGTTCCAGTAGTTAGATAGTACAGCTAAAATAGTGGAGGGACTATATCTTTGTTGCTCAGCAAACTTGAGATAAAGAATCAGTGTTCCCTTGTGTAGTGCATTTTGCAGAGCCTGTTTTAGGGAGAGGTGGGAAAATATTGAAATCATCGTTGTCCTGAGTTTGCTTTGGCTTACCCAATCAAATTCATACACCTGAGATGCTTTGTGTCTAAACTAAGAGGGTGAACCATAAAGTTACTCTTAAAGCAACATATGCTGATTATATACACTATCAACTCCTCAGTTTAATTTCTAGAAATCATGGATGCCGACTGTGAAGCTTTGCTGAATGTCTGCATATGAAGTTGTCCCTGCCACAATTTGCTGCCAAGATTGCTCTATATTAAGGGTACCATGCCTTTGCACATTACCTGGACATTCAAGTCTGGAAGAGATATATCAGGTAGCAGAAATCCCACTGTTCCTTATTTCTGATTTCCCAGATATTTGACATACTACCTTTTCATACATAAATGGAAGAAAATAACACAACACCTGTAACTGGCTATGCAAAGGAATGTAGATCATTCTCAGAAAACTATGTAGAAAACCAAAAGGTCTTGGAGCATGTTTCCAAGTATAAAACTAGAGTGGAAGGAAAGATAGTATTCTGTCAATTGGAACTGAAATGGTAATTTCATAGTTCAGTTCTTGGCACAGGTAATATATCTAAAAAATGTCCAAGATAATGATCATCTCGCATAAAACCTTATCCAGGATGTCTGTAGACTAGTTCATCAATACAATGTTTTTATGATCTTCCATGTCTGTAAATTCTTGTTCTCAAGGACCTTTTAAATTAGTAGAGCATACCAGGCTGGAGAATGTCTTCTTGGATTATTATTATGTAATATTATTTAATCTTTTGAAATCTTACTGACATGGAGAAGGATTCTTGTCCTGGTACCTACCTAGCATCTCATCAGTTTGTAAACAGTAATACCAATATATGGTTGAGTTAGTGTTAAATGGATAGCAGATTTACCAAATTACTTAATAACAGTTACGAAGAAAGAGACCTGTGTGAACAGACGGCAACTTATTCTGAAAACCTTGTTAAACTTTTCACTATTAAACTCTCTCCACTGTAAACTTCCTGTAAGGTCAGGTTTTGAAGAATAAGGAGCTGTTTCATTACTAAAATGTCTAATAAAAATTAAGGCTGAGAAAACTGACAGCAGTTTTTTCTTGAAAACTGTAAGAATGTTTCTCAAAATCTTCCTTCAGCCTAACTTAAAATAATAATAATAATAATAAATTAAAAACTACCCTTTGATATTTAAACTTGGATTTCAAGTTTCTTGAACAGCTCAGGTTTGCTGGTATACCTTAAAAGATCAAGGCAACCTGCTTTAATTTGAACCCTTCTAGTTTCATCTTAGCAGTGATGATTAGTGGAATTTTTTTGTGTTATTCAAGTGCTGGAACTTGAAAACTCCCATTTAAAATTAACATTATTCATAAAATTAAAACATGTAAAGCTCAAGGTTCAATTATTTGTGTAGCCCATTGGTTTGCAAAAACTAAAAGTGGTGCCTCCAAGTTATTGGATTTAATCTTCATGACAGAGGCATTCAATTGTTTTGAATTTAAAAAACAAGATAGTCAGCATACTGTATATACTGGTATGAAGAGAGAAAAACATGTATGCTCACTAAAGGCTTAATTCTGTTTTACTTTAAATGCAGGTCAGATTTGACCCTATACTCTTCTGATATTTATTTCATATTAAGATAAATCTTTTTCATAGTTCTATTAAAAAAAATGGAGAAAAGATGAGTGTTTATTAATGCAAATTACACTCCAATTAACATTTTTGTCTTCAGATCAATCCGCCTTTGAAGGTTCTTGGTATTCCTTATCTTTTTAAAAGTTATTGTTTGTAAGGATTTAGAGTTGGATTCTCCAGTAAGCATGTATTTGCACGTATAAATATTCTTAATTCCTGCTTTCAACAAGCACTTAAATTCCTTGTATGTAAATATTACCATTTATTTTGCATGCAGTTGCACATTTTTGGGTATTTTTAAAATATAGATTCTCTTTAAAATTGCCCACTGGAAGGAAAATGACATATTATGCTCCAGAATGTTGATGAGTTAAAATCCTGAAATACATATAAAAATATAATTATTACTTTTCTCTTCTGAAATCTTATTTGTTAACATTTAGGTATGCTGCTGATGTATCCTCTTAATATTGCAGATTCTGATATATTTGAAATTTAGGAGAATTAATCTCAGTGACTTTTAAAATACCATAAAGCCAATTCTATTCCTCTCTCAAAAGTATTTTCAAAATATGAACGTTCCAATGTTTGATTGGAAACGTCTGGACTTTTCACATAGATTTAAGAACTAGCAGATCCTATCTTTTATCCAACTCCTAACTGTATATTATTTACCTCCTTTTTCTTTGTTTCCAGTGCTCATCAGACTGCTGGAACTGCCCAGTTTCATTGAGGTTTAGACATTACAAAGAGAAAAGTACCAAAATGTGCAAAAGAAAGCAAGGCAGATAGAGGACTACAACAGTCAACAGGATTTGAAAAAGCCTGTGATTTCAGGAAGATCTTCACCTGCACAAGAGCAGTTAAAGAAAAAGGTGCTCTGTCCCGTGCAAAGCACAATCAAAGCAACGTTGGAATATTCACCTGCACTTCATAAGCTTCACCTAACTCTTACATCTTTCTTCAAATATCTCTTAAATTATTTGTGCAAACTAGTTTTGGTGTCAACTAAACAGTCATTCAGGGATCCTACATAGCGTCTCAACACGGTTGCAATTGTGGTACATATGGACAAACGCTCTTGAACATTCTTGCTTCTCAGATGAGAAGCAGGTGAAAGCGCAGTTTTTATTTGCTATTTCTGATTATACGGAACCATACAAGAGGAGCAAACAGTTAAGAAAATTCAAATTCTTAACGTTGAACAGTATAGAATTATTCTTTTATATAGGTGTAAATCCTAACTCTGAGACACAGAAATATTTGATGTGTTATTATGAAACTACCGCCTTATTTAACTGTACCTGCAATTGAGCTGCAGTTACATTTTAAATGCAACTACATTTTTAACATGCTCTTGAAAATCCTAAAAAAACTGAAAGCTACTCAAGCTGATGAACTTTTTAAACATGGATTCGTACTTACAAGACCTAAGAACACTTGCAAGGGCTGTGTTTAAAGAGCAATTAAGTGCCACTTGCCACTTGTGGTTCTCCGCATCATTATGCACATTCTCTGTCACATAATAAAACTTTTTTTACATCAAACTTAAGCTGTAAGCAATTGTGCTCTCTGTCTTATACATAATAGGATATGGTACCCAGAAAGACTGCAATCTCACTGTTCTGCTGTTGTTGTAAACTACTGTCCTTGGGAACAATATGAACAATTTCATATCATTACATGGCATTCTTTATTTTAAACCGGTACTGCATGTCCATTGTCCAGGAACTGACACCTGTTGACACATCAGATTTTAATATTTCTGCCAACCTTTGTTTGGACACATGCAAAAATATCTACCATGATGCATGTCAAAACAAATTTTCCCACAAGATTGTTTCTCCAAACACATGCAAATGATGCCTTAAACTTTAGCTTTCATATTTTCCAGACTCTGTATTGCATTAGTATAAAACTCTGAACTTCATGTAAAATGTTAGCAAGTTCTCCTCACAGTTTAGTTAAACAGAATTCATTTTCCCAAGAACCAAGGACACCATTGCAGCTTCAGGCCCACAAAGTATAAACAGCAAACTGAGGAGAGCAGTCTGGGAAGATGGGACTTCATAACCTGAAGCTGTAAATGGACAATTAACCCCAATATGTAAATGGACCAAAACTTATAAAAGTGTGAAAACTCATGACACATCTTGGGTGTAGCCTCAGCCAGGCTCTTGTACTGCCCAAGGTGTTTCCTTTGAAGGCTTTTTTAATAAATACCTACTTTATTCCTTTAACATACTCTAGCCTCTGCTCTAGGTAGCCTCTCAAGGCAGCAGTAAAATAATGGAAGTTTTCTTCAGTTCAGTCCTGTGTACTGTGCAATATTAGCTTATATATAGATTAATTCAGAATATGTTATCCATCTGTTTCCTGTAATTGTTCTAAGATGCCTGGTTTTGGAAAAATGCCAATTGTACCAGCAGCTTGATAACATATGAACAAAAGTGTATTCCCAGACTGAAGGTACTTCAGGTACTTGATTGTGATCAAATAACTTTTAATTTGTCAAGTAATCAGTGGCAGAGACAGAAATAAAATGAGGGATTCTGTGATTCTAACTCCCTACTGCAGCTTCTGAAATGTATTCTTGAAAATGAAACCTTCTTGACAGGATATTTTCTTGTATAAGTTCATAAAGTAAATTGCTTCACCATCTTTAAAAGCACACAGTTTATATGTCAGGTGTTTGCTGCTCATCTTTCCACAGATCATTAAGATGTGAATTGAAAAAAGTCCTCCTTTCCTCATCTTTGTTTGTCTTTTCTCTATTCCAACTCCCCTTCTTTGATGATTAACTTTTGAGATTTTTCTCTGGAGGGATCATGTGGAATGTGATTTTTGTGAAGTTCCTAGAAAATTAATGAAAGAATTCTGCAATCTACAGAAATCTATATATACTTTGAAATGTTTTTATAGCTTGTGTTTCTTTTGAATACTCATGACTTTGTTGGCACTGGCATGTAGAAATACACTTTATAGGTCTCTAGATCCCATGTCTCTAAACTGCACTTCCTGAAAAACTGGCAATTTCTGCACACAACACAAAGGCAGAATGTAAGGCTGTAATTCATCTTTGGTTTTCTGCTGATGATATAAACCACAAAAGCTTGTTGGTTTATGAACAGCAGCAACAACAATACAGAGAGAATGTATTATTGCCTATGTATTCAATCAGATATAAAGATATTGCCCACAATCCAAAAATAATATATATTTGCAATTTCCAATTTAATTGTAAATAGATAAATGGAGACTACTTGAAGTATAAAAATTAATGAAAATGGCTGACTAGTCTGACATGCTGCCTATAACTAATATGTGGCCAGTTTAGACAAAAAAAAAATCAAATTTTATTTAATAAATTTCTGCTGGCACCATCTTTCTTTCTGTTCTGTTTTCAGCTAGAAGAGACATTTCCAGACCAGGGATTCCATTATAACAGACTAGCACTGTATATGGCTGGTGCCAAAATATCCTTCCTCTAAATATCTTTGAGACAATTGGTAACATCACAGCAGCACTAGCCAAAATTAGAGCCATCTCTGGAGCTTCATGAGGTGACATAATATAGAACCTTCTTGGGAGTATTCTTTTCCAAGTCCTTCATGCTCCTGCACAGATTTATGAACCAGTAGGTAGGAAATAAGTGACATTTGCCAAATATGATCAAATTCTTAACCAAGTTTTCTTTTATACATCCTGGCAGCACTGAGGGGGAAAAACACACACCCTTTTTTGATTGAATCCTCTTATGTTCCGCTTCGATGACAAGTCCATAATAAGCTTAGCAGAGTGGTCCTAGCAGAAAATCATCTTGTAGTAGAATTCCAGTGGAAAAGTGGGGGTTTTGTGCAATTAATGCAGCTTAACTTGTTGCTATAGTCCCTATTTGGGTGTGAACCTTTTATATAACCCTGTATATATGCTGAAGGAACTGAGCATCTCAGTCACCAGAACACAGACTCACCACATACTTGATTAGTAATGCCAGGGAGTTATCTGGTTGTGTGGAACACCACCTCTAGTCAAATAAATGCATGGAAATAATTTATAATATGCATAATATACCACATACTTAGAAAAAAAATATGAAAAACAATTGAAGAAATAAAAAGCCACAAATACACAAAACAAAGCATGCAGTTATCACTTAAGTATACATTTGTAGCACTCTCTTTACTCCTTTTGTCAAGCTGACTTTTCTGCAGAATCCAGACACGTGATCCCATACTCTGTATTTTTTTCCTGCCTACATTGCATTCTTTAGAGAAACAGTTTGAATTTTATAACTAATTTTCTTCTGAGATTCCTCCAGGAAGTCTGGATTCCTTCCCTCTAAAGTTATTTATTGTTTTATTATTCCAGTAATATTCTGGAAACTTAAATAAGTGTTCTTTTCACTGCTTGGGTTGCAAACCACATTTTGCTAGACAAGTTGTCATGTCATGAATGTGACCATTTATAATTTTCCTCAAAGGGCAGGAGTGCTCTTCCCACATCCTATGATGAGTCATGATAAAGTGACTCAGTTTTAGATTTGCTATCTACTGTTACATTAGCAGACACTGTTGAAGGGAATATTTAAATGGAATAATGCATATAGTTCACTCTTCACTGAAACTAGACATGACAGTAATCAACAACTTCTGAGGCAGCCACAAACTTTAAGTGCTTTGCCCTCAGAGACCTTTCTTTTAGTTTTTGTAACACCTATAAGCCACAGCCATGAAGAAGGTGGTGTGTGAAAAGCTATAAACATCAGCAAAGAAGGACAGCAATCTAAATAGAAATTATTATCTTCTTGGGTACTGACAGGAAGATGTGCTCAATGAAACAGGGCTATAGCTCTTCAGGATAGGAAATGCTACAGTTAATAAAAGCTACTGACAGTGTTTGATACTCAGGAATCAAAGAGATATAGAGATTATAAAGAAGTACTTTGGGCTGGTAGATTTTGGGGTTTTACAGAAAGTGAGGAACAACAAAGGAGACAAGTAGCAGTGTAAAAAGTCTGAAAGGGAAATTCAAAAACAAACCTGGTGATGGAGGCAAGTGTATGTTGTAATGAGGGCAGGAAGGTAAGCAGAGAAGGAGAGGTAGTGGAAGTATGGAAAGAGAGCTGACATGGTCAGGTGGCAAAAATTTTAAAATTATTTTTTACCATATTAATGGGACAAGATTGTATTTTTCAAGTGTCCAGGGAAAAAGATAATGCTGTAACTGAGATGAAAAGTGTTGAACATCTGAACAGAAGTATTGCCTATTTAAACTGAAAGTCCATACTTTAAACATGTTATGCACAAAACACAGCCTAGCTATTCTACTGACAGACTGCATTGTGCTGTTATAATTGAAAAGGAAGGGAGTGGGGAAGGGAAGTGATCTTGAGTGGTAGAACTACAGAGGGATTAAATCTTTTGTTTATGCAGCCCAGTGAAGGTGGGGAAAAAAATGTGTGTCGTTGTAACAGCACCACAGAACAGGGGAAAGCACTATGCTTGATGAAGGGTCTCCATTTCCAGGCTGCCTCTGCTTCATTAAATTTATATGGGAGAAAAATTGGTGCATTAAAATGTGCTTTTTAGCATTATATAAACTAATGGTGTGGGCAGGTTTGTAGAACAATCAAAAATATTGCATGAAAAAGATAACAGATAAATATAAAAGTATCTATGTAGGAGAGAGAGGGGTACATGTACCCCGTCACCAGCGGCTGAATTTGTTCCTCAGAGTAAAAAGCTGCTTCATTCTTTTTGAAACTTCAGGTAATAATCATGCAATGCTTATTTCAGGTCATTCTTGACAAAAGAATAAAAATTTATTAAATTGGAGAAGATTATCCCCTCTTTTCTTTTTTCTGCAATAGTTGCATTATTTTAGTGTATTTGGAACAAATATACTACCTAGCAAGTGGTGAAATATTTTCTGCTTCTGTTAATGTCATGCTGAGGAAATAGAAACCAGATTTCATGACGAGGATGCTTAGAAATACTGTGGTTGTCATTCACAAATTAAGCCATTAAAGTCACGCTTTCCCCAACACTCACCATCAAATGTAACTTGCTGGAAGTGACTCTTGAATTAAATGACTCAAGAATTTTAAAAATTGAGAAAACATTATCTGATTATGAGTGAACTACTTCACTGCCTAACAAAAAACTGCAATACATAAGAGATGTAACTTAGAGAGAAGCAAGGGTTAGGGGCCTGAAATCTGAGAGAAACAGCATGCCTCATTTTTATTTGAAAACTTTTTAATAGACTTTCTCACAGCACTCATACTAATTTTATTAAATGCAGAGTTTGGTAGCATTATATTGCTGATCTTTGAACAAATGGATGAATTCATATAATTGTGAGACCAACATGATTTTCCAAATATATTTCAATCACTGTTAGCTCTCCATCTCAGATTATTAGTTACACCAACTCAAAGCTAATTAATAATATTTCTACAATATATAAAGAATCCAAAAACTGTTTTGTTGTTTTGGTTTGTTGTTTGATTAGTTTGTTTTCTTTTTAGTGTGGAACATTTAGAAAATGCTGGATTCATGTAACATAACTTTCGTGATTTGTTTTTAAGAAATCTGTAGTTTTGGCACTGATCTCTTTAGTGTTTAACAAGGCAGCTTATTTACAGGGCCTGTAAATTAGATGATTTGGAAATGTCAAAATACTTTTACAAAGCAACCAGATTGGTTCCTGCTAGAAACTGTGATAATAATCAAGAAACACTCAGATTTAACTTTTCTTTAAGAAAATGGCTTGAATTTGTTCTAAGAAAAAAAGCTGTGATTTCCTGGTGCAGCACTCACTTGTAAGGTAAATCCTGGCTCCACAGAGTTTGCAAATGCCTAGCTTAACTTTTTATGTAAAGGCATTTTGGTGAGCATTCAGTTTTCCTTGAGATTCCTATAATCACTCAAGAGGCAGCTGCTCAATCTACTCATGCATCAAGAGCCAGTCATAGAAGAGTATTTTAGACATAAACAGAAATAACAGAAAGAACAATATTAAATCTCAATGGGTATTATTAAACTGAAATTCCTTCCAAGGCACATGTAAAGTCAAATGTTATAGGAGCCAGCTTAAGAGGTTTGGTCAAAAGAATTCTGTCTTGAAATGATTAAATGATGATGAAATGATGAAATGACAGTCTTTATAATCTGAAAGGATTTTCTTTATATATTGTAGGGATATAAATTTTTAGCCATTTACTTCCTTTTACCCCACATCAAGAAATCTCAGTACTGTTAGAAAACTGAAAAACATCATGCAAGTGTTTGGAAAATGAATGAAAATAGGGAAGAAAAACACATGATATGATACCAAAGCTATTATAGCATCAGCTAGGCAAGGTACTTTTGATCAAGTCTGGACTTAAAGCAAACACTTTTGTAATCCGAACCATAAGATAGCTTTTTGGAAGAGTGACTAAAAAGCCTCTAAAATATAGATCAGTAGAACCTAGTCATCATCCCCTTAAGTATGTAGTAGACCTTTCTAACTAGATGTATAAGATGTATTTCTTGTATTAAATGTCACAGTAGCTAAACAAGCTAATGCAGCCAAATAACAGAGAATAAAAGTAAATGTCAGGGGATATTGTAAAACTGCTATTTTTTTTTTTTTTTTTTTCCCCCAGGGCTTCTATAATGTCATAATTGTAAAAGTAAACTTGAGACGGTTAGTTGATAAAAACTCTAAGGAAAAATAAGAGCCCTTACAATATTCTTTAACATCTATGAATTATATATAACATACTATTGTCCTTCAGCCTTAAATAACTTGAAATAACCTATTAATCATTAAAATATTGAAAACTGTCACGGGATTTTGGTTGTATTTTCCCTCATAAAAATTTAATATTTGATATCAATTGTACAAATTACATTGTTACATATTGGCATTTATAATAATGTTCTGTATCAGGTGACTTTGGCTAGAAAGCATCTGTAGTGGACATTTTATAGGATGTTTGGAAGGGTAATCACAATAAACCTCTAAAACAATTGTTAGGTTAATATTTGCAAGAAACAGCATTTTAAAAAGTGACTTTCATCTTCCACTCAGTCTGTAAACATTAATCAATGAAGAAGATTTTATATATCCATATTTCATGATGATGTTGATTTCCTGACAACAAGAGAGATTTCTTATCATTGGATATGCCGCATTAAAGAGTTGCCACAGTTAACAGAAATTCTCTTCAAACGCAACCTAATCGGGCTTAAATATGGATTTATAGATTTCAAGATCTGATCTTTTAGAAGTAGCAGTTGTTGGAAATGTCTTTCGCCTTAAGTTTTGATTAACTTTTACTCCATGTATTTTAGTTATCTGCAGTTAATTAACAGTTGACCCAATGACTACTAAATCCTGGGGTGATATTTAAAATCCATCTGTTTCAGTGCAATCAGAAATCTTGAATCTTTGTCTAACATCAAAAAGGTGGTGTACATAGTGCATCCTCAAATTGCTGAATCCAAGACATAGGTTTGTGGAACATGCAGATATATCTTCAATGAACATAGCTATGAAAGGAAGAAATTGGACTAAAGGTGTTAATACTTGGTTTTCATTTTAGAAGACCCAAAGTTTTTGGGTTTTTTTTGGTGAGAAATATGATGGATCATAGAAATAACAGTTATTCTTCCTACATTGATATTAGATTGAAATACTTTTCCATGTGTTATATTGCAACAAAATTTTTCATTGAGCTAATTCCTTTCAAATATTTGAAAGGTTGGCAATTGTTTTAATAAATCTGTTTTGAGTAGTTTATTTAGGGTTTGACGCAGCGTCATTATATAACTAATGCTATATGAAGAGTTCACTGCAAAAGGATGGAGAGATGTTTTTCTGCTAAAGATTTTAAGGTATCAAAAGTAATTAGCTGACAACATTATGATATACTATAATGGAAACTCAGTTGCCCTTTCTCAGGCAGATCTATTTTAAAGTTCATGCTGAACTAATGTTTCTATTTGTCTTCTTGGCCATTACTCACTGCATTGGCATTAGCAAATATGTTTTAGATCTGCCAGCCATTGCTCCAAAAGTAAAAAACTAAGAAATTACTAATAATCTGCAGATCAGGTAAAGGATAGTTATTATTCAAAAAATGTCCATTAGTAAACTTCCTTCTTCTTAAATAATGACATGTATAATTAAAATACAATTTAAAAGATATAATTGTCATAAATATTTTAATTTACCTTGTGCTAAAAAAAAAAAAAAAGGGACATCTCAAGACAAAGAAATTATTTCATCACTACTTCAATTTTCACTGGCAATTTTTAACCAGAAATCAAATGTTTTCACTGTAGCTTCAAAAGGTATTAAGCAAACAGCAATTGAATTGCTACTTGCCAGTTTGCTGTAAGGACTCCAGCAGTACAAATCAAAATCTGTTGGGCCAGAAATACGATACATGATCAGAGCATTTCTAAAATCATTTGAGAGGACTGATCTGGATAATAGAAGGAAAGAGTAAGGAATTTGTTTTGTACAAGCTTTATATGAAATGCATATGGTTCAATATTTTGAATCCAGTGAATTGCTTACGCAAATTAATATCTTCATCTACAGTCATATTGATTTAACATATTAATATACTTCCTTCAAGTGGTTTATGTAGGTGACCACCCCCTATGAAATAAAAAAAAATAATGGAAATTGAAAAGTCCTGGAAATGCACAACCTTCTCTGGTACTTATGGAAGTTCATATTGATTTATTAATAATGTGACACCAGTACTAATTAGTTGGGATTTATTTCTCCTTTTCTATAAATGATAGATTTAATATAGTAATTCTGGTTTTGTCTATTGAAAATCTGGTTTCCTGTTGGCGTTAATTTCCAAACTGCTAATTTTCTGAGATTTGAGGAAAACACTCAATAAAATAGATGCTAAAATGGAGGTTTATACAGCAATAATAAATATTTCATTTATTTATAGTTCATAAAGTTTAATATATGATACATAGAAGTTTAAGTAGTAGAAAAACAAATAGTATGTAATAAAAAATGCAGGGAAATTACAGGGAATAACTGATTCAAATATGGTTATTTTATATGGTTATAATTAACAGTGACATACAAAAAATTACGTAAGTAAAATTAAGAAAGGCATCATATGTTTAGTAGGAAGAGTTTTACTCAAATGATCAATTGGATGATGGAGAGTTAAATTCCGTAAATTACTACAGTGGTCACATATATCTAATGCTATCTACTCCATAACCTTAATTTATGAATCCTTTTTCAAAGACAAAAATATATTCTTTTTTTCTCCCTGAATAAGTGAGTGTTAGATGCCTTCAGACTGGGAATACTACTTTCTTCACTGCATTCATTTTCGTCCTTGTATACCCTTCAGGTTCCAGACAGATTATTGCTTCCATCAGAAGAGGGATTTGATTAATCACCAGATCATATGTTTTATTCAAAACCAGTACCCTCCATCCTTCATTCAGAGTAAATTAATGAAAAATTCACATAATTTTTGCAGAATATTTTATTAACTGCTGGGTTGTTTTTTTGGTTTTTTGTGGGTTTTTTTGTTGTTGTTGTTCGGGGGTGGGGGGGGAGGGTTTGGTTTGTTGGTTTTTTTAAAAAAAAAAGTTTCGTTTTCAGCCTCAGAATAAAATCTAAAAATCAGGAAAAAAGAGAACTACATTTATGATCTTGATTTTTAAGGAGTGAGTTGAAATGAAGTTATATTTCATCAGATTCTCTGAGATAATTAAGTGACTACATAAATTATCCTTCACTAGCAGAGCACTTGGGGGTTTGAAACACCCCTTTTTTGATTTTTCCATCCCACATACAAGTGTCTTTTACTGAACAATCTGTCTTTTGGGGTGCAAGGATTACACACGAACAAGCTGGTGAAGCACAGCATTGAGATTTCAGGTCTCAATTTTATGGATGTTCCTGTCTTATAAGTGCAAAAAAGAATGAATTTGGAGTCCTTAGCAGATTATATGTTGAACATTAAGACAAATACAGCAAAAGGCAAAAATACTCCTTTGTAGCTATGTGTTACTGCTCAGTTTATGTAACATGCTCATTTTTTATATTTAGAAATAAGAGATGTCTCCTATCATAGGGAAAAAATAATATTACTGTAAATATCTAAAATAAAAATTGCTCTTAAATAATGGCAATGCCTCTCATCTTAATTCCTCATAATTTTTCCTTTTGACAAATTATTGAGACAGATATTCAGTCTGTCCATGTTCAAATTGTCTGTATCCTGAAGTGAAGAAATTAATTTGTATTGTGACATGTGAATCAGTCAGCAGCCTGTCTTTAGAGGAGCAAAAGGGTTTAATGTGTCACCACTCTTGATATCCACTCTAAAACTGCACCTATCCAACGCAAAGAACAGCGAATATCTGCGTAGGAGAAACTTTAGGCTGTTCACTATTGGGCAAAATAAATTTGATTTGCTCTTAGATAGTCAAATAAACCGTAGCTTTTAAGATCATCCACAATTTACTAAGGTGTATATATGCTAAATGCCCAGGATAAAAGGTCAGCAAAACAAGATGAACTGCCCAAAGGTACCAGTTTCTTCAAAAATCTGTTCTTGAGCTGGACAAATACTGTTTACTACAGAAAAAGGAAAGGTGACTCTTGCACTCTGAGACTGAATGTTGTTAGGAAAAAAGTAGTATATTAAGCATTGCTCATCACAGACAATTTTGAACAAAAGGGCTTCATTGAGCTACATCACAGTTCTGTCTACCATTGAATTAGAAAATAATTGTTCATATACAAAACATGGCCATTCATGAGTTACAAGAATTTATAAGAAAAGTAAGTATTCTTTGTAAATCAATGTTAAGCATCTTGACATTCCAAATACTGCCTCCCTAACTTGACTTTATTCAATCTTTTGTCTAGAAATATATCTGTTGTGAACAGAATAATTACTCTTGGAGTTGTAACTAAAGGTGGCGAGGGAAATTCATGTCCAACCCACAGAAGAGGATCTGTGACCCCAGGAAGTGGTTTGTTCGCATTTGCAACTGTTGGTCAGTTGCACAAAGTGCCATAGAATCACCGAATATCCTGAGTTGGAAGAGACACACAGGGATCACCAAAATGTCAACATGCTTTGTCTTAAAATGAGTATCACCTTTTGTCTGCCTTTGAAATAATAATTTTTGGAAAGTGGAAAAATATGAGCAAATCTTTTGAATATGATCAGCTATAACAGGTCACTAGTGGTATTGAATGTGTAATAATGATATCTTTTTTGAACGTTTTATGAAAGACTGCAAGTTATTTTCCTACCTCTGTTGGACTGGAGCTACCTGCTTGATTGAAATATTGAATGTTTAATAAGAGTTACTAACAAAGGTTTTCTTTGGAAATAATATCACTGAAACTTGTTATGGATCTCCCCACCAAGAAGTATGGATTGAAAAGAATGTTTGATATTGTAAGCCAGAACAACTGGAGAGACACCTTGGTGGGGAAGTATGATATGACAGGCATATCAAAAGAGCTGATTTCTGGTTTGGGCTTGAAAGATAGGGCCTAGGGGAAGGAGAAAAAGACAGAAAAAACTCAGAAGGGAGAAGCCATCTCTGGATGTGCTGACAAAGGAGGGTCAAAAATTGATTGATTTCAGAAGACAGATGTTTTCCATTACATTTTAATGTAATTAAATATTATCTGTTATTGATTATGTTGTTTGAATTTATGATTTTTACCCAACTGGTTTTTATTATTTCTACGTTTTCTGTATTTTTTTAAAGACTTTGATAGGTGCATTTTTGAAGAGTGTATACTAAAAGAAAGAAAAACATTTCCATGTCCTGAGAACACTTTATAAAAAATTATGTTTTAATGCAAAATCTCAATTTACAAAGTTGAAGGGAATCAGAGAAGACTTATTTGAAAACAGGAGATTAAAGGATGGCGTCCAATCTGAGAAATATTAGGGCCCATTTTCCTTAAATATTTGTAGGTGAATAGTAGAAAATAAAAGCCTATTCAACTAAAATTCTGTTTAGGTGTCTATTATTCCTTGGTAAAGGTGTTTTTTAAATATCTTTTTGAAACAACACAATTAGATGCAAACTAAACTGTGTATACTAACATATTTATGCTTAAAATGAAGATCTTCTTGGAAATAATTTTAAAATTGAGCTGTATCCAAACTGAAAGAAAAGTATACTTAAAAATACAGATAAATATTTGAAGTCTTTACATTTGAAAGTTTGAATTTATAAAAGATATGAAGATTTTTAAAAATGTTGTTTTAAAATTTAAAATAAAAATATTAAATATTATATTTGGTAAGTGTGTGAAATCAATGTGTCACCATTATCATTTGGAGTCCTATTTGAAAGGAATATATCAGAAAATGCACTAATTTTGCTGTGGAGTTTCATTTATATATAATTTAGTAATGTCAGGTATGGTGACAATTTAACTTATTGCCATTTACTCACTACAGTCACACTGATTTGAAGGTTCTTACGTATTTCCAAAACTGATCTAAAGGAACCTCTGTGACAGTTTTGCCTTGAGTAAATTGCAGCAAAAAGAATGGAAGTGTTTAGGGTGCCAAAACCAAGATGCGGGTTTATACCTGAATTCGGTGTCTCTTGGGAAAGACACCGGGCACGCAGAGCCATCCTTACCCTATTTCTAAGGAGAGATCTTGTGAATGTCATCCAGCAGTCACGCTCCAGACTCTGAGTTGACCTTTCCACCCTTCGGGGAAGTCACTCTTCTCTTCTGTCAGTACTTATTAATATGACAGAAACAAAACACAGTAATTGAAATGAGCACAGCACTGACCAATTAGTAACTTAAGGATAAAATTATAATGTGACGCAAACTCACTCCATCAGTTCTGCCAAATCATTTCTATCCTGATTGCTACAAATGATATGACCACAAGTCTCCTTTGATTACAACAAGTCAGAAGCAGGAGCAGCCAGAGGCATGGTCTGTTTGTACTAGGTACCAGAGAAATATCTCTTGCTCTCTAAAGCTTGATATAATTAGTACCCAGTGATAGAGACCAAAGAAAACAGTCAGCAGAGATTTCCTCCAGAATGCACAAAAGATGTTTTTCTGCAAGGATAACAACACTTTTCTCTGAAAACAGCCCCAAATTTGAAAACTCTTTAATAAAATTAGTAAATATTTAGTGATTTCTCTTCCTAAAGGAATAAAGTAAATTGTTCTGTTTCTTCTATTCGTGGAGGGTAAATATTGCCTGAGGCTTTAGAACTCATCAGAAAAGTCCACCCATGGATTTGTGTGGTTTTTATCAAGGACTTAGAAACTACAGCTGTAAATGATAGGTTGAGAGGTGCATTGTTGTTGTGTTGTGGTTTTGTGCTGGTTGTGTGTATATGTATATAATTTCTTGGTTTTCTTCGAAGAACAGTCCTGTTCATGTGATGAAAGCTAATAATCTGCCAAATACATATGCTTTTTACTTTTCATTAGTTACGTTTCCATCTTCAACCTTTAAAAAATCATTTAGCTGAGAAAAGAAACAATTTCAGACAAGGGGAGATGCTTTTGTTCTCACCAAATTAGCAATAAGGTTGTATTTTGTTTCATTAATGTGGAGGTAGATCCATGTTTATCCAGCTGATCAGCCAAAAACCTACCAGCACCCACAGAGATGAAAAGTCAGATAAAGAGTAAATTGTCTTCTAACCGTTAGCAAACCATAGAAAAATTACATGGCATCAAGCCTTTGCTCTCTATCCTAAATACTTCTGTATCCATATATCTGAGCACAACCAACTGTTCTGCCATTCTGAGCCTTTCCAGCAAATCACAAGTCACCCTGCCTAATACTGAGAAATTTAGAAATACTATTGTTAGATAAAAATTAAGTTTAAAAGCTCCTAGCAACTCAAACCAGTAGAAGCTGGACAAGATTTTTCATCAGTATCGCTTTTTTAACTCTTTAAATTCAAACAAGATGTAAAAAAAAAATCAAATATTTAAAATTGAAAAAATAGTAATAATAATACTATTCAAATCCATAACTTAGAAAATTCTAGAATTAATATTTCAACCAAAAAAGACACAAATGGTAACACAACACACATGGGAATCATTTCAGTGCTTCCCAGGCATGAGCAGTGTGTTGAAAACTGCCCTGCTGTATTCTGAAATCCCCTCCACAAATAATATTCCCATAGTCCCTAACTCTTACTATATCTTTACTTAAATTCTTACTGCTTTTTATTTTGAATACCTTCCATAGACTGATCTTCATATTCTCACCCATTAAGGAAAAGTTGGGAAACCTACATCTTTGAGAAGCTTAAAGAAGGCAGAATCTTAGTGTTTTCTACAGCTCCAAGAGAAAAAAAAGATAAAATCTAGGGTTTAGTCTTGGTCCATCTGCAAAGGGGTTCAGAAACAGGGGTTTTCAGGACACCTTTCTCACTTTTGCATTCCTCCTCTCCCAGGGGAGATTTTGTGCAATTTATCCCTGTTGCACAGGCAGGCGAAAAAAACAAGATTCTTAGAGGCTGTGGATCACTTTGGCCTGAAGTACTTTTGATGAATTCTGTCTGTACTAAATCAGAATGAATTCTAAATATGCCAGCTTGTTATTGTGGTTCTGCTGAGCACAAGTCTGTGTCAGATAGGAAATATCATTTGGAGTTCAACAATATTTTATGTCTTACATTTATGTATATGGTATTACAGAGGTTTTTCTTTTATTAAGGGAGTTTCAGAATGCAGCCATAAAATCTCTTCTTTATGGAAGTTAGGATGGGCTGTCTTCATGCATTTTTATTTTTAGTTTTTATTTAGTTTTTCATAGAACTTATCCCAATTAAATTACATTTCTAAACTAGTAATTCAGTCATTTTTGAGGAGTCTGTCTGTTACTTTTCCGAAGCAAATTATTCTTGATTTCTCTTGTTTTGTATCCTATAATTTTTCCAGACTTCTCCACACATCTGTCATTAAGACAACGTCAAAAATATTAATCTGTTGGAAAGGAAGAGCCATATTCACAACAGAGAAGCATCCCACAAAATTATGCATGGAAGTTTTCATCTCTGCGAGGCAGCATCTTCCCATTACACTTGAATCCAGAGCTGGAAGTCTCTGCACAGCAAGCTGCAGCAGATGAGCTGTACAAGATACTTCCCTTGCAAATCCTTCCAGTTTGCCATCCCAGTGACATGATGGCTGCATTTCAGCCTCAGTACCTGGTTAAACACATGGCCCATGAACCCTCATTCCCAGGAAGGGAAACTTGAGTACATTGCTGCACTTTTCCCCGGCATGCAAAAACATTTTAAGTAACCTGCTCAAAACTTGGATGAATCATGAGAAAAACCATCTGCATGTAAATCCATTTTGATTATCCTGCTAGACCCCAGTTCTACCTTCCTAAATTGAAGTTATGGTACAATGATTGCTTTTTGGAAATAACTAAGGAAACCAGTTTTTACTCCTAATCTACTCTTCCCGTTCCTTTGCTTCCCTGGTTTGGTCCTTTGTCTTGATTTTCACTGCTTGTTCTTCAAGCCTGCTATCTCCTTGTTTGGAACCATGCTGGTTTTTCTCATGGCAATGCTCCTTTGATGTGTGCAGTGGAAGTTAATGAGCTCTCCCGGTACATGCTGGTCTTCTGTGAAATCTTTGCGGAGTATGAGGAAGCTGATTTGACTTAAAAGTCCAGCCACATGTAGAGTGAGAATCTTCTGAAGACATAAAACAAACATTATGTATATGTCTTCCTTTTTCTATTCGTAACCTTGGAAACTGTTATACAGCATTATCTCTTAAAAGTGACATTTCTACACAAGCAGTTCTGTACAGTAGTTTCTTCTCTGTCACTATCTGAGGCTGACAGAATACATACCTTTGGTCCATGCCAAGGAACTGAAGTTTTTTTCCTCAGAGAAAAGGAATTTTTCTTTGATTTCACCAGGATCTTCCTTATCTTCTCATAACTGTTGTTTTTCCTGGCTTACTTTAGTATAAATGTTACTTTTCATTGTCTAAAATCTTTTACTGGTTAACTTCCCTCAGTTCCTGTTTCCCTGTCTTATTCTTGTTTTACTACTGTTTTGCTACAATGTTTCCTGCTGCTTAGCTTTCCTAGCAGTTGCTTCTCTAGCTTATTCTTGTCTCACTGCTATTTGTGAATTTTCTTAAAAGTCTCCTGCTGTTTAACTTTTTCAAGCAGTTTTTTCTAGGTTTGTTTTTCCACTTCTTGAATTTGTTTTAAAAGCCACCTGCTACTTGTCACCTTCTAAGTGTTGGCTCTGCTCTGTAGAGCATTCTCTTCTCCCCAAAAGTTCAGTGCATTCTATTTCCACATCAAATTCAGGTGTGAATTCAGAAGGATATATAGGACCATATAGCCAGGTTGATCTGAGCATGAAGAAAAGAGAGGTCATGTACAGTCCTTACATGTTTTCTTGCAGGTATGTTTTTAAATATAATACAAATAACTTTAAGTTAGTTCCCTGAAATGTAAAGCAGCCTGTCTTCAGCTTCAAGGTTAAGTCTACAAAATAAATTTCCATTGGTGGGCTTTTCATTCATAATAAAGTAGCATTCTTATGTTTTCTAAAATATCTTGGGTATGAGTTTTCAAGATAGGAATCACAAGATTTCCGAATTTCAAATGACAATTGATGTTTTGTTTCTGAGATTTAAAATAATTCTGAACTTTCACTGACACTTTCAGTATCAGAAGAAGATTCATGCAGGGTCAAATGTGCCTTCATCACTTTACCAGAGCACTGGAGAGAGACAGTGAGAGTTAGATTTTATTAACAACATTTTCTGGTGCTATTCCATCTTTAGTAACTTACTCACTTGGCCAAAGATGGCAGCAATATTCAACAGACAATATTCAAGGCACTCACTTGGAAAGGGGAAGTCAGTAGTTCACATCTTTTCTCCAATGTGAAATGAAACCGTTCCAGATGGAAATGCTGAGAAATATTCATCTAGAATACCTCGTAACCTACTACCTTATGAAGTGCAGTTGGAAATTCATACAGTATCCATATCTGAAGTGATTAACAATTTAGTTATTCTGAACTGGGCTTTATTGTTTTCATTTATTTTGCAAAGTATTTTAAAAAGTCCTGATTCAATCCCACTGGGTAATGAGACATGAAAAGTATCCAGATTTTCAGAGAATATTTCATAGACACTCCTGTTGGCTTTATTACATATTCTAGACTCTTCTTCACCTAACTGGCTTACAGTTAGTTTGTTATATGGCTTGTAAAAACATAATTTCTCAATGAGTAGTTGACTAGTTTGACACCCTACTTAATTAAGGACCAGTTGAAATGTCCTATATTCCAAGGATCTTTATGGATCTTTAATAAAAGTGCTTTATGTCACAGATAATATTTATTTCTTGCATCTTTCTACTATGAATGACAATCTCTTGCCTAATCCATTATAAAATCCTTATTCTAAGAAAAATTCCAAAACTTATTTGGCTTACAGTCACCCACTAAAAAGTAGTTGCAGAATTTGGTAAACGCTTCTGAAAATCAATGTAACTGCATCACTATAACATAAAAGTGAAAAAGTTATTAAATGCTTTTGATAGTAATACAAGAAAATACAGTGTTCTCTTTATACACAGTTTTCATTATAAAAATACTCTCTCTGCAGCCCTAAAATAATTTCTTATCATCGTTAGAATGTCACAAAAATAATAAATGTCAAATTTTTTTGATGCTTACAGACTTATCATTTTCATTCATACAGACCTTTTAGGATATTCCAGTAATGTTCGCTGTGACCATAAGTGGAACACACTGAACTGAGTGAAATGGTGCCTCCTGCTTGCTTTCTGTGCAATACCTGAAGCCATCTCAACTTTAAGTTGTGGTAGCTGAGTAAAACTATTTTCACCTCCATCCCCTTCTAGTTTATGTTCCTTTGCCTTGGTTTTGAGGTGAAAACTTGGCCTCGGCAAAGCACCTGCTGTTTTTGCAAATGACCATTTTTTTGAGTCCCGAATCTTTAACATTTCAATCTCTCACATTGTAGTTTCTAAATTCCACTCAGTAGCTTCCTGCCTTCAAGTTTGTTAAGATACAACTTGCTTTTCTTACAGGGAAATTTATAGTTTATTAATCTTTTTTCTCTAGGGTCTATCTCACTTTTGTTGGCAAAGCTTTCATGTGTTCTCCAAAAGAAAACATCTTTAGACCCTGACGGTTCTGGAAAGCCAGTAATAAAGCAATAGAAGTTCCATACCAGAAGCAATAGATTAGACAATATCATCATCATGAGAGTTGAACTGAAGTGGTTTCTTTTCATGTCTTTTTATTTATTTATTTTCCCCACATTCATCTCCAAATTCTCTGATGTTTCATTCTTTATTAAAATAGAAAACTGAGGTGCGGTGTAGAAAGGAGCAGAAAGAGAGGCATTCAGGACAACGACCTCATTATTTTTAACTCAATCTTTTTCAACAAAGTCAGTCTTGCTATATTTTTGCTTGTTTGTTTTTAATTAAAACAAGTATTTTCTCCCATAGGGAAAAACATTTTAAATTACGAAATGCCATTTCACAGTATGAACACTGCTAACACTCCTCTCCTGTAAAGAAAATTTGTACTTAAGACATCTTGAGACAGTTGTGCCTTGCAGAAGGAGAAAGGGAACAGATTTCACAGAATCAGAGTGTTACACAATGGTCTTGGTTAGAAGGGACCTTAAATATCATCTAGTTCCAACTCTCCTGCCATGGGCAAGGACACCTTCCAGTAGACCAGGTTCCACAGAGCTGCCCATCAACCTGGCCTTGAACCCATCAGGGACAGGGCAGCCACAGCTCTGGGCAACCTGATGCAATTTCTCACCACCCTCACAGTAAAAAATTCCTTCCTGATATCTAAACTAAATCTACCCTCTTTCAGTTTAAGTCATTACTCCTTGTTTTATCACAACATGACCTTGTAAAAAGTCCCTCTTCAGTTTTCTTATAGCCCCTTTTAGGTACAGGAATGCTCTTACAAGGCCTCCTTAGAGACATTTGTCAGTAGCTTATTTCAAAGTAGCTTATAATTTACTTATGCCAGAATATAAGAACAACTCATTGGTTTCAAAATTCAAGCCTGCCTTCCGAGATACTTCCAATTCCAGCAATGTATGCCTGAGGCATTCACAAAGGCTATTTGCATAATCAATGTGGCACTGGATCCAACCTATAAAAGGGAGGCTTTTACTCACTTGCAACTAACAGCAGAAATGAATCTACACTTTCAAAGATGAATTCTTTAGCTGTCAAGATTTTAGACAGCATCACAAACAAAATGTGTATATATTTTCTTGACAAAGGCAGAACCACACATCCTGATATAGTTATGGCTTGAAAGCATATTCTTAACTATTGAAAAGGTCTTTGAATGAGAAAATTGTGGAGCTTTCAGTTTTAATAATGCCCTGGTAAGGAATGAAGAAAGAAACTAAAATAACTCAAAAAACCTCATTTCTTATAGCCCAAAGTGTCAAGGGCATTCATTGTGTTCTTGATTACCACAAACATTGACATCACTTGTATTCCAGATCAACAGTAGTATATTTACTTGCTATACTATTTCCTCTCACATGAGTGAAAGCAGAGTGAAAAGGTCATATAAAGTAAGCTGCAGCAGATGTTGACTATTTTTGGGGGGTTTCAGAAAACTAGAAAAGGTCTCCTTTTTTATTCCCATTGCTTCAATTGTTTTGTTTTTTCCTATTTCTGTACTTAGGAAAAAAAAAATGTCCAAAGGAAGTGAAACTTAAAGTTATGGGAAGAGGGAATGAAATGACGTGAAAAAGGTCAAGGGCCCAACTTCTACAGAATTTGAATAGTAACTGGGTACTCAGTTGTCCTTGCTTCCATTGAAAATCTCTCAGTTCACTTGCTGTAATATATAATAATGGGAATTTCATCATCTTGAACAGAAGGATAAATTAGGATGGGGGCAGAAATTGTAAAGGAATCTAAAGATGAATAGGGTGGGGCTTAAAAATTGTCTTGGGGTGGGAAAGAAAATATTGTAACTGTCTTTATGCGCTGGGTCCAAAAATGTAATCCAGATTATTTCTAGTAACTTCAGAATTCCTTATTTCTAGTTACCCACATTCATTTAGCATTTCTGCTCTGGTCCTGAATGTTCCTGATACCTTTTAACTGCCTCAAGTAATTAGCAAGAAAAAAGAGCAGGTCCAAATTTAAAGAAACTAAACAGCAGTTGTAAGCCTGACCTCAAAACCTGAGACCTTCTGATGCTCAGCAGATCATAACTCAAAACTTGAATGAAATTTAAAAAAAAAAAAAAAAAAAAAAAAAAAAAAAAAAAAACCACACAAACACCACAAAGCTGCATCAACAGGAATAACTTAAAAATACAGCTGAATTCAGTGGTTTTAAGTCTGCTTTGGTGAATTTTGCTTAGCAGCTACTGGGCCACATGGTTGCTTTTTCCCCTTCTGCAGCAAGACCTTATTCACAGCATGCGATTGTCAAGTCTGGAGGTCCTGTCACTTTTTCCTGCTGGGTGGCAAGGCACAATTCCAGCTGCCACAGATTTTGTAAAATCAGCTGCTTCCTCATTTCACTAGCTATTCATTGCTCTGCTTCATTAGAAAAACTGTTTTTCTAAAGTTTTGATCATTTTAGCTTTAATGATTAGTTCATGGTGAAAACTAACACAGTTGTGAGAAGCTTAAGCTACTTATTCATCCCTCCACATCATAGAATCCTCTTAAAGCATTATTTCCATTCAGTTTCTATATCTTACCTTTCAGCCCAGGTATAGACTTACTACTTACAACTACAATCTTTTGCTGGTTTTGTCATGCCTCTTGCCTTCAGTTGAAATGCTTCCCCAAAACAATCAGTTACAATGCCAAAACACGAGAAATTTCCAGGTTCCATATTCTTGAAGGAGTTTGATAAAATCCTTACAAACAGCTAGCAAGTGGTAGAAAGCCCAGTAGTCAGTGTGATTCCTCAATCAACATTCTCTTGATTTTCACCATAACAGCTTTTGGGTCCACTTTCTTATGAGTGGTTACAGGTTTCACAAAACCTACCTTCTAGATTTTTTAAAGTCCCAGCAGTTCAAACACATCTCTCATTTTTGGAATAGAGGCATAACTATTATCCAATAAAAGAACTAATGTTAAATTAATGCTAAATTATTCATCCAGAAAAGCTTTATTTCTGGTTCAGTGGACTACTTACTCATCTTCCACTAGATGGATATCTAATATGAGATCTAAACAAGGCAGATAATAGGAGCTAGCTCTCATCTCTTCCATAAAGTCAAGTAACAAAGCAGACACTTGATATGAGACCTTATTCCAACTGGTATGAGTTTACACTGCCTGGAAGTGTTTTAGCAGTAGAATTTCAGTATTAGCTGCCATAATTTCTAAGGAGGTGAGAGACCTGGATATTTCTGGGTCATAGAGACTGAGAGGCATCTGTCAATATTTTAAGTCAGATTTTCAAGATCTGAGCTATCAAAGGCACCTTTCTCCCGGAGATGAGGAAGGGAATGACTCCAGAAGAGCTAAGTGTTCTCAATGAGCAGAGTCAGGTGTCACAGAGGTTTTGAGATTAGTCTGGCTTTTTAGCTTCTAAAGTCTGTTTAGCAATGTTTTCTCTCCTTTTTGAGCCTTCTGGTGGGTCTGATTATCAGACAAGTGGCACAAAGCATAATATTCCTATGTCAAGTTCCTCAGGGTATACATTACCTGTATATCATTAATATGGGCCTGAGTATGCATCTGCAAGACATGAAGGGTCCTTTTGGAATTAATATAACAGGTTAGACAAGCTGTTGGCCTATCTTGTTTTCTCCATGTGTTTATAAAAGTTTCCCTCACCCAGAGATGCAGTGTTAGTTGAAGTTTTCTTTTAGAGAGGTAGTTGCTAGGAGCAATTTTGTCAAAAGCTTTTTCTTGAGGCATATTGCTTCAACATAGGCTAAACATTTTGGGGTTTATTATATTGTGACTTGTATAGATTCAGTCTATGGAGATGTTCTTCAGAGGCTTTATAAATCTACATGGCTTGCAATTAATCTTATGACCATGAAAAGTAAGAAATTATAGATAATTTTTACCACGGCAAAGTTGCTATTCACCAGAGTGACTCTATAACAATACCATCTACATTTTTGGCCATGCTTAGGCCAGCAGTAACTTTTAAACCTGGGGAGGACTTAAACTTTCCTAACCTGTTAGACACATAACACAGTCTTGGAGTTTTCTTGACACTTTTTTTTTTTTTTTTTTTTTTCTATAAGAATTAAGATCAGTTATTAAAGAAATAGTTATTTTTATTCAAAATTCTGTCCTGGTGACCAAAAATCAACCCTACCCTTTTTAACTTCTCAGGCTCAAATAATCTGTAACAGGTGGAGTTTAGTGTTTTCTTTATAGTAAACAAAGTCATTTGCTGAAGTCCAATTAGTTGCACTGTGATAATCTGCGAATTTAGGTATCAACATAAACTGATTTATATAAATAACTTCCAAATCATTTTTACCAATGTTTTTCTTAAAAATCATACGTTAAGCAGCAGAACTTTCAAATTTAATAGGTAAATAATCAAATAATAAAAAGTAATTAAATATAAATGGAATATCATTTTTATCTGGAAGTTTGTTAAATTACATTAGTCCATAACTGAAATAGGTATGTATGAGATTTGTGCTTCTGTACAATTCCTTTATTGTTTTATTTTAGTCTATAATTTCTGCAACTAAACATTAAGTAGTTAAACATTTTCACATGGCTTTAAAAGAAGACCTGCCTCAGAAAATATATGTTAGAGTGAAGATACAACCATAAGTTAAGGTTCATCAAGTATGTAAAGTTTTTGCTAGTACACAGAGAAAGAAAAAGGTGCAGTGTTTGGTTTTGCTTCATTTTTGTTGTTGTTTGTCAGGTTTTTTAGGTTTGGGATTTTTTTATTCAGGAGTGAAAATATATATTTTAAAGTGCTTGAGAAGATCTATGCTTGAGATATATTTCCTTTTGGTTTCTACTATTAGAATGCTACCATGAAGTTTAGTTGATGTATTTAAGCCACCCTTCTAGGAAAGGATCTATGAAAAAATAATCACCTCTCAGGAGAAAAACCATCTGCACTTTGATTGGCATTTCTATTTTGTCTTAAAAGAGCTTGCAACTCTGCCCTTGAGGGTTATCCTTCACCTTGTCTTCTGAAAAAAGATGCTACTCCAAAATGTGTTCACACTGCAGAGAGTACACATAAACTTCAAAATACTTTCTGCTTACATGTACCCAAAGTTAACTAGCAATTATAACTGATTTTTTTTTAATAAACTTAGTTTCTTTTTCTTTTTTCTTTTTTTTTTTTTTTTCCTAGTCATCTACTGGAGAATCTGGTTCTTAATCAGAAAATTATTTGCATAAACCTGGACATTATTTTATTTTCATTAGTCCTTGCTTAGAAAAATCTCATACTGGTCAGAGAACTCATTAAGGTTGTTTTGGTTATGGTGTGTTCCAAGTGAACTATTAATAGCAAATTCCCATTATAGTCTTAATATGAAGTGATGTTGGCTACTGACCACTTAGATTCCATAGATTGTATTTAAATCTGATCCTGAGAGGCGCAAGATTGTTAGAAGCCATCCTAGTTCTCCTCGACTGCGTGGCTTTGGGAAGCAGCTGAGTTGCTTTTTCAGGAGAATG
The DNA here is from genome assembly GCF_015227805.2 of Hirundo rustica. Classification (NCBI taxonomy): domain Eukaryota; kingdom Metazoa; phylum Chordata; class Aves; order Passeriformes; family Hirundinidae; genus Hirundo; species Hirundo rustica. The sequence continues at coordinate 12,456,847 of NC_053458.1, read as the reverse complement.
AACGTGCAAGGGCAGCACAAGAGCTTAAGGCATCCTTGTCTTTTGGTGGAGGTAGCATTGATGAGGGACATTACATTAAAGCAAAGATGGAAGGGGGGCCCCAACATTGCTGGGGGCTGACAGTCAAATTGTTCTGAACCCATAGCACAGCCATTCTGTCTAAAGATTCTCAGGCCTTGTCCTCATTTATTAGCATGATTGGTCCTTAGGCCAAAGAACATAACTCTTTTATAAGGCAGATCATTTTGTTGCATGGCCAAAATAAGATGGTTTAGCTCGTTGAAAACTTTTTGAATCGATGAACTTGCCGATAAAAAATCCTTGATGCTGCTGCCAAATAAAATAAGAACTTATAGGCTTCAGAGTGAATTCAAAAAGGAAGCTCATGTTTTTAGGTTTTATCAAAACAGACCTCACAGCAAACTTCCTTACAAGTAACACATATATTAAGACAGTTGCATAAATATATCTAACAAACACTGCAGGAGATAAAAGAAAATTTTCAGAATTTTCAAACTTCAGCACAGAAGCAACTTTTTTACTCTTCTTATTTCTACAGAAAAGATAGGCACAATCAGCATAGCCAGCGCTATGTGATTCTTCTAGCATGCCTTTTAAAAGACAATTGATTTGTGCATGTGCACATCCCTAATCTGATTAGTGAACACCCTAGCCAAATTAATGCAGATTGATTATCCATAAAAAGTGGGTTAATTGAATAATAGCCATTGATATAAATGGCTAGTAGATATTTTACTACATGTATGTGTGAAGTTGACATATTTTGCTGTTAAGTAAAATATAGTGAAAACAAGTATATTGATTCACAATAAAGTTGATTAATCTATTCATTAGTGTAATTTAATTGTCTGTAAAATTAGTTGCTAAATACTAGGGGGAAAGTCTATTATTATAATTGTCTGTGTTACAGTAAAGGAATGATTTTATTGAATGTTACACTGATAAATCCAAATTTCCCAACTATATGTATTAGAACAAAGAGTGGTGTCATTTGCAGTTACAGGAAATACTATGAAATTATAACAAACAGCTATTCACACTATCAGCTTAGTTACCTGTCAGACTCACTGTATTGAGCAGTCCATGGCATAGAGAAGCTTAAAGTGAAAGCCACATAAAAGAATTCATTATCAATAGGAAAAAAGAGGACCTAATTGAGAAATGCCAGCCACTGTTTGCCTCCTCAATAGAAGAAAAATGGACTCTATCACAAAATGCCAACTGTGGCCATGTTCTCCAATTTTCTTTTCGAGGACACGAAGCAGTAGATTGGATTAAAAAGGAACTGCCAAAACCATTATCTTTAACTTTCAATAAAAGTGCACTGTGTCCAAATGAAAAATACCAGACATCATCCCTCCCTTCTTGGGGAAAATAGTAGAACCAATTAAAAAGTCCTGGTCTATAAATCTTTTGCATTTTAGGCTTTTGAGGAAAGAGAAGCAGAACACTAAGTCATTAAAAAACTGCAATAGCAAAAGAAAAATCTCATGAACTGCAAATGAAAAATGAAATAGGGAAAGAGGACATCAAAACAAAATTAAGGATTGGAAATATGGCCACTCTTTAGGTCTGATGTACATATTTGACTACATTTGTTAATCCTCATACATATAAAATGCTATTTTAGTTCTGGAAGAGAGGACCTTTAATTAATGTCTGCATCAAGACCTAAAATAATTATTCTGTTTGATTGAATTTCAAAATAGGAATAGCCATATCCTAAAATTTCATAGACCAAACAAAAATGTTTAGTCCTACCATGTGTGGATTACTTGCACTCTCTCAACTTAAGGAAAAATGACATGATAAGGATGTTTATACTCTTATCCAGGATAATCCAGAAGCCTTTGCTAACCATAAGTTATAGATGTGACTGCATCCAAGTAGGGATGTTTTATCAACAGTGCACATCCCAGACACGTTCCTTTCAAAGAGATTCTTAAAGCCAAGCCATAATGTTCTGTTGTCAGGTTAAAAATTGTGTCTATTTTACTTCTGATTGTAATTCATTCTGGATAGAAGAAACTCCCAGTTTCTGGACATTGTCTGGGAGAAGAATTAGTGAGCTGCGTATTCTGTATTCCATGGTTCAAGCAGTTTTAATTTTGCATTGGGATTTCATGCAGGAAGAGGAATATCATGGTGTTTCAGGCCCTGTGTAATGGTGCAGGTCCAGAACAGCTTTGCAGTGCACCCAGGATCATTCACAGTCAGCTGCTGACTTCAGTTAACTGTGTGGTGTGGTCTGCATGAATTTCATTTTCCATTGGAGACTTCCCTTTATCACTTTTTAATCTCACTACAGAGGTGGAAGTTGTGAAAAACAGAATTCGTCTCTGAAAGAAATGCTGCAAGTTCATTGGTTACACGTCATAAAATAAAGGCCACACTCTTCTCTGTGCTCCTCCAAGATCAGCTGGGAAGCAGGCCATTTGCAGATAATGTGAAAAGGTGAGTGGAAAAATCTGAAAAAGTGATGGGACTGTATCTGAGAAGTTATTCAGTAGATGTTGCATTTTAAAAACATCCCTTTTCTGATCTCAGCAGTCTGCCACTCCCTCTTTCAGCGAAAACAAATCCTAAGTATGCCTGTAGCTATTCTCTGCCATTCTGCAGCACAGCAGAAAAGGAGACAATTACAGATTACTTCTGACCACATCACATCTCATAATGACCTTGATTCCTTGTCTCTGTCCTTTTCTTAAGTAACTGTGTGTGCACAAATCCACGAAGGATCTGAGAAATACAGACACTGAAAGGAAAGGTTTGTGCTGGCATGAATTCCTCTAAGGCAATGCCATACATTTGCTGAAAACATACTTTCTCCTTTTCTGATCCCTCAAAATAGCAATTGGGTAATGAAAGTTTTGAAGTGCCAACCCTGAGACATCCATTCATGCCACTGCTATCCCACATTGTCTCTCACTTGGTATCAACAAGTCACAGCAGCAGGACCAGGTTGTACTAGTGGCAGATAGCCATGTATTGCTTATGCTCCAGCACTCAAGATTCTCAGAACTACTTCTCTTCACTCTTAACAGAATAAATTTAAAAAAAAAAATCTAATAAATAAAGTCTTTCTGTTGGTGATAATTAACCAGAATATCAATTTTCTGTGCAACTGTTGTATTTTCTTGATGGTGAGGGGTTTTTATCATGCTGATAATTCTTTCGGTGATGCTCCGTCATTTATCAGCTAGGCACTAAGCTTGTCAGATTTCAAGAAGCATTTGGACAATGCTCTGAAGCACATGATGTGACTCTTGGGTATGTCCTGCGCAGGGCTGGGACTTGGACTCCGTGGTTCTTGTTGGTCCTTTCCATCCTGGGATGGCCTGTGATAGTGTAAATCCTCTTTAATCAGTTATTGTTGTAGTGGGTATTGTGAAAAGATAACTTCATGAAATAAACAAAGCAGAAAAAAGCTACTTTCCTGGACTGCACAAACATTTCTCACACGTGCTGTTTTTCCCTTCTTAGCATATTTATCACAATACCTATTTTTAAAACTTACAGTAATTAAACAAATTTAATTACTTTAAATTCTCTACAGAAAAACTGCTGGTTCTAAAGGTCTAATATCCTTCTATTAACCTTTTCATAGGTTTCTAATGTTGGGTGGGTGGCTCGTGTGTAAGAGAGAATTCCTGCTGACTTACTGAAAGACTGCTTGTTCCCAGACAGTTCTCTTTTTGATCCACATATACAATAAACACAGAAGAAAGGAATTTTTGAAGTTCGAATTTCTTCCAGGACTGACAGATTCATAAGAAACTGTGGTTCTCAGTTACCTCCCAATTATAATTTATACAATACAAGTCTTTGAAATGAGGACTGAAAAGCACGGATATGCTTCATACTAAGAGGCTAAAATCTTAACTTAATCAATCCTACAAAGACAAAAGATCACAAAAATTGTATTCTGAAAATTCACCTGTAGAGTGCTGCAATAATTTTCATCAGTGGAGGTCATTACACGTGCATGTTTGTTTGGATAACTCATAATGAGATGGGTTAGTATGTATTACGGGGAAATTTCTTATTTCTTCTTGCTGGGGGAAGGTAGAAGTGTTCTGCTTTCCACAGAATTTCATTTGGTTACCCAGCTAATAATCGATTCATTGGTAGTCTATAAGACTTCAGTTCTTTACTTTATCTTCTAGCAAATTAAATAATCCCATTCTTCAATTGTTGCTAGTGGCAGTGATGGTTCAGTCTGTTTCAGAAACATTATCATCTGAGGAGAGTTATAAATAGAGGCAGGTTATTTTTTATGGACCTTTACAATGAGTATTATAAATACCTGATGATTTTAATTGAATCTTATTAAGACATTAATCCCTCCTGATTGAATGGCAAATAATATAATTCTATCTATTTAACACCTGCAAAAGTCAAAGTAGGTAATTTATTACATAGATTTCAACATTAAGTACATGCAGGGTTATGTATTTAAAACACAAGTCGTTGCATTTTTTATGCTTTTCACCAGCTCAAAAACCTCAGAACAGATATTTCAAACAGCCACATGGTACAGTATTGGTTAACAACCAGCTGAATATCCAAAATATATTAAATGAGATTTTGAACCCATCACATTGATATGTGACTCTTTTATGGCCGCTTGTCATAAGTAGTTTATTTGAATATTGCTAATCATTCAGTATTCAATATAAGAATGTTGCCTCAGTGGAAAAAATAAATTCTTTGAGAGGCTATATTCAGCACAAAGAATTACAACAACTTTCTTATAAGTTTATAAACATCTGTTAGTGTAGAGTAGAAACCGGTATTGCAAACAACCAGCTGTATTCTTCTTGAGCCTTCTCAACTTCACACCAGGAAAATACTGGCGATTTTAAATCAGTTATCCATAAAAATAAAAGTTCTGTAAATCTCAGTTTTCATAAACCTCAATCAAGCATAAATGCTGAATGCAATTTACTAGATAAAACTCTGGTACTCCTTGCAAATGTGGAGAGTAAACCTATGTCAAACACAGAATTTTTTCAGTCAGTTCTCTGAGGCCCTATTCCTTCTCTTGCCATCTCTTCCTTATGAGCCTGGTATCCATTCCTTTTTTCTGGAACAAGAAAGTCCATTTCTTTTTTCAGGAGGTTTCATTTTCGTTTACAAATACTAAAAGAAAAGCTCCTTATTCCTTGCTGGAGAGGAGTACTAACTGTGAGTAAGAGCGTGCATTCCCCCAGCTGTGGCAGCGGTGTGTTCCAGGAGTCAGAACACACGTGGCAGCCCAGGACTGATAATGAGGTCCTTCACACTTCAGGCCAAAGACAGAGGAGCACCCATGTGGAACTCCAGTAGGATTAGGTGCTTACAGGGCTGGGGGCTAAGAATACAGCCTGCCTTGACTGAAGCTTGTTAGGGATTCAAAGTAACATTTTAATGGAGTGCCTCATGATACAGGGATTTAGGGAGCGCTTTCAGTTAACTACCACTTATTTCTTATTCTCTTCTCTAAAATATTCTCTTGGCTCAAGGGGGACATCTCTCTTTGATCACCTGTGCTAGGTGGCTTATATATCAAGCACAGCATAGGTTAATAAATATGATTTTTGAAATGATTGCAAAGTTTCCTGGTGTCTGAAACCAGAAGGGATCCTCAGATCATCTACACCAGGTCATTAAGTTTTACCAAGGCTTTATTCTAGACTTAAAGGTGTTCATTAGAACAAAGAATTTTAGATCTCACGAGGTTTAACTATGCTATAGGCAAAGACTGGAACTAATCCCCAATGCCCTTGCAATGGTAGGGAATTAATTAGATGAAATATGCCTGGATGAGCCTAGAAAATAATCTTGATAAAAGGTGCGGAGGAAGGCAAAACAAAAAATAAAGGTCCAGTTTCAACCTCTAATCCTTGGATTTTGTTACATCTTGATCATTAAAGTAGATAGCTCTCAATTACTGGAAATCTTCTCCTTCTGTAACTACACATAAAAAGTAATCTCATTGCCTCATATATATATATATGGCTATATATATATATATATATATATATATATTCTTTTTTTAAAACCAACTGAATACATCAAACTTGGTCTTGCATAGCAAAATTTATTTTCTAGTGTCAGGGTCATTTTAGTAACTCCTTTTTAAGTTCTTTCTAGGATTTCTACCTGTCTTGTGAACTAGATTTTTGTTGAGACCTTATGAGAGCCAGTTCCAGTACCTTAGCTACAAAGGAAATAAAGCTTGCTATTTTTACCTTATGTGTGAGTATTGGATCACATTTGTTATTTGACAACACTGCACCAATGGAATCATTATCTTGGATGATTGCTAAATACATATTGAAGACACAAACAGAGAGAAGCATTTATCTAGGGAAACTTCTCCAGTAATACCTTTAAATTCTGTAATGAAGGAAAAAAATATAATCTTCATTGCCAAGACAACTGTACTAGTGACATATACAACAGCACTAAGCAGCTGACATTTATAGACGTTTTAGAAATCTGCTTAGTTTAATACATTTTAGCTCCACATTTGTTGGTGGATTTCTTGTTTTTTACATACTGGTAATTGTTAATGTTTTTTTAGTTTTTAGTTCAGATAGCTTTCCTTGGTGCCTGAATCTTTGATGCCAGCTATATATTGATTGACTTCAATATTTTTAAAAAAATGTCTCTTATTTACTTGACTTTCCTCATACTATTCTCAACTATAAACAATATTTCATTTCATTTCATTTGTTATTTTTGTGAATGTGTGGGCTATTTTTGTGAATTTAGCTTTTATTTGGGCTTTCTCTCAATGTCATAAGGATTTTGTCCTTTAATGTAAGGTGTTTTGTTGCCCCTTTCTTTTAATGTTAATTGTGTGTTTCATTGTCACTGTTTAAATGGATACACTCCTCTCTGTTTCCCGCTTAAGGCTGGGGTCAGAATATATTTCTAAAGATTCAGTCTGTCTTTGAGATATTTGTGAAAGGGAAAAGTGGAGAGGAGCTGCTGATACTGCTACTGAATTAAAAGTTCAGAAGAAATTCTGAATAAACCTGAACTGAAGCCAAGGCTGAAACACATTCTAAACACATTCATATGCATGTACCAGGATCCAAGTATTCTGCAGCAGTCTCAGTCTAAGGTCTGGTGCCTTTGCGGTTTTTTTCTTTGTTTACCACATGTTTACTTGGAGATATAACACCAGGAGCAGAATCTCATTTGATCCCCTAAGATAAGCAATATCCAGTTAGGTTGGTGTGTGAAAAGATGGTGTCCCTGGGAAATCTCAACTGTTTGTTGAAAATGGCATGTTTCAGTATGTGTCATTTCTGCTGAAAATTGAACTTGGTTTTGTTCTTGTATTTTTTAAAAAATGATCTGAATTTTAATTGCTAGAGGGTTTTTGTTGTTGTTGTTTTTGTTTGTTTGTTTGTTTGTTTGGCTTTGTTTTGGTTTTGTTTTTTGTCCAGGTGAGCCTTGTGGGAGTGGAAATTTTGAGATGCTTAGTTCTGCGCTCAGTAGGGCCACAGCCTGGAGTTAGTTCAGCGAGTGTCAGTGTCAGTCATGCTCTGATTGATGCTGGCATTGGATAACTGCATGTGTACCTAATTTTGATTAGCTTTGAAGCAGAATTAGACGGCATACTGCATTTGATAATCCTTCTAATCCACTCAGACTTCATGTGAGTGACAAGGCAGCTCTTAAGAGTGTGAGAAGCAAACCTTAAATGGTGATAGAAATTTTCTCCTGCATCTCAGCCTTTGCTCATTCCAGTTTGGATCCTCACCACTGCATTCTAATTGCATTCCTAGTATTTCTAAATTGCAGCCCTTTGCAAATGCCACTTGAAGGAGATATTTGGTCAATGAGCTTGTTTGTACAAGCTGGAATTCTTCCCTATATGTACTTCAGCCTCTCCATTTCCACAAGCAATGAAATATTTCTTAAAATGAAAAGATTCAACTCCATACATTTGATTTTCAGAAAAGATATTATCTCTCTATAAAGCAATACAGATATTTGGCCATAGGATGGTTCAGTGAGGATCAGATTTCTCAGCCCTCACACAAGTTTTCATACGGGTGTGTAAACTTCATACCACATAGCGTGGTTGTTTCCATGAATGACTCACTGATTTTGTTTTACTGCTTTTTATGCTTTGTTAATATCTGTATGCTTTATTAAATCTTTCAGGCTAAGAACTATTGGAAAGAACAGTATTTCAAAAAAGATTTAAGAGTTGGGCTCAGTAAAGGGAAATGAGAAGCCCTGAATTTGTGAAGTCATTTTCACTGTTGCTAAATAGAGAATGCGCCGGAGTACAAGACACCAGGTTTTGCTTTCATCTACAAGAGTTTCGCCTATATGCAATTTCAAACACAGATGTGTTGATTGTACTGAAAATTTTGTTAGAAAACTGCTTAGAAAAAACAATTTACCTCTTTGTTCCAGTTGGCTGGCATGTGAATTTTTTCATCCATGCTAAATCTGACCCATTTGATCTCTGGTTGCTAGGCCTGTTCTGTCAAGACAGCTTGGAAAAGATCACAGATGTGCCCTAAGTGCAAAAAATCCATCCTGAATTGCCAAGGTAAACAGATAAAAAAGACAGTCTGATTCCGCTTCTTTTTATCTGTTTCTTTTTAAAAGTGTAAATTTTTATCAAGTTTAAAATAAATCAAATTAAATTTTAAATTAAACATATTTGATTAACATGGGCACCTACAGGGAGCTGCCCCAAAGTGGAGTTTTCATATTGGTTTTTCATTCGTTCTTCACTTTTGTTAAGACATAATGGGCTACACAAGGTGTTACTCTAATTAGTGAAATATTATTGAAGTATCAAAGGTAAAACAATATTTAAGCCTGTAAGAGAAAAGGAAGAAGTTTGCATCAGGTGTACTTCTGGTTGTTGAAAGCAGGAATGAAAGAGTAGTAGCTGAGGCAGTTACCATCTACAGTGCCTCACAAACCCATGCAAACTTAATGTGACAGTAAATAAGGACTGGAAATCTAGTTCCACTTTTACACATCTTCACTATCTTCATAAGCCAGGTTTCTGAATCTCCAGTTTCACATTCATGGCTGTAGGAATAAAATTCAATATTAAAGTGTTTTTGTCTCAGGTGGGTGGTTTTTCTATATCAGGTGAAATAATAGTATAGAATGTCAAGCCATTGACAAGGAAAGGGCTTAACCTACTGACTAAACTGTCAATTAAGAAGCAAAGTTTGTAAATCATTTTTAATGCTGAGGTAATGCTTCAAGCATATTGCTGGTCCTTAGAGTTTATAAAATAAAAGCTGTGTCTATTTAGAAGTTCAGAAAACCATTAATTATTCTTACTATGTACTTTGCTTATTGAGCAGTCTTCCAAATTACACTGTCCAGTGTAAATTTGAAAAATTATCCTGAGTATTAATGTGTTGAATATCTTCCTTTTCACACAATTTTTCTGTATATCATTCAAGTAATGGCAGAGATCTTTCTTCATCATTAATTAATAAACTAGTTGGAGTTCTCTCTTCAGAACCACTTCTCCCTCCATTACCTAACCATGAAGGGAATATAGAAAAATGTCTTGCATTGCACAGAGCCTTACAAACCCGTTCCCATCTTAAGGATTACAACATGGAAATGAGCTATCCATAAATATTAAAAATTATCTGCTTCTCACAGATGTTCCCTCTGCCTACTATCTGCAAAATTTCTGGATCAAGTCTTCAATATGAATACGTTAGTATCCACTAAAGATTGCTTTTGGCAGCATATGTGTTGATATCAGCAGGAAATAAATAGGAAAACATTAAAAGGTATAAAACTTTAAAACAATAGCTTAAAGGTGTTTTATAAACTACAGATGGCTTATTTCGTTCAAGTAGATGTCTGGTGTAGAATTAGAAACAGAGAAGACTGGATGAAAATGAAAATGACTGGAAATAATGGGTCCCATGCAATATGTTGTATTTAAAGAAGAGATAAGCAAAATGAAAATTGCTGCTCTTTTCTTGTACAAATAGTGAGGCCATGCTAGCATTCGTGAATAGGATTGGTCCCCTACTTTTTAATATAAGGTTCTAAAGAATGATACTTGTCACTCTGGATCCTCTCAAAAAAAAAGGTGATGTTTTCAAAACTAGATTGATCAGTTTTCTGAGCTCACTCACAAGTCTCATTGAATTTACATAAAGAAAGTGTTCATCCCATGCAGAAGAACTGCCAATATCTATAAATGAAATGGGAGCTAGATGAAGCAAACTTCCTTTTGTCAAATTATTAGTACTCTCTGTAAAACCAGTGCTACTCTCTGTCTCTAAGCTTAACAAAATCAGTGAAATCTCTTTGCAGAAGAACCACTTGAAAGTGCTCATGATTAAACTTGGATCAAGCCTACAGGTTTCAAAATTCCTCTCCTGAAACACCCCAGCACTGTGACCTCATCCCACTGCAGGCAGCAAGAATGAAGAAGGAATTAACACAGAAAGAGAAAAAGAATATCACTAAAAGATCAAGGCTAAAGCAAACTAATGGTGTTTTAGCAGGCTCGTGTGAGCAGGATGGGAGCACTGAGCAGACACAGTGTGGATAAATGACAGCCAGAAGTTACAAAACAAAACATACAGAGCAGACACTGTTAATAAGGCTCTATACATTTAAGAAAATATTGTGTGATAGTGAGATATTTCACTCTCATAAAACCTAACTGGTGATCCAACATAAAAAAGAAAAGGTTAATTTTGGTTGTGGGTTTTTTCAATAATGATTTAAAAAGGACATTCGGGTTTTTGTTCATTAAACCTCTGCCATCTATCTAGAGGATAAAAAGCCTCTTTCTCATAAGATTGCAACAGTGATAATTAGTATCTTGTTACTTTACCTTTTTTTATTTTCACTTCCTTTCTGTAAACTGTTGTGCTGCTTATGACACCTGCTTCATTTCACTGCATTAGTAAGTGATATGTGGTGTGGGCAGTGTGTGCTCTGCAGTTTGTATACACATCATGATGATTAAAAGGCACTGCAGAGCAGTGCAATGAATGAGAGCATGGATGCTGATCATCACTGAACTTCACAGAATCACAGAATAAGCTGAGTTGGAAGGGACCCACATGGATCACAGAGTCCAGCTCCTAGCCCTGCACAGGACCATTCCCAAGAGCTACACCATATACTCGAAACTATTGTCCAAATGCTTCTTGAACTCTGTCAGGCAGTTTGCAATAGGATTTTATGTGAACTCTGCATCTCCATAGGTTTTTTTCTGCATTTAGAAGGTCAAATACCATTTCTAAGGAAAGTCTAAATGAAGTCTGTACACAGACTGCAGTAGCAATGTTTTTCCCTGCTGTCCTCAAAGACCTGGCACTTGTATATAACTTGTGGAGACCACACTTGTCTGCTGAGTGTTCCTCCACTGCAAACAGAAGACTAGAATCTGAGCTGCGGATTTCGATATATTATAATCACTTTCCTGAGACTTCTTAGCAAGGTTTTTCCATTTATTCAGCATTCTCTGAATCCAACCTTACAAGCAGAGGCAGCTGAGGTGTCTCAGTGGTGGTTGCGTTAGCAGTACTGATTGCATTTACCTCAGTAGAAAATCCTCTAGCAGCTGCACTGAGGGAAAATCTCCTTTAATGGCTGACAATAAGTCATGTTTCCTGATCACCAGTTCCTACCAACAGAAAGGAGTTTACTTTCCTCTCTTTACCAAAATATAACAAAATATGACACTTAGTCAGCCTTTGGTGCCAGGGAAGAGAGTTTAATCCACAGTATATTGCCAGTGTAAGAGCATGGCCAGTGTCAGTCATTCATGTACCTCTGAAGTCTCACTGTACCGAAAAATACAGTGTGAACCAGGTGTCTTATACTTACTGCCTGTTGGGGATCAGTCTCACCATGAGACCTCTTTCCAAATGCTGGGCTATCTACCTGCCTTCCTACATCAATGGTTTCAGGATCACTTGAAAAAAAACAAAAAGGAGTCTACACTAACTGCACATATGATATAAGTCTTTACACTCTGGTAATTGGCTGTTGGGACAGTGTTTTCAGACTGAAGCATCTTACTCCAAGGCTTCATCATAGAAATGCCAGAAAGTAACCAAGCAGCACACATGGCACACGAGCAATAGTTACTTAGACATTAACAACCACAGAGGCTCAGTTCCAATCTAAATGCTCAAATAAATGTCCCTAACCTAGGAATAGGTCTGTGGGTGTTTAAGAGAGACACACTGAGATATACACAGGGATACATAGGACACTAATCTGCTTCTAGAAGACAATCAAAATTACAGCTTCAAAGAAACAAAATTGCCCAAAGCATTTTATCTTTAGTTGTGCTTTGGACAGGTGACATAATTTCAGAGGTGAAGTTGTAATTTACAAGAACCTCTGTCCAAATTGTAGGTTTACTATATTTCACGATAGAAACAGTACAAGCAAAAAAGTGTTTGTCCATTTAAGGCTTTTGAAAATGTTCTCCAGAGAAAGGATTTTGGGTCAGGTTAGTCAGGCAAAACAGTCAGTGGATTTAATAGAAAAATTCTAACTTCCTTGCTTGATCATGAAAAAAACCGAAACAACCCCACAGTATTTGTGGTAAGACAAAGGTGCAAATGTAAGATAATGAAAAGGAGTTTAATTTTTAAATATTGTAAAAATATTGTTAGTACTGCTTTGAAAATTACTTTAGGGGGAAGCATCCCACACTTTCTTTGAAAAATCGTGGATTATTTCACTGTGACTATATAGACTATATACCGCAAGTCAGGTGTTTTCTAGTAATTCGCTATCCCAGTGTCCCAACAGCCCAGACAAATAAACGTATTGAAGAGAGTCAAGATTTCTTGATGGTTTGTAATTCTGCATTCCCTGCTGAAGGAAAACCATGGTGTGGTAGATCGACAATGGTCTATGTCTATGTCTCTGTCCTCTTTGCAGTTAAAACACAGCTGAAATGGTACAATTGGACCCAGAAATTTATGAGCTCTCTCTGCACCACAGTTTAGGCTGAGTCAAACAGCAGCACTTAAAATTATTTTTGTATATTCATAGCTTTTTATATAATCCATGAGTGACAAGAGCCACAGAATACTACACTTAAAGTTGTACAATATGTTTTGTTTTCTCATGCTACTCAAAAATCAGAATTCTCTCCACGTAATTGAACTATGTGTTAAATACATGGCATGGAAAATGTTCAGCTCCTTGTCAAAGGCAAGATATGCCATAGGCTGGTTAAAACCTGTGATCTTTGGAACAGCATTAATTTTATATCATTACTTACATTTTCAAAATGCTGAATAAAAAAGACAAGTTAACAAAAAATCATGTACAAGTTACCTCACATTATTTCATTCTCTTAGTAATGCAATGTTTTCAGCCAATTCAAAACATCATAGTAAATTCACTAAAAGGTTTTCCACGGAATTCATTTTAAAGGCTTATGGATGTATTGTTTTAATGGAAATTAATGCTGTATTATGCGTGGCTTTTTCCTTTTGTCACCTGGGTTTCTGTTTTATAACTGCAATTTCTATAAGCACAGAACTGTGGCTCCTTAAACATTACAAAATAATAATAAAAAATAAGTAAAAAGCTTTCATTTAAGTAGAAAGAAGGTTAGAGGCATCATTTCTGTGACAGGAATGAGCGGAGTATGCAGACAACTTAGACTGACCTTGCTTATTCAATATGTAGTTAAAGCATAGACCTGCAGACAAAGAGCTGGAGTGTCTTATGGTAAATGCTTCTGTTCTGGGATTGTTTTTTACTGTCAGTCATTACTTTTCTATTTTTAGCTTCAAGGCACCTTCTGCCTCCAGGAACTTAAGGGAGAATCTTGATGTCCCAGAATCTGTGACCATCATTGACTTCACTATCCCACAAAGCAAAGCTTAAAATACAACATATACACTTTCTCGTACAGCTTTTGATTCCTACTTTAAAACAATGCTCCCTCTTATTTATTGATTGTTAGGACTTTGGGGGACAGATTATGAACCTTTTGTCTGCCTGCAGCACTGCTTTAGCAGAATAAAGGACAAGGAAATCTCTCCCTATTAAACTGTAGGGCAAAGACCCATCAGAGCTGAGTTTGGCCTCTGAACTGAGCCTGTTTTCAGTGCCATTGGAGATAAGGATGCCTCCACAGATCCATTCAAATACAGAGGATGCAATCTGAAGCCCTTGATAACATCTCCATCTACTCACTGTGATTTTAGTGGCACACTGTGGCAAATTGCTAATTTAGGAGCCTGAAGTTTAAGCTATACCTAACTACATTTAGTATGATGAGACATGAGGGAGAAGACGTCGTAGCACATTAACTGCAAAAGTCTTTTCAGAGCAATTGTAGTCACTACTACTTGAAACAGCCCAGGATGCTTCCTACACTGAAGCATTTCATCCCTTGGCCAGATTCAGGAGAACATTTAAAAATTTCAATATCCTGCAGCACAAATACAGAATTTATCACATGATTGTAATTTGATCCTATCTCAGCTGTGAAGAGTATTTCTTTTGAAAATATCACAAAACTTTCATGCAAAATTTTCTAAAAGTTTCCAATTGAGTTTCTTCACTTTTAGTCATATTAAAACCTTGCCAAAAATAACTCAATGCATGTTGTAGTACCATGAAATCTGATAAATCTCATTGTCATGATATTTTAACGGTGTTATGAAGACAGAGTAGGAACATTTGTGATTATTAAATTGTGTTATTTTTGAAGGCATTCTGGATAACATTTACGAATGTTACAGAAATGCACCACATCAAAACACCCTCGAGCTGAAAAATTGATTTCCTTGGAGCTACTGCACGGAAACATGAGACTATAGCATATTAAATGTTGACTTTCATGTATTAGACTGCTTTTTAGGGCTTCAGAGGATTCTGATAATAGTCAATGTTTCCTTATAAATACATTCAGATTTTCAAAATGGAGAATTTTAAATGTGATTTTTCATCTGTATTGTAATCAAAGACTTCTTGTGTTCTCCAAAATAAGGTACCAAAGAGCATTTCACTCTCAAAACACAAATTATAATATCCCGTGTCCCACGTACAACAAACTCATCTATATCACAGTTTTATTTTTATTAATGCACAATTCAGAAAACACAGCTAGTAACAGGCATTTCAGTAGCTTCAGAATCAATTTGAAATTCATATTAATTGGACAAATACTTTACATTTCTTTTAATGTAAGAGATACTTTTTTTCTGGATGGAGATGGAATAAAGTATGTCTTAAAATACTCTGATTAGATTCAAACTCAAGAGTTGAGCTAATTTCTATCTCCTGATCCAGAAGATACCATACTAAAGCAGAGTTAAAATAAGCAACCCATTTTAGAGCTGCTTTTGCAGATTGAAGCAGAATGTGAGATTGCTGAACTGTGAGCTTGCTGAGGAGCCTGATAATTTGAACTGTTAATTCAGTGGGAAGTTGCCTCCCTAAATTTGGGAATTGCAGGTGAAAATGATAGGGTTTGTCTTTAAAAATGGAACTTATCATATGATAGAAATTGACATCACCTCAGCCAAAATACTTTGGATAGCTTGATAAGTCCAGTTCCTTCACCTTCAATATTTCTAATTTTCCAATTTTGTTTTTATGCAATATATTTACATTAAAAAAAAACCAAACCTTGAGCTATTGCTTGAACTTCTAATAGAAGTAAATCTTTCGAATAAATAGGTTGCTTCCGTTTTCCTCTGAGTAAATTTATGTACATTTGTTTAAGGACAGAAAAAGTTTGATCTTTAAAAAATGCAGAGCAGACAAAACCATCATAAAGCTATACTGACAGGCTTGGGTAATTTTTTTTCTAATCCTATAATAAATTGTCAAATGTTCTTTTTTCACTGCCATAGAAATGGTGATATAAAAGATGACAGCATCTCATCAGAAGGAGGAAGATGGTGCTGAACATTCAGACTGAAGAAGCCTCAGTAGATTAAGATATATACTTTGTGGTGAATGCATTTGTGAAAATAATACTACATTATCTGTGCTTTTCTGATGTTGTTTGGAGAGCAACCTGATATTTTTAGATAGTAATGTTCAGCAAAGCAATTCTACTCAGTTTCTGAAAACACAGTTCCTGATATCAGAATCCCAGAGTTGCATTAATAACCCAAAGGGAAAGAAAAGCATTGCTGGTTCTCCTTCCATAGTAATGAAAAATTCACATTTATTGCATTGGTGAATTTAACAGTATTGTCTTTAAATTATGCCCTTAAAAATAATCTAAACTCATACAAGTCCAAAAATTATTCTTTAATTAAATTCAGAAAAAGGAGTGACATTCCTTACCAGTTTCTATTCCATCTCCATCTGGATTCATCCCAAGACACTTTGATATATAGCTGCAATCACATTTTCAAAACTGGGCTTTTTATAAGGACTTAAACCTAAACATCTGTTCATCAGCCAGTATGGAACAGTGTCCTTGACATGCTTCTGTGTTTTGTGATAAACAAATACCTTGGGGTGGCCTGCATGCATTGCCGAGGCAAGCAGAAACCTTTGCTTTGGTCCTTTCACAGAAGCATGGGCAAAGTTTTGTGTGTAATGTACAGATCAACAACAGCTGAAACATACAACAGAGAACATAATTCCCTCTCACTTTACAGCATTTCCTCCTGTGAAACAAGATACCTGTTGTGCCTGGATTCCTCTTGCCTCACTGAATTTTGATATATTTTAGCAGGATAATAAGGCAGCACGTTTGGCTAGAAAGACAAACATGCTTGCAAATTTGAGGCTTTGTAGAACTGATAAAATTCTCTAAATCCCGAAGCAAAAGAGTTTGGCTGTTTCCTTCTGACATTCCTCAACAGACAACCTGAGAAGCATGGATGTTTCTGGTGAATAAGAACTGTATTGGCTCATCTAATTAGCAAATAGTACTGATTTTAAGCCTGAGACTGGGACATTGTTTTCTGTCAAAATGTGAAAACAGGGCATATGATGTTGTATGTAGATGAGTGTAAAGGGTAATGACAGTCATATTACACGGTGGTGAAATTAATCATGTAAGAAATTATATAACATGGCATAAAATGTTGCAATTTTTTTTTTTTTTTTTTTTTTTTTTTTTTTTTTTTTTTTTTTTTTTTTTTAATCCTAGCCTCCTGATTTGACCCCTGTGTTAACCCAGTCCCCCTGGAACTTATTGTAAGATTGCAACTTTTTTAGCACTTTAAAGTTACTTTTATAAACAACTCAGTCCGTGTCTTTCTCTGCCTTTCCCACAAATCTGAAATCTTGAAAAAATGTGTGCATATTCATGGCCAGAAGCAGATTATGCTGTAGGATGATCTAAAGTCTCTTTATCCTAAAACCCTGCAGTTTAAAAGGGCATCTTTCTACCTCTGAAAGGATCATTACTAGAATTTCACTGGGTATATTGCACTCTGAAAATGCATTTTTGATGCGCAGAAGTTATTTTAGATCTCATTTGCTGTCTTTTTCCATGACTACTTCCTTACCCTGCACAAAAGTAGAACAATTACAACTTTGATATTGGGGGTCAGGAACTTTAAAAATGTGGTTTAATTCAAAGTAAATTAACAAGTTCCTTCTTCCTGTAACAGTATTGAGACACAGTTATCATTATGTTTTTTAGGGTTTTATCGCACTTATTAAGTATGGCATTAATTTTTCTGCTTCAGAAGAGGTACACACCAGAAAAATTCTGTGTCACTAAAAGGCTACATATTACCAGAAAAAGTATGGCTTTTGTACTACTGATATCCCTGTGATAAATTGTGAAGTGATTAATTCGGTTACTACTGTCCCATTCTCTATATTTAACACTTATACTCTGTTCAATGTTATTTTCTGAACTAGAGCTCAGAAATGAGTGGTGGTTTAGTGGTATTTTCCATCATTCATTTTGGATATTTGAAGGTTGCGATGAGAAAGAATTGCATAGTCCATTAAAATTAAGTAGTCTAAATGGAGAATGTTGCTAGAGAAATAGATGAGGTTACCTACATGCAGATTCTTAGGAAGTTGCTGATAACTAACATAAAGTTTATTATTTAAGGGTCCCATGGCACCACACCCTGAAGGCAGAAAATATTATGCTTACATTAGCTTTAAAATCACAGAATCGTTTCAGTTGGAAAAGACCCCTATGATCAGAAGTCTAACCCTTAATCCAGGACAGATGTTATCTTTTAAACACCTCCAGGGATGGTGACTCAACCACTTCCCTGGGCAGCCTGTTCCAATGCTTGACAGCCTTTTGGTGAGGAAATTTCACCTAATATCTATTCTAAACCTCCTGTGGTGCAACCTGAGGCCATTTCCTCTTTCCTATCTCCTCTTACCTGGAAGAGGCCAACTCCCACCTGGCTGCAGCCTCCTTTCAGGGTGTTGCAGAGAGTGATAAGGTCCCTCCTGAGCCTCCTTTTCTCCAGGCTGAACACCCCCAACTCCCCCAGCTGTTCCTCATGCGACTTTTACTCCAGACCCTTCACCAGCTCTGCTGCCCTTCTCTGGACTCACTCCAGCTCCTCAAAGTCTGTCTTGTAGTGAGGGTCCAGAAGTCATGAGAGGATTCCAGATGTGGCCTGACCAGTGCCAAGTACAATCATTTCCACTGGGAAGTATCCGTCCCTTTGCAGTGGAGTTGGTACCTAAGATAAGAATTGCTAAAAACATGATGTCTGGTAGAATATCTGTGGGTGGAGATATTAACATTCTTAGTATCAAGGTTTCCATATTAAATGTGGCATTTAAGAAAAAAATACAATTCTCTGTTACAATGAAATCAAGACAAGGCAGGAGAAACAGAAAAGTAAGAGAGAAAAAATTATTAAGAAGCACAAAATGGCAGTTACTCAAAATAGTTAGAAAATTCCCGTGGGACATAATGATTCAATGTCTTTATCTGTTTAAAACAGGAACTATACTTCAATTTCTCAGTCTCGCATGAGTCATGTCACTGCTGTATATCATATATTCTCATCCCAGTATAGGGCCGGGAAAAAAAAGCTTTTTTTTCTATTTATGGCTGATAGATTTAAATTCATCTAACTTCACACTTTGTGTCAATGTAGGGATGTTTCCTACTGAGGAATTTCAAGCAAGGTCTAGGCAGGCTTATACTCAATAAAATATAGCTCTGCAGTTTATCTTAGAAATGGGTAACCTGACCTTTACATTGGTGGTCATATGTCTAAAAATTGCACAACAACTTAATGGCTTCAATTTAATGGTTGTAGCCAGTGGTGCAAAAAGCACAGAAGCAGAGCTTGTGTAATGCTATGATAGGGCAATATCAGACTACACAGACAGGCTGAAAGTGAAAGAATAGTAAAAGTAAGCTGAAACCTTACCCACAAGCCCCATTATGAGAGAAGGGGAAAAATTTTAAAAAGGAATTGAAAAAAAAAAATTTAAAATACAGATGGACTTAAGGAGTTCAGTTGGCTAATTTTCTACCTGACTGCCTGGATAAAAAACAGAGATGTACTGACCTTGTCCATCTGTATTTCTGAGAAACTAAAACTGTCAATCTGCTTCAGTTAACCAAAAAAGCCTAGGCTGAATAGTTACTAACTGAACCCTAATCACTCATAAAATGTTTCTTAGCATTACAAAAAGGTCAGAATTGTTCCTTGCAGGTGTGTTCTACTATTCATCCTGAAAACATCACTTTCCAATATCAGATGGCTGAATGGCTTTAGCTAAAATAAGGGCAGAATCTAAATTGCCCCTAAAAGCTTACAGTAAGTCTTATTTTTCCTAATTTCCCCACAAATTTCAGAAGAGCTTTGTACCTCACTGACTTGTTTTCCATTTTCACACTTCTGACCAAGATCACGGTACAAATACGAGCATCTTGACATCACAGGTTGGTTTTTATATTATAATGATTCAAATAAATGAATCCCTTAAATCCTCTCAACTATTACTTTCTAATCTAAGTAGAAAAGAGAATTACTAAAAATATTAAGCTCTTAGAGGCATCCAAAGGAAGGACACAAGGATGGTGAAGGGTCAGGAAAGAGAAGCCGCATGAGGAAAGGCTGAGGTCACTCGGTTTGTTCAGACTGGAGGAGTCTCCTCCAATTTATTTCAGACAAAAAAAAAAAAAAAAAAAAAAAAAATCCATGAATATCAAGAGACACTCAAGTGTCCCCAGCAAGTCCCTGTGACTGCCAATAAGGAAAAAGGAGTATTTCTCATCAATTGGCTGGTGTTTTTTCTAGCAGTGTGAGTAGGCCTCGTGGTTTTATCTTCCTCTGAACCTCTCAGTCATTCCAGGAAAGCTAACAGTATTGGGATCATTCTTTTACAACATGTTCCTCAAAATGCCTCTGTTCTCAGTGTCCCAAAATGCCCATGCTTGCTCACTTGCCTTAAATTGTTACGTGGCGCCTTGGTAATTCAAGTATTAACCATGTACTGATCACTCCTGCTTTAGAGATTTATTCCTCTGAGCTGTTTACATCCTGGACTTTTTAAAGGGTTGGGAACAGCTCGATTCCAGCTGCTACTACTCATGTTCACATGTTTATTTTCTATTATGCTTTCCTGTTTAGGATTCTTGGCCATTTGTTGGACTGAAGGACAGGTCTTCCTATCTTGGCCACACATGAAGCTGTTCCCTGTTTTTTCTCTCGAATAAAATTGATCTGACTAAAGTATTGCTGTTGGTTTCTATTTCTCCCAGAGGAAATCTATTTTTGGTTTTTGGGTTTTTTATTTTATCAGATACATCCCAAACCTGGTATATATCTTTTAACTTCTCTTGACTTCCAACTATAACCTTCTCTATCTTTTTTATGTTCTATTTTGCATAAGTAATTTTTTTATTAAATTTCACCAGCTCTGTGCAGGTTCTGTGGCATTTCAAAAGGAGGTAATGTACCAAAAGAGTAGAAATGTCACCTTCCTCCAAAAATAAATGACTGTTCCTGTTGCTGCTGCTCTATTTGACTTTTTTGGCAGTGAGCTAATTAACATTACTGGTAAAAAGGGGGGATTTGGATGGTCATGGCCATGTTATACCTTATCATGTGTTCTTAATACAGAAGTAATGAGGTCCACAGTGCCTAAACCTAGGAAAAGGACTTCTGAGAAATGTAGTCTTGCATATAATGTTGTGCTCCCAACTGAGAAAATGTAACTGCTCTGTGCTGAAAGTGGGTGACCTACTGTGTGTCTGAGACAGGCAATGCAGCAGCAGTAAATTCCATCATGCTTAGTGTATGACCACATTCATAGATTCTCACAATTTATCATATATTAAAAACCAATACTTGCCCAGTCTCTGAGGAAAAAGTTCAAAGAAAAAAAAAAAAGAATATTTTAAGATTTAACATGTTTTTCTTCTTTCATTTTTCCTCTTCTTTCCTTTTGGTCTGTCTCTGCTGGTGGAAAGCATGACTGATCTGTTTTAATAAAGGCAGTAGTATTTTGCTCAGTATAGGCAGATGATTTAACCTGAGAACATTTGGGAATTAGTCCTAAAATGATTATGGATCATCATAGCTTACTGTAATGCAGAAGGAAAGAAAGTCCTAATCAGCACTGGATGACTAGCACTGTTAATCCTTGCGGTAGTGAACTGTGAGCTCTTTGAGCATCTTTTCCTACAGACTTGAAACTGGCTGATGGCTGTTTCTGGAAAACCTTTGAATTTAACTTCCCAAGAAGGGATCTTCTTTCCCCTTTTCTTATTTTGTAACACACATTTGAATTATTTGGAGTAGAAATTAAACTTCAAACCACTACAACATAATGATTATAAATGTTAAAGCATCAGCAGATTTAGTAAGCAAGTGTGTTTTAAAATTATATTAGATTATTCTTTTGGAGTTACAAACTCAGAAATACAGCAAGATAACAGTAGGATTTTTAATTCTGGTCATTGAAAAAGGAGTGTTGAGCATTTGATTGATGTTTTCTCCAGCACTCCTGCAGATTCCCAATAGCCATAGAACTTACAGGCTGATTTCAGTGATGTTTAACAGAGACAATCTTTAAAAGTTCCTACTAGTATAAAGGTAAGCAAGACCCACATTATTCCTCTATAGGAAAAGTTGATGTATTTGGTGTTGTGACAAACTCAGTGTCACCCTGATAGGCACATGCTCAGATGAAGTTAAGAAGAAGGTAGACTGTCTCCAGTCTAACCAATAAAGAGGGAATCCAGAGTACTGACAGAGAGGAGACAGCTTTGAAGAGATGCTCTGATTATGGAAAATAAAAAGTCACTGAAAAATGTAAGATGTCTGTAAGAAAAGAGACATTATTGGTCCAAGTGCTTATTGAATACCTCTATCCCTTCCTTTTTTTTTTTTCTTTTTCTTTTTTTTTTTTCTTTTTCTTTTTTTTTCCCAGTAGTGAAAACCATGCTTGAATAAGTCCACTTATTTGTTTTGGCTTTAGCAAACCAGATGGGCTCAGTAAGTACACTTCAAAAATTCTAGACAAAAAAAAAAAAGTTGAGACCCCCTTTAGATGTTCTTTAAAATCCTTCTACTAAGTAGAAAAACTGAACAACCAATAGTTATAGACACCATGACCAAGTGAAAGTTATTGTAGCAACCCATGGGAAGATTTCTTAATAACAGTGTCTGTTATGAACCATGTGTGTCTAGGAGGGTACACAAATTGCAATAGGGACTTTGATATTATGTGTGGGATGTGGAACTGTGTTAGGTGCCTGTTCTTACAGATTATAGCTAAATGTAGGCACTGAAGCTTTTTAAAGCATTATGTAAAAATAAATTAAACAGTTGTCTAGCTCCCATGAGAGTGAATGTTAATTGATCATCCAAATTCCCTGAGCAATGTTTGACAACATCAAAGCCATTCTTATTTATAAAAAAAAGTACAATGATATCTACAAAGCAAACTGCTTGAGTTCTAATAACACGTGGGCTTAAACTGAGCAGAATTTGGTTAAGTGCAGGACAACTATGAGTTTTTATAGAATAGAATAAATTTTATTTCATTTAAATGTCAGAGGAAAAATAGTTCCAAAATATATTGATGCTTTCATTAAATTAAGGCCGGGAACCAGGCAAGTAATTCACTACATATTTACATTTTCATTCTAATTCAAACTACAAGAATCATACATATAGTGACAAAACACTAACCACAACCCAGTTGCTCTTTTCATTAAAAGCCTAGTCATGTTATCTGGCCTAATATAGATTTTCTGTAGCTATTTCTCACTGGTTTCACATACAGTTTTCCTTGAGTCATCTGCCAAGCAGCCGAGAGCTCTGGAGTCAGTTTTGCAGTAAATTCTAATCAGAACCATGTCAAGGACTGAATCTATTGCACTTCCCTTTCCTTACATTAATGGGGGAAAAGAAGTGGTTCCTGGTTAGTCTGTGAAAGGTACAAGATTCCACAGGCTAATTCCATTACAATCTCTATCAGCCTGGTGCCACTTTTCCTTCAGAGTTTTCCTCTGACTACTAAATTTAAATGCAGTAAAGCTTACTTCTTTTTGCCTTTCCCTTTTCCTTATTTCAGCCTTCACTCTCCTCTCTCACAGGGGAGACAGGAGAAATAAAGGAAATTATATTTTCTTTTTTCATATACAGAAGGTCTGGCATCCAGAATTTTAGTTGATCTGGGACAGTGAAAGGAAACTAAAATTAGAGGTTAAAAAAAAATCTCAGGAGATATTTTAAGGTAAGCAGAAAAGTAGTGTGAAATGGGGAAATATGGCAGTGAAATATTAGAACTGAAAACAGAAATGAAAGGATGATGGAAGACACAAAAAGACATGAAACAGAGCTTAAATGTGAGCAAAGAAAGGAATATGAAGAAAAGGCAAAATCTGGAGAAAGAAAAGACAAAGAGGTTTAATGGACCATGTTACTTAATCAAACAATCATTCCAAACATTCTTGGAAGCTGCTGAAGAGTACAACATTTGTTGCGTAATGCTGCACAGGTCTGAGCCCCTATTAAAAATCAGGTATCCAGGTGGCAGCAAGGGTTTAAATGTGCAACAAGAAAATAAGTAAGAGAAGGCCTTATAATCATTCTGAACTATTTTTTTGTCAGTCAGCATTCTGGGAGGAACAAATAAAAGATTTAAAGAATTTAGTTTCCACTTACTGGAAAATTCTTGTACACAGTCCCCCTCTGTCTGAAAACCCCAGATAAGACTGAGGCGAAGATGTTCCATCGTATCAAAAGAAAAAAAATTAACAGGGGGTTGAAGGACTTGAAGCAGAATTCAGGTGTAATGAGAAAAATTAATTGTGGGGGGTAAAAAAAAAAGAAAAAAATAATGCATTTTTAACATGTCCCGTTAATAAAAATGAAAGATGACAAAAATTCAGTGGTTTATTTTACCACATAATATGCATGAAAGTGGTTGGAATCATCAAAGCATAGTATCTTGAAAAACTAATTCAAAAAAGGCTTTGGAGAATTTGAAATTTTATCAACAGCTATTCAGCATTACTGGAATTTTAGAAAAGTCTCTAAAACCACAAATAGCTGAAAGGAGGAGCCACGCACAGGTTAGAGATTAGCACAGATATAGCAGCAGAAATGAGGAAACAGGATAAATTCATATTTGGTTTATGGCATGTAGGATTTGGTGCCAAATAGTTACAATAAAATGCAGAATGTTTAAATGCAGTATATAAACTTGAGAAGTTGAGAATGTGACGCAACATTTACTCTGTTCTTTTTTGTATGGAGTAAATTACAATTCTCCAGCCCTAGCAAAGCACATGTAGTCACTTCTAAAAATATTTTAGTATTTTTATATGATCAGTATTGTGCATAATTTCCTCAGTGAAAAGAATTACACATATATTTGCTAATAAAGCAAAGGTCACTTTTACTCCAAGACATATAAAAGAAGCATTGCCAACCTAATGCTTAGGCCACAGCCCCGTTTAAGGGTCTCTGTCTATCATGACAATGTACCAGCAATGATTTATATTAAATTGGTGTGTTTTGTTCAGAATCCTAATTTGCACTTTGCCTTCAGTCAGTGCAAGCAGCGGAGCAGGACAGAGAAACATGAGTTTGCAGTTTTCCTTCAACTGCTCTCTGCTCTGAGCCTGCCTTGTCCCTGGCTCTGTGCTTACCTGTTTGAGAGGCACGGGACAGGAGGAATCAGGATTTTGATGCTCATGGTTCCATGAAAGGTCTTTCCTCCCAGTTCCTATCTTTAGAGCTTACTGTAAGAATTTTGAGGAAGATTCTTGTAAAGCCGTGTAGGACAGAGAGACAGTCATCTAAAATTATCCTGAGTTGCATTGCAATTATTTTGAGAAGTATGTCAACCGTCATTCCACTGAACACATTTATCAGAGTTGTCAAGTGAAAAAGCAAAACCAAGCAATGTGAACTTACTCTGGTGACTTTAAAAGTGGATTCTTAGGTTTCTACTTATGCAGGGCGGTCTGCTAAGTACCAAAAATTCAAAGATGTTGAAAACAAGGTACAGCACAAAAAAAAAGTAGGAAAGCTTGTATAACAATTATTTTTTATTATTTAGGAGCCAACAGAAAGAAGAGCTAACAAAGGCATCTCAAATCTAATCAACTTTGGTTTCTCTTCTTTTTTTCCATTACTTTCCCCAAGTGTATAAAAAAATAATAATAAAAATAAAAACTTCACATCCATCCAGGAAAGTACAGAAAATTAGAGACATTCGAGTTTTTTAGCAGCACTCAGATTTTAGCTAAATTGATGGCAATGACTTGGCTAGCTTTGCTTGAGGATTAAGAACACAATACTAAGAACATGATTCAGTAAATAGGAGCACAATGACCCAGAAGCTGAACAATGTTACGTGCTTATAATGCCTTCCTACAAGCTATAAAGTACCAGAAATACAACGGCTGCAAAGAAGAAAAGGAGTTGGTACCATATAAATGAGTTTTTCCATAAATAAAAAAAATTAATTTGCACACAGATTAAACATTTCTTGAGTTTCATATGACTGTTTCTGTTTTGACCAAATAGATTTGCCCTTTTAAAAATCTTTTATACATGCATATCCTAATTTTTCCTTCCTAAAGAAAATTCATATTAAGAAATACCTGAAAATATTAGCTGAGATGCAAGAGAACAATTTAGCTGGAGGGAAATAAATTCAAAGAAGATGTCTGGAGCATCAGAAAGTTAATCAGACTTTCACTCTGAAGATTTCAAAGCTTTTAACTTTATCTACTGTGGCAACCACATTTGTGATGGCTTTTAGAGTTTTGACCTCACTTTACTTTTCCTGAAGCTTTTCTAGGTTGTGGGTAATGGTGGGAGTTGTCTCCCTTGCAACACATTCCTAGGCCCCGCTTGAAAATAATATTCCATATACCCAATGTGTAAAATTTCATCTGACAAAATCAATTCTCTGTTATTGCAGAAAACACTGCACCTCTAACTCACTGACTGTGCCTTCTGCTCTCACCTGCCAAGCCACATTACACTGGTGCTTGTTGCCACTCCAGCCAAAGGAACCCAAGGGGAAAATTTTTGGAGCCTAATCAACAATTTTTGGAGCCGTACCTGTGTGACTGGACACAGACAGGGATTGAATGTGGGGTTTAAACATACAAGAGGAAGCTCTGCTTTCATAACACTGGCTTGATCACCATTGCAAGTAGCATTAAATTTTTGGTTTGACCTGTGGCTTTCATTACTTTTAAGCATTTGTCTGAGGTTATTAACATAATTTTACTACTATGTAAATTACAGAAAAAGTGTAATATGCCAGATACTATGTAATTATTCCTCCACATATACAATAAAGCAAAATTGAACATCTGGCAGACATGGTTAACTTTACTTCATGCTAATCTCTGCATATTATTTAGCTCACCTAATTAACTATACCTGGTATACTACACACTGCCTTGTAGCAGAAAATCAGGAAAGAATCCTCTGGATGGAGCACTAAATGCCTAAGAGGAGGGGAAAACCAATATTATACCCTATTATGACTTTCCTTCCGTCCACCTGTTTGTTTCTTTACTTTAAAACATTTATTCTTTCTTCAGTGGCTGAGACAAAGAAAATTTCTACTAGACTTGGCCTTTTTTTATCAGTAGAATACTATCAACTCCTCTAATAATCATATGCTCAGGAAATGCTCAGGAAAAACAAATGTTGAAGTACTTAAAAATTCTTATCAGAATGTTCACTTTTAGTAAGGGAACCACAATCAATTCCAATTCACTTATATGTGTAATCAGACCAAATAACTGAATTTTTCTAATGGCAAGTCTAATTTTAACTAGATTCAAATCTTAACTTTTAAATTTATTATAGGAAATCATCAAATTAAAGATATTTGGTCACTGAAAATTTCCTCTTACTTAGCTGTCAGAGATTATTAAGAAGCAAAAATTTGCCAAAAGAATATACTTCATTTATCTGAACACAGATAAAGGTCAAATCAAAAAAATTTCAGTCTAAATATTCTTAGTATTGTTTCCAGTATACAAATAGCAAATAGTATTCAACTTCCCTTAAAATACAGGGCAAAATCTGTTGCAAGGAACATAATAAAGTCCATGGGTAACTGTGTACCTGCTGACCACTGGCAAAAGATTTTTTTGCAGAAAACTATCTCATAATGACGGACCAAGCTGGGGAAGAGGTGTCCTGGCTAACAGAGGTGGAACAGTAGCTGCAGCACCAGGGGGACCCAAGGCAGGGGGGGCATTCCCAAGTATACAGCTCCTCTCAGCATGAGCTGCCCCCTGAATTGTGCTCTGTACTGTGGTTAGGAGAAAAAGCCCTCTTTTTTGGTATCCTCCTTCACACAATGGTGGTTTAAATCCTTGACAGCAAGTTCAGAGCCCACCTTGAATGTGTTTGTGGTCTCATCAAGGGTATTTTACTTTTCTCATTAATTTTATTTTCTTAAGTCTCCAAGCTCAACCTTTATCTAGAGATTGTTGCAGAAGCACTATTTTTGAAGTAGCGAGGATGTTCTTTGCCAGAGAGAGCAATCACAGACCTCCATCTATTGACAAAATACATCTGTGGAGTTGCTTGTTGCTGCTGTCTGACCTTCCACTGTAACAGTCACACCCCTTAGGGCACTCTTGACAAGTCAATGATCAATATACCCGTGCAATTAAAGGAGCAAGTATTGCTTTTACCATTTCTCCAGCCAACCTCTATTGCTTCAATCTTGTCTAGTGGGTGACTTTCTATCTTGTACTAAAACACACACCAGTGTTGGACCCTTTGGCCAATTCACCAACAAAACCTTCTTGAGAAACCTTAGATAAAATACCAAGCATTACAGAAACCAGACTGGCAAAATATCCTGGGGAAAGAAAATAAAAGCAACAAAATACTTTTTTTTCCTTTTTCCAGTTTTTGGGTTGGATTTGGGTTTTGTTTTTCTGTTTGTAGTGCTAACAATTCAGATTTCTGCCATAGAGTGTGTTCCAAGCAGTCATCACAAGAGTGTGATTGGCCACAGAAACCCTTGGACTAACACAGGGTTTGTGCGCTTGCTGTATAACAGTAACAGCCTCATGGAAACCTCACGCTACCGAGATACAGCATTGTTTGATCTAAAAACAGCTTTTCTTCCCTTTGCTGTCTGTGTGCTGAAAGTGCTTGCTTCTTCATGTACTTTATGCTGCTGCTCTAGAGGGTTATGACTTAATTAAATACCTCTTCCTTTTCTGTTAAGGTTTTATTTCAGGATTTTTAAAAGAGAAAATAAAATAAATAAAGGCAGTCAACTGATTGCCTCTGGTTCACTTTTATCCATCTCATTTACAATCTGAGGAAAAAATGAGCACGCTGGATACCTCCTAGTGAGTGGCTGACAACTAAAGATGAGCAAAAACTAATACTTTGTTATTATCTAGCCTAGAGAAAAGTTTACAGGATAACCAGCTATTGACCTTTTCAAGTAAACATATTTAAGAATTCAGTGGTTGTGGGGAGCTTAGACAAGACACAGCATGAACCCTTCAGAAAAAAATGTCCAAATGCTTGTACTTGAAGCTTAAGTGTACCACTGAAACAATTCTTCGCTTTTCCAGTTTGTCTAACATTTCAGACAAAAGCAATGAAGCTGAGGTTCCATTTTCACATTATATATATTATAAACCAGGTGTACAGTTTGAACATTTCTCAAATGCCAAGGAGTCCACTCTAAACACTACCCTTCACTCCCTAAACTTTGCAGAAATGCTGCTGCAGTGCTATCTGAAAGTATACACTAGTGAGGAAATTATGATCACTTTGAAGTATAACACCAATAGACCTCACCAGTCTCCTCCTTTCCATTCACTCTATATTTTTTCTTTTCTTTCTTTCTTTCTCTCCCTAGATCTTTTTACTTTCTAAATTCTCTTTGTCGTCTATTTTTCATTATCTCCCTTTCTCTTATTTATTTCTTTTGTACAAGGAAGAGCATTTCCAAATTAACTCATTTAAATTAAGTTTCCATTAAATTGACTATAGACAGGATTAAAGTGGGGTTGTTTTTTTATAAAGTGGAAAAAAAAAAAAAAAAAGGAAAAAAAGAAGAGTGTCTTTGTCGATTGCTGCACATTTGCCATGGTGAGTTCTTTGGCGTATGTTTATTTAGAGAAAGCAAGGGAATTTTTTTCTGCCATGAGTAATCAGAACAGATGAGCTTTTCAAGGTTGCTGCTTCCCTTAACTCTTCAGGAAAAAAAGTAAGGTTGAAAATTCACACAAATCTCATTAACTGTGAATAACTTTGTTTTAAATAAATTTCCATCAGTTGCCTTGAACTTTTTTCACACCCTTCTACTCAAGTTGTAAATGTACATCCAAATCAAGGATACTTACATTTTTTTTCTTTCTCTCTAGAATGTTGCACTTTAATTGTTTTTTGACTTCCTGAGGACAGCGGCACAAAATGATATGTTTTATGTCTGATTGCATTACTTTGCATGTTCTGGTACTCTTTGTTCCTGCAGGCTGGGGTTTGGTTATTTGGGTGTCTTTTGTTTTAAAATCAAACAAGCTGCCTTGTTTATTTTTATGCTAGCTACACTGTGGTGTATCAATCCTAGTTAATGTTTGCAAGCTGAAGCATACATGTGTCACAAATCCTGACAGTAAATAATTAAAGTATTTAAATAAACGTGTGTTTGTATGGTAGTTTTCTGGTTGTACAAATTTGTAGAACAAGATCTTATACTGATGTATAATTACAACTGCCACTGACTAGCATCATCCTTACTGAGTCAGATTAATTTACACATTAAGCAGCCATCTGTAGAAATTTTCATAGTACCTTGTTTGCAATGCCAGGGCTCACATGGGGATTTAAAAACTCACTTGGCCTCTACGGATTTTTTTTTTTAGCACTGCTATTGGATACATTTGCTGTGAACACATTTTTCTAGGCACTGACACCTTGTACCCTTTGTCACTGTTTTATATCAGCAGAGACTTTTTAATATTTTGCATATATAATAATATAGAAATCTAAGAACAGTATTTTATATACACATATATGTATATTTATATTTTTTAAAGTTCTTGACTCTGTGTTAAAAATCTTTGCAATACTTCTGAACCAGAACAGATTTGCCATCATCTGTAGTCATAAAAGATAAAAACACAACATATTTTGGCTAGAGTAAGAAACATATTGCAAGCATGTTGATGCTAATTCTCTAAAAAAAAGGATAATAACTGCAATGTACTGTGTAAAAGTCTTCTTATGCATGGGT
This sequence comes from Hirundo rustica, assembly GCF_015227805.2. Classification (NCBI taxonomy): domain Eukaryota; kingdom Metazoa; phylum Chordata; class Aves; order Passeriformes; family Hirundinidae; genus Hirundo; species Hirundo rustica. Next base: position 12,426,145 of record NC_053458.1, on the reverse strand, counting down.
GTTTCGTAAGTAAGCACAACTTGCGTGCTATAAAGGGGATATAGCAAAACTTATTTTACTTGATACAAAAATAAATTGTAAGAAGTTTGTAAATACAGTTTGTAAACCCAGTTTTCGAAGATGAACACTGCATCCTTCAGATATATTCAATCAAATGGGTGAATAAAAAAGAGCTGCTGGAGTTAGAATATCATAGAATCATAGAATATGCTGAGCTGGAGGGGTCTCATCAGAGTCATTGATCCCAACTCCTGGTCTTACAGAGGATAGCCCCAAGAGTCACATCATGTGCCAGAGAGCATTGTGAAAACACAGCCCTGGGGAACAGGTTCACTTCCCAACCACCCTCTGGGGGAAGAACCTTTTTCTAAAATCCATCCTAAACCTCCCCTGGCACAACTTCAGGCCATTCCCTCAGCTCCTGCCACTGATGACCACAGGGAGAGATCCGCGCCTGCCGCGCCTCTTCCCCTCACAAGGAAGCTGTAACTGCAGTGAGCTCTGCCCTCGGTCTCCTCCAGGCTGAACAAAGCCACTGCAGCTGCCCCTCACACGGTTTCCCTTCAAGGCCCTTCAACTTCCTCACGTCTTCCTTTGGATACTCTAATAGTTTAATCTCTTTTCTACACTGTGGCACCCAAACCTGCCTCCAGCGCTGGAGGTGAGGCTGCCCCAGAGCAGAGCAGACGGGACATCGCCCAGCCGGCGATGCTGGGCCTGATGCCCCCAGGACACTCTCCTGGCTGCCAGGGCACTGCTGGCTCATGTTCAACTTGCCATCAACCAGGACTCCAAGGTCCTTTTCCATGGCACTGCTCTCCAGCCTCTCCTTCCCATGTTTATACAGGGCTGCTCAGGTGCCGAATCTGGCACTTGCCTTTGTTGAAATTCATACACTTGGTGATTGCCCACCTCTGATTAGTTGAGGTGTCTCTGCAGTGTCATAGGCAGAGACAAAAGCTTTTCTGAACTCCAAAATTATTACAAGTACTTTAATTTCTATCATCACATGCCCTGTAATGGTGAACAAGTAAATTCATTGTTCTGCTATGCTTTTCCTTTCTCACTTTTGTCTGTTTTATCTGTTTGTACCACCAGTGTTTTCAGACAGCAGAGTCTTCCAGTACTGCTAAAGCATCTCCCACCAAGGGGGTGCAACCCACAGGGGGGTTCTGAGCATTATTGTAACACTAGTAAAAATAACTGTCACAATCATCTGCCAGATTCAGTCACAAAAATGGGCTCTCTAATATGTAGAGAGCATTCTACTGTGCAATAAAATATTCATGATACTGAGACCAAGAAAGTCATGGGTATTCATGGAATTGATCCAACAATAATAGATTAAGTCATTTTCCATGACTTAGAACAGGGCTTTTAAACAGAGGTAGAATGATTCAGGGTAAACCTGTAATAGTTGAGGTTGTACTCATGGCAAAACTGAATCTACTATGCTTACTTTCTGACTCAACAGTATATGAAAAATGGTAACAGGATTCCATCCAAGCTAATTGAATCTGATTTACAAATAAACTGGAAGAGATCGAGGCAATTTGTACACACATGCAGACACAGGAGAGCTTAATGCCGATGAATAATTGTCTAGCTGTTGCTAGTATTTCCAAAAATATCAGCTAATCACAGGCCCAAGGACAGTAACAGAGGTCCCAGTCACTATAGTGAGTAGGAGGATCAGACCAAATCAACCAGAAGCTGTTTCCGAGCCACTGGTGGTCAGATGCAGATCCACAATTTCAAGCCATGTGAAAAAGCACTCTCTGTTGATTTGTTGGTTTAAAATCTATCATCTGATCATTTAGTTAAAATATTTTCATTCTTATTTAATTAGAAAAATTGAATAATATTATTTCCTCCTCATATTCTTACCATCTATGGTTGCATGAGAATCTCAGTCATATTTTACAGAGCAAATTCCAAGACCAAATTTTCTAATTTTCTCCTCATACTTAGACCAACCTAGCCCTTCAATAATTCTTTTCTTTAACCAAGCAATCTTCCATTCCACACATGTTCTTTATGCAGACAGCATGGCCAAAATAACACACAGTGTTTGATAGTAAGACCTATAAAATGCCATGACCATATTTTCTGGTCTATAGCCTTCCAATTCCTAATCTTCCAATAATTCTTAACATAATGTTTTTCTTTCAGGATGCTCATGAGTACAGCTTTGAAATTTTTCAAGGACCATCCACAACATAGTCTACTTCAGTTGCTTTTATTCCTGTATGAATTCAATGCTTTGCTGATTGTCAGTTTTCAGTACATTTTCCGAAAGATATTATCAGGAAAACATTTTTTGCATCACTATCCATGCATTTTTCAGATCATGTAAAAATTTGTTGAATAACTCATGTTCTAGAATCAGTCCCTAGAGGATGCACTAAGAAAACTCTGTCTTATTAAAAGCAGTCCTGCACCTCACTTCTCCCCTTTGAACCAGCATATGAAAACATTCCTTCCCATTCCAGAGTACCTTATTTTCTTTGGGAAGCTTTTGTGAGAGAACTGTTGTGAAGAGAATAAGCAGGCCATTCCTTTTCTTATGGATTCTCAATTAATTCTGCCTGGTTACACAAAGCAGGACTTTTTCTATTGACCTTCCTAGATCTACTAACTCTGTGTTATTTGCTTTGGCACAAAAAATCAGATATAGCTAACAAATCTGTAGTTGTACAAGTCACACCTGGAACCTGGATACTGACAAGAGCAGTGATTTAAGCACCAGGTTCGGCACCACAGTTTACTGAGCAGCCATTTCATATTTGTAGCCCATTAAACCTCAGAAAGAACATCTGGAAATGTGCCATCATTTTCTGCAATGGTTTGTTCTTAAAATTCTTCTTCACATGCTTCCCTCTGAGGTTTGACCTCTCCTTACTGTTCTTTATTGCCTTACTTCCTCAGGTTCCATTTTTATTTCAGTCTTGTGTAAAGTCTGACACACATTCCATAAAATTATATTTGTATTAATATTAATCATGACAACATTTAGCTTTTGTTACCTATTGCCTTCTTCATCTGGTAATTTCATTCACTTTTGGCTTCTAAGAAACTCTACTATGAAGAAATTCCTTTACAGTTTTACCAGGTTAATATTATCATGATTCGGTTCAATCTTATTTTTTTCTTTTTAGTGATGTGTACTTTACTGTCAACCCCTTCATGCTGAAAACTGTAAAATAAGGTTGGTGAACAAAAAAGGCATCTTGCAATACAACTTATGTTGAGAATTATGGCCCATTAATGTAATGAAACCTTCAGAACCCTGCTTGATAATTATAAGTTGATATCACAGAAGCACTTTACCAGGGAGCACAGTGATGGCTAATGCACTCTATCTGTGTTTTGCAAATTCTGGGAACTGCAGACTCTCTGTCTCCCATAGAGTTCCCTCCAGGCCTTAGCATTCTGGTTGTAACCAAACAGGGTTTTTTTGGTGGGGTGGTTTTGTTGGGTGGTGGGGTTTTGGGGTTTTTTGTTTGTTTGTTTGTTTGTATGTTTGGGGGGTTTTTGTTCATTTGTTTGTTTGTGTTTGTTTGTTGGGTTGGTTTGGTTTGGGGTCTTTTTTGGGGGGGGGGGGGGGCGGGGAGTGCTTTGTTGTTGTTGTTGTTTTTCTTTGGATTGGACTAATCTTATTCAAAAATCTTACCAGGATCTTTGAGAAAAATCTCCCTATTAGATGGAACAGGATGTTTGTGGAATTTTCTTCTCATCAAGACTGATATCACAGCTTACAGTGGATGTGCTAGGATCACTTTTTTTTTTCAATATTCAATTTATTCCAAAGCATTTGGCCATATTACCCTTGTGTTGGATCAGATGATGGCTGTGCATGTTAAATATGGTGGTAGTTTAGAAACAGGAGTCTAAGCAAAGAAACTACAGCTCTTAAGGATAACATATGCTAGTTACTATAATAAAAATTGATTAGATGATTAGGAAATTAGTATAGTATAGTATAGTATAGTATAGTATAGTATAGTATAGTATAGTATAGTATAGTATAGTATAATATGGTATATTTTCCTTGAAAATTAACTTATTAGAAAATATCTCCTTTGGAAATAAAAATCTAATATGACGATTTAGCCTGGCCATAGGAAATGATGAATAGATAAAAGATAAAAAATTCAGTGTGAAATTCTGTCCAAGGTAACAAGAAAAATTGGCTGGCAAAGGAGAGCTTTGTTTCAATTCAAAGAAATCTAGGCCAAAAGCTCAGAGATTATATAAAAATTCTAATTATAATCTACTTTTCTGCTCAAGTCCATGAGTTAGGACAGAATATAAGGGAGCATATGCAAGATTATCTTTTCTTCAAGGGAAGAGGTGTGAAGCAAGACTCTAACAGTCCTATGAATAGGGAACATAGGAAGCTTTAACATTGTGACCTGACAAGACTAATTACCTCAACTGTCAGTGTGGCATCCCAGTATATGTAACTCTAAATCTCTTGGGAAGGTGAAACCCTCTTGTGATAAATGCACAAATAAGTTTGACACGCAAAACTGCACTTTGTCATTAAAAGACTGACAACTACCATCACACTTTGAACACAATTTCCAAAACTTCTGCACTAATTCCAGCTGCAGATATAATATCACCGTGGGGTATTCCTACTGTATGGTCATTCTATTCTCCACTGCTGATCTGCTATCCCCTCTATGATGATTTCAAAATATTCAGGTACGTGCTCTAATCACTTGAACAAGAAAATGTTAATAAAAATGTGCACAGCAACATGAAAACCTTAATAACTGCCTGGAGAGTTAAGGAACATGTTTCCAAGTGTACATTACTCTTTGCTTAGGCTGCTTTCCTAAAATACATCTTGTCAGACAGGATTCAGAGGAGCCATAATTTCCAAGACCTTCATGTGGCATATGGAATAACTATCTACGCTACACAGTTCCCAGTCCAAAGCTATCAATGGCTTAGTCTCAGATTTCTCAGAAGGGGCAGGATCAAGCAAGTGACCCAGGAACTAAACAAGATTGAAGTTCATCTAAAATTACAGCCCCCAAGGCCTGTACTCCAAGTCACCTTATCTAAGAAGAACCTAAAATGTACTGTGTGCTTGCTTAGGGCATTGCATCAAAGCCTGCCTTCCAGATCTAACTGCTGTGCATCAGGAATGACAGCCAGTTTGGTGCCTGACTGCAAAGGCAGGGTAGACAGCACCTCTGCAGATGCAGACCTGTCTGCAGAGGCAGACCTGCAGAGAGCACAGGAATCTGAAGGACAAAATCATGTGAGCGAGTTCAAGTGCTGCTGGATGTTTTGCTGAGGTTTTTGCATTTTGCAGTTTTGCTATTTTGCGCCTATCATTTTGGTTTTGCTGAGAGTATCCTTTCATTCAATCTGATCTAAAGCCAGCTTGCTGAAATCCTGGAAAACTCAGAATCAGGTGTGCACAAGTGTGTGACCCCCAAAAAATTACTTAAATGCGGAACAGCAGAATTTATAGTATCATCTATAGCGAGAACAGCCAAGAGCAAGGAAATATCGCAGATGCAGGTGAGTTATCCTCTATCTGGTGGAAAATTAGCAAGATCAGAAAGGTCACTTCTGGGCTCCCTTGCCTGGCAAATATCCTTCATGTGATAATATTTGAAACCAAGATTTCAGGATTTTTAACCATCTCATGTGCCAAAAACAATTACTTTTCCTGGAAAGTTAAAATAGAGAGAATGTTTAAAGAGTAAAGCTAGAAAAGGTGGTCCTAATCTTGGTCAATTGGGAAGACAAACTAAAATTTAAAAATCTATACAATCTGTAAACCAGATGGCTCAGAGGGGGATTTAATTGTAATATATAAAATCTAATATGCTGCAGACACAATCAATCCAGGTTACTATTTTTCCCCTAAAACAAATATTGCAGTAAGAGGACATATTGTAAATTGAAATTACAGAACTCCAAGACACAGGGAAGCAATTTTTTCCTTAACTAAAAAATATTCTGCAAGACAAATTTAAAAAAAAAAAAAAAAAAAAAAAAAAAAAAAAAAAAAAAAAAAACCACCACCACCCACCCACAACACCTCAACTACAGACATCTAGAAATAATCAAATGTTATTATGAGGGAAAACTGGGTTAGAAAAGTATGCCTAAATTTGTCAGCTGTTTTGCATTAAATCCAAGTTTTCAAGCCATTATATTTTTTCATACTGTGCACTCACATAAACAGGGAAGTTCAATTGTGTGACAGTTTGGAGGTTCTATAAAGAATTGCAATAAAAAGGGAAAATATAAAAGGTTGTGTGAGAGAGATTATATTTATTTATTTTCTGTAATAAAATTTATTTGAGGAACCTAAGAATATGTTTACATGGAAATGTGCAGACAGCCACAACCTTACTCAGTCTGTTCTCTAAGCTGGCTGGGAATGTGCCAGATATGGTCCAGCACCGTATAACCATCCAGTGTTACTGAGGTAATAAGTTTTGCTGTAAGATCTCTCTGCATCCATCTTTGAAGATATGCCCTGAGTGAAAAAATAAGAAAAAAAATCCCAGTTTGCATATACTCCAAAAAATTCCTAGAGCTTGGGAGTTAAACTCTCCAAGGATTCTTCAGCATCAAACAAGTGCTATTCTTGGGCTGAGCAGGATTCACTACAACTTGCTCTGCATCTGCAGCAGTAAAAGACACCTGTGGGGAGCCTGTGGTCTGCTGCCTGTGCTGGTGAAAGGACAGGTGAGAGGGTGCCAAACGCAGCTCTGGGGGCACACAGAGCCCAGCGCTGTGCTGAATGCACAGTGCGGAGGGTGGAAAGGCCACCTCTGGGCACCCCAGCAGGGAAGACACTTGGCCAGACTGCCCAGATCCATGGGCCCCAGGGATCTCAGTCCAGACTCCTGAGCATTTCTCTGCCACCAGAAGCAGGCTCTGAAATTTGCCCACACCTGCTGGCTTTCCGCCCCTTGCCCGCTATGCCAGGCAGGTGGTGGCATTATCCTGCTCAGAGCCATTTTCCTTGCTCAGGAATGGACACTACTGCAGGGGACCTTACAGCATCTGCCTGGCCTCCCCGGAGCTCCCATGGCCCAGGACCCATCTGAGACCTCCAGGGTCACCTGTCCTTGCCCCAGCTGAGCCCCAGCAGCGCCCACCAGCCATGGGCCCACATCCCAGGGAGATGCTGCTGCCCAGGGCTGCAGCTGCCCCATCCTGCCTGCGCCTGGCCGGGCCACGGGACCGATCCAGGGACCCCCTGTGACCCCAGCCCCCACGGCTGTTCTGTGCATGGGCAGGGTTTGAGCCTAAACCCCTCGCACAGGGACCTTGTCTGCAGCAGGCACTGGGCAAGGCTTTGCAGTGTTGTTAAAGGGAGCTGCAGCTTCTCAGCACTTTCTGGGGTTCCTGGTGCACCCTGCCATTGGAGTGTGCACCCAAGCCATACCTGCTCATGGATTGCCCTGTAAATCCTTCAGCCAGTCCTAAGCAGTGGTCCTGGCTCAGCACAGAGCATCTGACAACATCAGCACCAAGACCACAGGAACTTTCACCCAGCCTACAGCCAGCACTGTGGTGAAGAAGCACAGCCATTCTTGCAGTGTTTAACTTTCTTTCTGCTTACATTGTATATAAAGAAACATTAGAAAATGAATATCTCATTTTCAAGTATTTATCTCTATTAATGTAATTTCTAAGAATCACAGTCATTACCAGAAAGGAAAAGAAAAAAAAAAAAAGACCAAACATTAAAGATTGTAAATCCTTTGTAACATCATCCACCCGCTACTGTTTATGAAGATGAGGCTCCATTGAAATAATAAACTTATTCAAAGAAGAAGAGATCAGACAGTTGTTTCTTCTTCAAAACTTTATAGAAAGGAAATATTTTTCCAACTATTTAATTGATGGCAATTTATTGTTAACAAATGGTAAGCAGAAATTTAACAGAAGTTTCCATTTAATTATTTGTCCTAAATGTCTCATGGACTGTTGCCTGAGAAACAACATGCATGGAAAATCATTCAAGAAGAACCTGGAAGAAATGTGCAAAATCCTAAAAATTTACTCATGTTTCAGGCAGAAGGGATTGAGAAACACTGTTTTCAAGTCCATTGGTGAATGCCATCAAAAATTTTAAAATCCTATTCAAGAAACTGTCTGCAATAGTAATGGTGATACTTTCTAAAGAGTCAGAAACTAAAACAGGGACAAATGTGAGGTGTAAAGGGACTCAAATCAATCCTGTTACACCTTTAGCCAAAGTACCTCTTTTCCTAGTCCCACTGAACTTTTTAGATATGAAAAATGTCAGGCACTGTTGTCATTAGCAGAAAGGAAATTTGAGTGAGTCCATATGCACAGGTGTTTAACTTTTTGCTTAGGTGACTACATGACTACCCTCCTGTCCATCAGTGGGATGAATCCATGGGTACAGGTCTTGGCTGTCCTACCCCTGCGCACACAGCTGTGATGTGCCACATGGACATGCACAGCAATCCAAGTTTAGCTAACCTGGATTCCTCTACCTGTGCTCCTAACTGGCTGCTTCGATGCTTTCAGCGGCACCTAGCCACTGGGAAATATTAGATTAAGGAGTTTATTTGGAATTGAAGCCATCCAAATCCAGGCCCAAGTCTCATTATTACTACATCTGTAGAAGTGTATCTCAGGAAATTCACTCTAGCTATTCCTTTTATTCAGCTGTTTTCATCATTTCTGTTCACTGTTTCATTCTCCAAATTGCCAATAATGCATATCACAAAGGCAGCATGGTAAATCACAGCAATGTAGCACAGATCAAGCCTTCAAACTCCAGCACATTCATTAGAGATCTTGACAGTATGTTATGCTGGTAAAGCCAATAAGGTGGTGCTACTTGGAGCAACCTGGCTAATCGATGCACACACATCTTTTCCTGCAAGTTTAGTCAAAGTAATTAACAACAGTGATACAGGGAACTAGAAAGTAAAACTGAAAAACATTGGGTATCAGCTACTAACTAGTCAAACATAAGGACAGCAGGGTACAGAAAATTCTTGGCTAGAAGAAGCTTTCTTCATGGGGGATTTTAGCTGCTCATAAATCTGTTGGGAAACAGATATATCCAAGCACGCTGTGTCAAAAAGAGAATTTCATCTTTTGCAAAAAAAGGCAAAACTGCCCTAGATCAAATTCTTACTGTGAGGATGGATTTGCCTGAGGATATGAAAATAAAGGAATGTGATGGAGCCAAATTCCATAAGCTTTTTAAATTAAGTATGGCAAATAATGTACATTGTACAATATAAAGACAAATGGGAACATTTATATTCAGACATCTAACCTAAGTTCTTGGTCATTTCTAAGTCCATATCAATGTTTTCATTGTCTCCAGGGGATCCAGAATTTGATTTCTGATTAATAAAATGCATTGAAGATGCAGATGAGGTATAATAAAATCTCCCTCTTTTCTGCAGCTCTTAGTCAAAGAATCACCCGTTGTGTCTTCAAGAAAAGAACCTGAAGTTTGATACAACATTAAAAATTCTACTGAAATTAGAAGTTAACTAGATTAGATTACTCTGTAACAACAGAGGAAAAGTTGTAAAATAAAAGAATTAAAAAACAATGTTTAGGGACTGTGAGAACAAAAAAGATTTGAAGTGTTCCTAAAATTTCTAATGAGAAAGAAAGTCTTTTAAATAGAAAAAGAAGATTATGCTAATAATAATTCCGAATTATAACAACGATGAACTATTATTTAAAAATATACCTTAACAATAGTAAGAATGAAAAAGAATGGAAGGCAGTAAAGATAAATGTGAACAATTAACAAAAAGGACTTTGTATTAATTGACTTTTACAAAAGAGAGGATAAGAGCAGGTTTCACAGATTTGAACACAGCTGAGTCAGCCCTCCTTAATCTTGTTGTCCTCTGATATTAAGAGATTCTGCAAACATGTTTTGTATCATTGACAAATATTTGCTGAAAAGCTACTGGAAGAAAGGAGGAAGTTTGTCTACAAGAAAATTGCAGGAAGCCTAGCAATTACGTTCTACTTAGATTAATCACTCAAGTTTCTGTCCTGAAAGTCATGGCTGAGTTTAGCTATTCAGAGGGAGGTATACGTCCTTCTGAGGGCCAAGCCTACCAAAAAACTCAATAAAAACCAATAAAACCAACAAAATTAAACAGTAAATAAATAAATAAACTTCTTATCCAGGCACAAACATTTAAGAGAATGATTAGAAATAATCAAACTTGTCAGAGTATTTGATCTATGTTAGAAATGCTAGGTATCTCAGTGTGTTAGATTTAGGCTCAACTAGATGATCAGAAAGATTCAGTTGTAAAAAAGAGCAAAACCAGGAATGAAAGTAGCCAGTTAAATAGATGTCAATAAAAAAAAAAAAAAAAAAAAAAAAAAAAAAAAAAAAAAGTGTAATTCCATCAGTTACACAACAGTGATGCTGAAATCTCTCTGCTTTCTTTATGTCTTTATGTGACATAAAATGTGGTCCCAGCCTTCTTCCTCAGGAACTACTGCTCTCCTTGTTTTCTAACAGCCTCTCTTTTCTTGGCATTAACAGCCAGGAATCTATTAATCTGCAGAGCAGCGATATCACTTGATCAACATTAACAATGTATCACCACTTCTTCAGTTTCTGACAAGGGAACTTTAATGACTCCTCACCTGGTTTTGTTGTCCACCTTTTGTCTCAGATTAAAATGTAATGAAAAGTGCACAAAATGTTCTTTCCCTTTTACATACGAGGAGTTTCCACAGCTCAGCAGGACTGGATGTCCCTGTCACAAGAATGAAGTGGAACTGGAATGGCAGTAGCTCCCAGCCTTCAGGAAAGCCCCCACAGGCTCCAAAGGGAAGCTCCGTGTTTTCTGCACCCTGCTCAACCTTCTCCCCGAGGCCATACCTGGAATATAGGTGTGTGACATGGGAAAAGACAGGTACTGATGTATTTACTAATATATATTATGGACACCTATTCTCTAGCTCTCGCATTCCTCTAGCCCAGTATCTTCTAGTGGCACCACTAATCACACATTTGGGAGCACCTGCTATAATTTTACCGCAGTCTGAGCAAAAAGAAACACCATTTCAACTTGAACTTTTGAAATCCTGAGGTCTGCAAATGCAGTAAGCAATTCTGACAAATTTGTACTCCTCTTTGAAGTGCATACAATCCAAATTTTAACTATATGTAGCCTGTACCTGTATTAACTTGGACTAATCTTGCAAAATAGGTGTCATAGAAACACAAATGCTCACCGTGTATGTTGATATGATGATGCATAAAAAAATTCTGATAAATAGCACTGGAACACAAGCAGGCCTTTTCCAGAAATAATCTACAATATGACAAAATGAAGGCTACAAAGTCATAGTGATATTAAATATGAAAGACCTTTCTTATTTACTTACATCATCCAGTATAAGGGATTTATTAGCAGTTCCTAACTTTGTGGTAAATGATGCATAAATGATGGCAAAGGTGTACAAGAGGAGTGTATAAAGACTCTTGCAGAGTGAGTAAATTGGTTGAGTGCCAGCTTTCCTAAGGGTGAATAGTTCCACTGACTTGTTTAGGGCATATCATCAATGATGGATGCAACATTTTAGAACGGCAACAGTTCAAGGGAAGATTCCAAATTTATGAGGTACAACACTTTTTTTCTAATAAACCAAACACGTGGCCTCAGCCTCTCCCTGAAGGAAAATAATTTTCTGTTCCAAAGCAGGAGAGGTGGAATGAAGCACCTTGTACGTACAAGAACCCAATTTTACTGCCTAAAGCTGAAGCTCAGCTGAAGACAAGACAGACTTATTTTCTGGGTTGTTTTTTCTTCCATAGCTATACTTGTGCATATTTAAGGCAATCATGTCCACATGTAATAATGTCTCTTTGAAATGAGACCAGCGTTCCAGTAAGATTTCTGCAAAATTCACAGGGTTTTTTTGCACCATAGTTGATTGCCATTTCCACAGGGCTTTTATAATATACATAAGGAAAGTGTCAATTCAAATTCAAAGACAGAGAATACCTTTTTTGATGAAGCATCCTGTATATCATGTACTAGCTGGAGGTGTTCTCTGCTGCCTGACAGGGAACAATGACATGACAAGCAGGGAGAAAAGGAGCTGTTAACAAGTTTAATGTGCAGAGATTTGGCACTCACTGAAAAGTCATTTGCCTGTTTGCTATTTTTTTTTTTAAATGTCTCTTCCCTTTGACTTGTCATTACTCCTGTAATATACAATTTTGTTTTCTGTTTGTAATTTTCTGCTGCAGTGATTTCAAAGGCTCAAAATAATCTTTTTCTATCTTACTAGAAAAAAGGTAAGGAAATACATGCCTTAATAGTTTGCTTATTTCAAAACCTAGATGAGGTCCTATTTAGTATACCTTTCATTTGTAGACTTTTCTTACTGTTATTGCAGAGGTTTTGCAAGGGTATTACAGTGCTTGTGCTCTAGGCTTTTCACACTTCCTGGAAGTCATTTGGGCAAAAGGCATTTTTCATAAAAGAAAATAGTCAAGATTTGTTCTAAATGGCATTCTGTTAAGCACTGTTCTGTGGACAAAAAGAAAAATAAAAGTCAGAAAGTCATTGCCCTTTTCTTCTGGGGGAGAAAATTAGTCTATTAAATGTGAGGCAACATAGAATTCTACTTGGAGCTAAATAACATATTTTGAACTGTTATCAGGCACATGAAATTGCATTAAAGACAAAATTTAAGAATCGGTGAGTTTCTACCATGCAGTTTTTACTTCTCAAGTTAAGCTTTCAAATATTAAAAGTTCACATTCAGTGCCTTGATCAAAAATGATAAATGAACTACTGAATTAGAAGAAGATGCTACTATTATTTTAACCAGTAAACTAACTCAGGGTTAATCTGGGTGCTATTTAGCCTATTGAAAGAGTTTTGAGTGAACATATGGTTTCTATTGTGAAATCAAGGCACAGTTTTAACTATGAATATAGATAATTACCCTTTGGACTTTAAACATTTATATGTGTCACGTTATGTCGGAGCATTTTCATGGTCAATAGGTTGAAAGGTTACAGAGTCGAAAATGTAAATTGAGTGTCTTTGAGTAAAGCTATCCAGTGTAATGGTAGTACAATTCACTACTGCTCTCTCTTGGAAAGAGGCAGCAATAACACTCAGCGAACACGAGCAATGTAACAGTCTATTTATTTAAATACAGATTGTTATGGTAAAAGATTTTATTATGAGAATTACAGGAATTCAACCGTAGCATATATTGCTAGAAAATCCCTGGTTACTGGAGCTTAATTTGATATATACACGGGGGATGTTTGGGGGCCTAATTACAATGCCAGCAATAAAACTTTTAAATAAACTCTGCGTGCACGTACAAACGTGCGTGTGAGCGCACACGCCTCAGAGCCAGGGGCATAACCCTCTCTTGATTCAGTCTTGAAAATATGTTTGGTTTTACTCCCTGAGTGCAGCCCTTGGCAGCATCCCCTTGCAAGGAGCCAGATGTTACGTCTGCACTGAGGAGGGTGGAAGGACCCAGCGAGTGTGTGCAAGGAGCCCTCGAGTGCAGGCTGTGCCATGGCTGAGCTGCAGCACCTCACCTCCACCTGCACCCCCTTCAGCCCAGGACACCGACCCACCAGGGCTCTAACACCCCTAAATCGTTCATAGCGAGGGAAAGGCAAAGTGCTTCTGGTCTGGGCTGAGGGATCTTTGGTTTCACCCTGCCTGAACAGCTGGAGGCATCTGGAGTGAGGTGAGCAGCTCCTTGCTTTGTCCTCATGGGACACCAAGCTCCTGAGCATTATGGTGACATTTCTCAGCAAGCCAGTCCTGAACACGAGCTTTCTTCTTCTGGACTAGCACACGCTGATCTGGGCACCAGTGCACACTCCAGCATGGATGGATCTCACTGTTGACTGCCTGTATCACCTCTCCTGAACTTCCAGCCATGGACAACAGAAGAAATGCATCACCTAAACCAGATCAATCCAAATCAGTTAATTTCTTATTAATAATTAAGATTTTTTGAGCATTTAATGTGCATTATCAAACACAGAGTAAAGCACTAGAGGACAAAGTGTTGCTACAAGGATTTCCAAAAAAACCCACAAATAAAATGTTTATTGTTGTGATTTCTCTCATATATATGTTAATTTTTAATATATATTTTAAATATAAATTTCTATGAATTCTGTTAGATTTTAAAAGAGAGTACAGCCTTTCTCCAGGCACATTATAGAAAAATGAAATCCCTTTTTTCCCAGCCCACATATGCTTTATGGAGCCATTTATTGAACCATTTTAACAGCACAGTTTTACTCTTGCTATTTCCCATTTCCAGAAACACACACACACAGAGGAACATTTTTTAGTCATTTCTAGAAGTATGCATATTCAAAATATCCTTTGCTTACTCTTTACACCACTGAACTGCACCAAAATATTCTTCACCCATTCCTTTCACTGGCTGTTTTGTAGTATTTTCCAACACTGTTTTCTAGCTTCTGAAGAACTACTTCTTTCCTTTCTTCCTTACCATGACAGGGGATCACTCCCTGTCACTTTCAGTGTGGGAGCCACAAATATTGCTGCTATGTAGTAATGGTTCCTCAATAATGGCAATTAGCAAAAAACTAATCGTTCTGTGAAAAATCCCTAATGCTTTTATTTTGGGCTGTTATCTTGAAGCACAATAAAATGTTCACATTTTTTTCATAGATTTTGAAAGGCAGGGAATTTTTCTCCACAGGGAAAGATAGGGTTTAAAGTCAGCTGAATCCTAAACTGTGTGGCCCTATAACAGTTGTTGTTTTGGTGTCTCCCAGACTAGCTGGACTTCAAATAAACCAAAGCTGCTGAGTGGCAAATGGATTATGCTATTTAAAAGATGAATTCCTGTGAAACCATGTGCAGGTTATGAAATGCAGTTTCTGAAGTGTTTTGGATCAGTTCAGGTAGCAGGCATTTTTATTTTGGATGAATTGGGATTTAACATGGTATTCTCTTCCAGTTTTCCTGACAGCAAAATTGAGTATCATTGGCCTAGCTGAACTGTGTCAGTGTCACAGAACTGCCATTTGCTGTTAAAAATGTTAAGGTGAAAAATTATTGAGCAACTTTCCCAACTATTACCATTACTGCTCTTCACTGTTTGTGCTACGGTAATATAAAGAGGCACAAGCTGAAAGAAAGGCTCTATTTTGCTAGACATTGCAAAAATATATAATAGGAGATCTTTCCCAAGAGAGTTGACAGTATCTGTAGAGAAGTTAAGATTGACGAGGGGGAGCAGAAAAAAATTGAAAGGTGGAGCAGACAAGTGGCAGTGCAAGAAAAGTGAGTCTTTTATTTTATTTTGTCTTATTTTTAAACCTCATTTTGTTATAACCTCATAATCAGCCTTCTTGCTACTTTTAAAAATGCGTTTTGTTTATTGTCGGTCTGTGTGACACTTTGCCTTTTCTGCCACTCTTTTTATTCTTTTACTTCCTCACACCCTTCACAATTGCATCATCTGAAAATGATTTTCTTAAAATACTTATTTGTATCATCACATTTAATCTAGTCTCCTTAGGTTTTTATATCAACTCTTGGACCAGTATATATACCTTCTCTCTAAGGAAGTCTGTCTGTTGTTCCACTCCTTTATAAAGTTTCTAGTTTTGCCTGCTTTTTTTAATCTTTATTATTTTTGTGCTGACGGGACTTTTAGATTCCTTGATTAGAGATGCACAAACTCTTGGAGAAAAGAAAAAAAAGGCCCCTGACGATTTTATAGCCTAATAGTAGAGAAAACAGATTACCACACTTTTCTTTTAACAGGGTGTGTGATGGTTTTCCCCATCACATGGGGAAAAGAAAGAAAGGAGCTAGCAGTACTCTCCAGAAGTTGTGCCTTCCCACTAGCTGTCATTGGAGATGAGCCTGGAAAGAGACAACAATTACATTTTGTCTCTGCACTTTGAATAGATTTCTGGTGAATCCTGCAATTACACAAACACAACTGCTACATGGAAATATACTTTCAAATACACGGGAATCTTTCTGGTGGTGAATTTTCAAGATGCTGAAGTGACCAGTCTATCTTAGATAATATCAGAATAGAAAATCTCCCAGAAGTTGGCCCTGGCCTGTCTGTCACTGTTTGTGTCTCTCTGTGAAACCTTAGGCTGCAGCTGAAAAAACACTGACAATGGGGCCACTACAGGTTTTTAATCCCCTCTCTTCCTCCCACTGGAATTTTTTTTTTTTTTTTTTTTTTTTTTTTTTTTTTTTTTTTTTTTTTTTTTTGTCATGTAAATATTCATTCCTATCTCTCTTCTAATAAGCTTCTCTTCGTGTTAGTTTGACTAAGCTCATGTTGTATTCAAAACTCAAAGTTTCCTAATTAAAGTCCAATTCCAGTATTCCTCCTTAGATATTCAGTGCTTCTGCATACTGCAAAGAAATATATTTTTAGAAAATATGGGCCACTTAATTCCCGTTAAGTTTTCTGTAACAGATGGTATAGTTATTTGATTTATGCATTCACCTTCACGTGGCCCTGCTGACTGCCAGGTTTTTTTTAAACCTCTGAAATTCTTTTTTGTTATGCACTGAAACTTCACCCTTTCCACTGCATGAAATATTAGTTTTACTTAGAAAATCTAACTGCGTGCAATTTTCATGTTACTGAAATTGTGCACGGTCTGGTGATTAATTGTATTGTCTTGATCACAGCCTCAGCCTGATGTTCAGGGCTCATTACAGCGGGAGGGATTCAGTAGAACACGAATCTCAACCAGGTGTGGCTTATTAAAGTGGCAGTGCCCAATTTAAAGACCATAAAGGATTTGTATCAAAATTGATGCTTTTAGCTACATTCCCCTCTCAGGATCCTACAGTTGTAATACAAAAAGGACACTGTAGCTTGCTCATGAAAATCTCTCACATCCATCATGTGAAAAGGCAGCTCAGATCTGTTCCTCCCTTGAGTGGGAAGAGTTGCACTATACATTTAATACAGCACACTCATACCAAACATCTTCAAAACTTTTCCTTAGTAAGAGTTCCAAATGTACAGTTTGCATTTTGTGGTGGATTGTGCAATTCTCATCTGTCAGAAAAAAGTTTTCCTTTCTTCTGAAGTTGCCCTTAGAACATCAAGACAAGCACTGAGGGGAGGTAAACCTTGTAGGAAGTAATCAACAGCATTTACCTGGAATTCAACCCACACTTCATCATTTTATTCTGTATTTTAGGCAGTTTAATCTGATGTGGGGAAAAACAGTGACGGGAGAGGAGAGGAGAGGAGAGGAGAGGAGAGGAGAGGAGAGGAGAGGAGAGGAGAGGAGAGGAGAGGAGAGGAGAGGAGAGGAGAGGAGAGGAGAGGAGAGGAGAGGAGAGGAGAGGAGAGGAGAGGAGAGGAGAGGAGAGGAGAGGAGAGGAGAGGAGAGGAGAGGAGAGGAGAGGAGAGGAGAGGAGAGGAGAGGAGAGGAGAGGAGAGGAGAGGAGAGGAGAGGAGAGGAGAGATTAAAAAAAACCCAAAATTGCATGCATTTGAAATTTTTGTTTGTTGCTGTTTCACAGTGCTCTGTTGATGTCAGGTGAAAGTATCAAATGCAGCCGTGCATTCATGAGCCGTAGCATTTAAAGCAGCTGCTCCTCCCAGGTTTGTACTTCCTTAAACCTAACAGGTATTTTCCTGCCAAAAAGAATGGGACTGGGCCTGTTGTAAAAGAAAAAGACATTGCGACATTGTTTATGGCTATAAATTATTTCAACTGGTGACTTTGACTATTTTCTCATAGTATATGCTTCTGAAGTGCTTACAAGCAGAAAACAGTCTGGGACCTCCAAAATTTTAGTGTATATTCTATGTTTAAAGACAGTGGCTAATAAATGACTTGTTTTCTTGTTATTAGAGAAAGCCAAGTGTGCTGGTTTGGTGTTACCCTGGGGTAACAACCCAAGTGACAACACGGGTATTCCATAATTACTCCAATATATTCAGCACATATGATGGGGGAAAGAGGAGAAGGGGATGGCACATTCAGACTTGTATAATTTTTGTGTTTTCAAGTAACCCAGCCTCTGTGGGAAGTGCTGAATTAATGCCTTTTTTTATTTGTTTTGCTGGTACAAGTGGCTTTTGCTTTCCCTATTAAGTTGTTTTCATATCATCCCACAAATTTTCTCTTTCATCCTTCTGATTGTCCCCCCGCCTCAGCGAGAGGCAGGGTGTGGTGAGCAAGGTGGTCTGTGGTGCTTCGTCACCAGCTGAGGTTAAACCATGACACAAGGAAAGAAGCAAAACATCTTTGAAATGTGATTGAGGCTTAATCCTCAACAAATCTGGAACATTACACGAGGTGATGCATTCCTTTTTTTGTATTCTGTGTGCTTTAGCACTAGCCCTAAATGAGCTGCAGACCAGCAAGGAGGACTACTGTGTTCCATAGCTGTGAGAAGAGTGATCTGACATGCATTCGCTAGTCAGTGAAAGGGAGGAAGATGATTATGAGAAGCAAATAGTTACATAAAAGCTATTGGAAATGTGGGTTATCACCTCAATGCTTTCTTTTCTTTACTTACAATTTTGCATTGAAATTCTCCTTAGTACTTAAAAGCTATGGATGCAGTATGTGCATTTTTTGAAGGTGCTGCATTCCTTGGGTTGTGTACATGACAAATGTTTTGATCCATTAATTACGTGTGTCTGACCAAGAATTTTGGCAACAGAAACTGCTCCTCTGAAAAGGAGTAAGCTGTTGAGCGGAAAATCAGCTTTGCCAATAGTTGTTGTCATGGGAAGCTCAAATAAGGAAGAGGGAGAAGGACAACGCCTGTTGAGAACAGTGAGAACTGACGTGGGCTGGTGAGAAAGGGAATTCCCAGACAGAAAACGCTGGAACAAAGGGAAGGTGCATGTCCTGGCAGGCTTTAAATGCAGGAGAGTACAATTGAAAGCTTACACAACTTCAGTGGAAGTGGGGCCTAAGGAATTAGTCAGCCAGTCCAAAACAGATCCCAGAGGAAAAGCAGCACTGTTTCAAAGCGTTAAGAGCATTATCTCAGTGGGCAAGAGGGGAAATGCTGGCAAGATTTTATGGTGAGCTGCCCTAAGGTGCAGCAATGCACTGCACGCATGCATTACACTGCTGGGTTCCCCTATGGGGTTGGTAACAGTACAGTAAGATTGCCCATCTTTCTCTCAAGCCTATAATTCCAAAATTTTGTACGGGCTGCTCCTTTTACTGCCTCTTAGTGAGTGTGGAAAACTAGACTATGGCTGGTGCTGTGGTATGTTTCTTTAAGGAGGTGCTCTATAGAGATATCTTAGAATTAGCATGTGTATTGTGAGACATAGAGGTTGCCATGGTAAGTACACATTTTTTAATTGAATAGCAGACTAATAGGCACATAAAACCTCCATAACTTCTTGGCACGTAAATTACCTCTCCTGGGGCTGTAGGCAATTAAACATACCTCTTTGCTGAAATTCTTTCCAAGTCTTTTTCTCTGTTTTTGTTTAGATCGAAACCACTCATTTCTTTCCCTGTTTCCCTCAACAATGCTTCTTGTTTTTCTTTTGTCGCTTTTAGATTACTCTATCTGTCTCTCTCTCCAGCATTCTCTTGAATGTCATATGCTTCATGGAGCAGGGAAATAAAGAGGGTATCAAGCTAGAAAAGTGGGCTAGTTGGTTGGGGGTTTTTTTAATTATTCTTATTTTTAAAAGCATCATTTGGTGTATTTCATATCTGTGGAATTCTCTGAGTGCTTTCTAGTGTGAGGCTTACACATTATTCATTTGGACAAATATCTAGGAGCATCCATTAAATCGCAAAAGTTATGTTCAAATTAAATATATGCATTAATATGCTACAATTAAAGTAGGTATTTTAATAATCTTATTTTTGCAGCTCTTCTAAAGACACACGCTATCCTCAGAACACAATTTTTGGACATTTTGTAACTTAGAAAACCGTAAATCTTGTTTGGCTTTTTTGTATTATTTGAACTACTCTGACTTGGACTTGCTGGCCCAGAGATCTTTTGATGTTATTCTCTTTCCTGACAATACTTTCCTCATTGGGCATGGTTTATTTGGCTCTTCCAGTGGTGTAATAAATACATCATTTGCCTATGTGTATTGTTTCAAAAGTGGGCATTGTCTCTAATCTCTTCAGCAATGCAATAAATCACAAGCTGAGGCACTGCCTCCTCACTCCAGTTTTTAAAGATTTTTTTTTCTTTTTTCCGGTTACACAGTTGTTATAGAGAAGTAAATCAAGAGATTATTTGTACTTGCTCATACCTCAGTTATTTTTAGAACCCATATTGACAAATTTTCAAGTAGCATTGTATTTCATAAAGAGCACTGCCCTGAAATCACTGTGGCTTGAACAATAAGAAAATCCAGGACTCCAGGAGGCCAACGCAACAGGATATCCATAAGCAACAACGCCTACTTATCAACAAGGGGTGAGCTTAACAGACTTGTTCCTGGCTGTGACAAACAGTGAGCAGAATTCCTAGTGAGCCAGAGAGCAGCAAATAAATGCACAAGATAACTCTGAAGAAAGATTAGGTGCGGCTGACTTGGTGTGTTCCTTTGCACAAATCAAGAACAATTTAAAACAATAATGACTGATGGTTTTCCACAAACATCCTGACTTTTCTCCTATTGCGGTACAGAGTTCATCCACCTTTGTTCTTTTGCTTTCATTTCAGTGTTCATTTTTTATGATGTTCATTTTTTATGATGAAAGTGGTCATGTCTTGAAGGAATTGATGAGTAGTCTTAGTTTTTTGGTTAGTTTTTGTCTGTCTTTCCCCTGAGTAGTTCAAAGATACCTCTAACGGCTTGGAACAAAAGGAAATTACTGTACAGATCAAGGGATTACGAAGCAATGTTTTTACAGATTTAAAATAAAATATAAACAGATGTTGGGAAATGAATGGCACAGAGACAGTTGTTGCCAATTCATTAATAATACCAATGCAAATCCACTCTGTTTATTATGTTTTTAACCTATATTTGTCAATAGGGAAAACAGTCATAGTATGAACTTGTAAAAAAATGAATGCATACCAGACAAGCTCAGTGTGGAGACTTCAGAATACTGGCATGACTAGTATTTGCCATCTGTGTATGTGTAATCAATATTTTCTTACACTGTAATGAGAAATAGCTCATTTATATCCCTGCCCCTTCGGCCCAAACAATTAGTCATTGTTTGTGACCACGTAGGTTTGCCTGCATTTGGAAGGGAACAGGGAATATCTCAGTCACATGTGCAAGTGCAGCCTGTCTCTAGCTGGAAGGAATTTCCACAAAGTCTGTTTCCTCAAATTTGACAGAAACAAAGACATCACTAGCCCTCCCAGGGCATGGGAAGCTTTGAGGCAGAGCTCAGACATTCTGCTCCGTGAACAATTCACTCAACTTTTCTCCTGGCTACTTCCTCCTCCAGTAGTTTGCAGGGTGCCAAAGTGTCCCTCCCCACCACCATTTCAGCAGGGAGCTCCCGGACTGCCTCAGTGTCCCCAGCGCTCTGCGCTCCCTGTGGCCGCAGCAAGGCAGGGAAGGGCTCCTCTGACAGTCTGAGGGAGGGATGTTGAACAATCTTGTGCGTGTCACCAAAGCTGAGCCGTTCAATGGGAAGTTGGGTAGCTTCTATTAAAACTTCACCATAGCAGAATTTCTTTGATGTAATCTCCCCACCATGTGACAAATACGGGGGGGTTTCATGAAAGCATGTCAGTGTGGTCCAGCTTGAGTTCTTTGAGGCTTTAAGAGCAAAGAGGAGGGACTTGAGTCACAGAGGAATTGCTTCCTCATCTCTTCCTAAGGGCATTGTCATCATGTAATAACTTGTAGCTAAACAAGTTCCTGTTGGACTCCGAATATAGAACATGGATTTTGTAATGGAATGATAAATTACATCAGGCCCTAATCTCACTGCTCTGTAACAACTCTCTCACATGAAAAACACTTAATTTCAGTGTATGTTTATAGCATTTTTCAGGCTATAAACTGCAGAAATTAAGTTCTCAAATAGATGAGAATTTGATTTTTTTGGCCTTGCTATCTCTCTATATCTGTAAGGTATGTAACAAAGAGATAAACTAAAATCTCAGAGTGATAAGTAGAGTAGATAACAGTCCATACTGCAGAGTTTTTCTCTTTGAAAAATAGCTTTCTATAATTGAGTAGACTTACATGAATCTGTCTGTAAAATTTCTAAATTTTCCTTCTCTGTATACTAGACAATTATAGCTTTTAGTTTTGGACAATCAGTTCTGAGAATTTTTCAGATTTTTATTGGCTAAAGTTGAAATCATATAGGTCCTAAGGTTTTAGTAAGGAAAGGTTTGGGCTGCTGTTAATTGTCTGCTGCTCTTTTCCTGGAATTCTATTAAATCATTTCATATAATTTCTAAATAATCTCCCAAGTGTCAGTGTTCTTGTTTCTTGAAGTGACACTTACCAGACAAATGGCATTTAAGGATTCCAATAATATGTGAAACGTAAATAGGATACACTGGGGGTTTTGCTTGTTTTGAACAACTTGTTAATATTAAGACCATCTTCCTGAGGAAGCCTTACTGAATTTTAAATACTTCTCACTGGCTATCAGATCCCTCCATTGTTGGCAGCAAGCAGCACAGGGGTGGCACATGCTGTTCATGCAGGTTTCCTTGGTGGAGGGTAGCAATGAAAATTGCATATATTCAGGTTGAGCTAATTTGTTCAGAACTGCTGATGGGGTGGTGTATATTTATATTTATGCATGATGTACATACACAAGGCATGTAGTGCAGATTATCATCAAGGAAACTGATGTCCACGCTGAGCTTCCCAAAGGAATGTAAGAAGGTACATTAGCAACTTAAATATGAACAAAATCTTACTGCACCAATTTAAGAATTCAGATATTTGCATCCACCAAAGGATGTAATATCTAGGAAGAGAAGTATGATGAACATCTCTGTTTAGAATGAGATAATACAGATGGGAAGTGTAGAGAGAGATAGTTAATTCTTGGCAAGTTGGATGATGCATTTATTTTATTTATTTACAAATTATTCCAGTTATTATGTTACTCATACATACTGCCCTTAACAGTTCCTTTTCTCTAAATAATTCTGTTGTCCCCAGTGATAGAGAGGACAGTAAATACAGCTTGAGCACTTCATCAAAATTCTCCTTCTATCACCACTCAGCACTTCCCTTAAATAAGCCACATTAATGTCCATGGGAGACTTAAAAAGCAGTTTTCTCCCCTTGCCCCCAGGTGTTTCTTTGCTATAAAAAAATTTAGCCATGTTTTATCTGCAACATTAATAGTAAATGCTTACTCAGTAATCCTTTCTGGGAGCATATATTTAGTATATCTACTAGAATGCAATTATGACTCTGATGGAAAGGGATTTTACCCCCGATAAGGTATCTGAGTAAATCAAAGTGTTGTTCTTTCTCTTACAGTGGCCTAAATCTCTCAATATCTACTAAAATGGATAAATTTACAGTAAATACATTCTTGGACACGTGTGCCTGGTATAACCTCCTCCATTAAAATACCCATATATATAAAAGTGCCTTGGTTTTGCAATATTGACTTAAGACCTTTTAGACTGAGCTGATTGATGGAAAATACAGAACATATCCAGAAACCTACATCCCCTGTAAATAGTTTATCTTGGATACCGATACAGTTCCTTCAAATTTCTCTTGTGGAAGCCTAAACTGCTCAGAGTTTAATGAATGCTGCATAGACCAAAGTTGTGTGACTGTTTCTTCTGCTGTGCCAGTAGTGAAATTTGTAACCAATTTTCTTACCTGGCAAGAGCACATCTGAACAGCATGGATACATTTAGTTTTCCATTGTAATGTAAGGAAAATGGTTTACAAAGACTCAGTTTCATTTGGCTGCTATCTATATGTTTTTCTGCCTCATCTAGTGAACTTTTGTTTTGGACACTGAAGCATAAGCACTAAAACAACAACAACAAATATAATACATATATCTGCTCTCGATTTTCTCTGTGTTTTCTCATATTCAGTACTTAAATGTTGATTTGTATGCTGGATTTCTCTAGGCAGTTTTTGCAAGTTTATCTCTTTAGAATAATTAATTGTGAAATGTCTCTGTTGCATAACTCCACCAAAGGACATGTTTGTGCCATCTCCTGCACTTGCCACTGATTCGTTCTGAAGTGTGTGAATAAAAGTTGCTGCTCAGGAGCGCAGGAATTCTTAACACTGGATATAAGATGGTAATAGTATGAACAAATTTGGGGGAATTTTCCCCTAGTGACTGTACCCCACATGTGACTTCTGTCACGTGAGATCTTTCTGATCTCTTCTAAACCCAGACCTGTTGCTGTGCCAAAAGAGGCAGTTGGTATTTCACCATGGAAAAGTGAGGGTGATCATCCTACCCAAGGAACCTCTTGTACCAAGTTTGGGGTGTGAATGGCTCTCTGGCAGCAGAGAAGTCCTGTTGGACCTTGTGCATTGAGGTTGTGCCGGGCTGGCTGTTGAGCAGCTATTTACCAATTGTCCCAACAGCTACAAACCTCTTATTTTCCTCATAGCTTGAATTTCTAGGCACTTTAATCCCATCTCACTCCCACTATTTGTCAAATTATCTAGGGAAAGTCATGCGGGTGGATTTGGTTTCACTTTTCTGGCCCTCTAGATGCTTTGGGTTTTTAAGCAGTCTGAAAATATCTTGTTCACCACCATCATCACCAGTGTCTTTATGTAATATGACTTCTAGTCTGCCAGTTTCTCATAAAGTGTCAAATATGACAAATACTTGCTCTAAATATTTTAATAGAATTAATTTAAGCACAGAAAGATAATGCAGCTTCATAACAGATTATGTTTACTGATAGAGAGTGAAAATGTGTAGCATTTAATGCAAAATGACAAGTCTTGTCACATAGTCACTGATTAATATTTTTAACAACGTTTATTTTTTCTGAAATATTAGCTGCTCAAATAGAACACACAATTTTCTGATGCTGCTAGTTGGTCTATTTTAAAGCAACTTTTATTCCAAACTAATAAACACATAGATTTTTGATATGTTTTACAGAGCTGGGTCCTGCTCTCTAATGAGCTCTTTGCCATCGTTTTTAAGAGCTCAGCGTGCTGAACTCTGGCAGTGCAATAGAGCGGCCATATTCATTCTCAGGGGCATCAGTTTTGTGTTGTCCTTGTCCTTTCTCTGCATATACGGATAGCCCCTAATGCAAGAAAAATATTAACACAGGTCTCGGGGGAATGTAAAATACAATATATGTGCCAAGAGCAGATGTAAGGTTGCCCAGAGGAAGATGTGGGTGGCAGCCACACATGTCGAGGTGATCCCAGGTGTCCACTCCAAAAAAAGAAAGGAACCCACCATCTTCTCTCCCCTGAAGGATTACATTATATCTCTGCTACATGATTAGAGAAAGTAATTAACTGCCAGTACCTGTGAGGGTAACTTCCTCGAGGCTACTTAACCAATTTGACTGCTATGATTCTGTATTATCCAAGCAAATTTAAGACCCACTATGCAACATGAAGCACATGGTATGTTCACCCAGTGCCACAGCCTGAGAAGTGTGAGGCTGGGTACAAATTAAGACATGTAAGACAACCTAAATTTTAAGACAACTAATTGCACAAATTAGTCAACAGCTGCTCTAAGGTGTCTTGATTCCACACCAGGGTCTGTGTATTTCCACTTCTCCAAAGCTTCCAGGATTAAGACAGATCCTCATTCTGCAATGACACCTTTAATGGCATAGTTATAGGTGATGTCTCTGACTACTTCTCTTGTGCACTTGGTGCGTGACCCTCTCAGGCTCCAATCCCTCTGAAGCACAAGATAATCCTTTTCCTTGTGACAGGTTTCTCATTTCAGTTGCTTTCAGAATAACAACCCAATCCTTGCCAACTTCTGAATCAATAACTTTAAAATAATATTGCTGTTCCCATGTGAATGCAGGTCTGAAACTGTGATCCAATGCAAGATGAATATTGAGGATGAAAAAGGGGCAAAGAGAGGCCTAATTTTCATGAGATTAATTCACTGAAATTGTAACCTGGTCTTCTCTTGTTATAATTTAAAAATGCAGCCAAATGAATGGTGTGACCTTTACTGTACAAGAGATAATAAAAAAGGTAAAGAAGAAGGAAAACTTTTTTTCTCTGAAGATTTATAGAACCCTGTTTCTTGATCTCCTTCTAAAACTTCTCTTTTTGGGGTGATTTCTTCATTCTGGGACATTTTACAGATTCACTCAAAAATAAGTTAAAAAAAAAAATAATCTAGAAATATTTTTTAACCTCCATGCCAACCTCCGTGTGCACAAGATGCTGCACACTTTAAAATGGCAAACTGATGTCCTCACACTCAGAAGCAGTTTCAGAGGTGACATTCTTGTGGTAAAGGTAATCTGCTGTTTTGCAAAACAAGTTAGTACACAGGGAATTTTTTGTGAGATTTTGAAACAGAGCACATCAACAAAGCTCTCTAAAACGCATCAAGGAATATTAACTTTTCAGTCAAGCAAGCAGGATAACAGGTTTCCATGTTCTGGCACAGCTGATGAGAGTCAGTGTCCATCAGCAGGGATGCTGTGCATAAACATTTGCCCTACACAACAGAAAGCTCTCCACAGGGAATATTCCTCCAAATAGCACCATATTTCACAATTTGTTTTATTTCATACCCTGTTCAAGACAAAACATGTTATTGCAGTGATTTATAACTTCAGAACCTGAATTTTTATCATGAACTAGGGATTGCTACTAGTGGGATCTGGAGAGTAATAGACTAAATGCACTTACCTATGATAATGCACCACTTGTGTTTATGTGTATACACATTACAGATATATATATGCTGTTTTCTGTTGTCTGCAGAAGAACCCTACAGACTGGTTGTTGGCCCTTAGCAATCAACTGCTTCTCAATCAGGCAGAATCAAAGTGAGATGAGGAATGACAGACAGGAGCAGGTTCTTTTGGAATTATGGATAGTACTACTAAGTACATCTCAACCTGAAATACAAAGTTCTGCAGTACTCTGCTTAATTCTTTTTTGTTATTCAGAAAGTGGAAGTAAACCCACTTTTTATTTTACAGTTTTACATGTCACTATTATGATTTTTCTCTGTAATGGTAATTTTTATTTTTCCACTAGTCTTTTTCTATTTTTGCAATTCATGCAAATTCAGGTGTCATACAAATGCCATCAGAAGTTAAAGCACGCCTCATGTCAGCATTGACCATGACTCTGTGGTATCTGGAAAGCAGTAGTAAATAAGTACAGCCATATCAGCAAATGTTTAGGAGGGAAGAATTTTTAATTAAAATAAAATTAGATTTCCTTTTTTAAAGGTTTTAGGACAGGAAAGAAAAATCTTTACTTTCCTGCCTCAAAAATGCTTTAGTTAATTGAGCATTTTGTCACATGCTCTTGAGGTTTACCCTTCAAGTTTTAATTTAGAAAATATTTAAATAATAAAAATAAGATTTTGAAAGGGACAATCTCCATAAACATACTTGTATTCTCTTGAAAAATTGTCCAGTGTGGATTTAGGGATTTTTGGATGGGAAGGAGGGGAAAAAACTAGAAAGGAGTAGATTCTCCTCTGAAATATGAGTGTTTTTCAAAGTAATAGAATCATAGAATGGGTTGGAAAAGACAGTAAAGATCACCTAGTTTCAACCTCCTGCCATAGGCAGGAACACCTTTCACTGGACTGGGTTCCTCCAAGCCCCATCCAACCTGGCCTTGGATGTTTCCAAGGATGGAGCTTCCACAGCTTCCCTGGGTAACCCATTCCAGTGCCTCACCATCCTCACAGTGAGGAATTTTTTTCCTAAGATCTAACCTAAACCAACTCTCAGTTTAAGCCATTCCCCCTTGTCCTGTCACTACAGGCCTTTGTGAAAGGTCCATCTCCAGATTTGTTACAGGCCCAGTTTAGGTACTGAAAGGTTGTTATAAAGTTTCCCCAGAGCTTTCTCAAGACTGAACAATCCTAATTATCTCAGCCTTTCCTTGGAGGAATCCCTCTAATCATTTTCATGGCCAGCTCTGGACTCATTCCAATGGGTCCTTGTCCTTCCTGTTCTGGGGACCCCAGTGGGGATGCAGTACTCCTGGTGGGGTCTCATGAGAGGGGAGCAGAGGGAGTGGAGTTTGGTTACATTAACTGAACCATTTTGCCTCGTCCTGTACCCATAAGATTTAGCTGTGATTTTTGTAGGGCCCTCATCTCATGTATCTATTGATGAGAGATTGAGACGGACAGTGTGGTAAAAGCCTGTGTTATGTGGCCGTGTCTTTATTGAGACATCTGGGAGAAAGCTGTCCAGAGATGAGAGATGGAGTTAGCTGCAGCGATGAATCAAAATGTTTTGAATCATGGTGTCTAACCCTCATTTCCTCAATGTCCGTGTCCTGCACTGCCCTATCTGACAGCTCTCTGCTCCTGTTACAGGGATAGGGTGTAAAGGCAAAGTGCCAAAAAAAGAAAAACCGAACCGTTACAAGTGACTGAATGTCGGACACAAATTCAGCTAGTGGGGCTGACATTCAGTGTGGAAAAAATGCCCAAATTATTTCTACAGTCCAATGAATGACAGATAGAGTATGGCTCCTTCTGGGGCATTCCATATCTTTTTAACACACAGGCTAGGAAAAGCTGGTTCTGCTGGCAGTGCCTGGGGAAGCAGGGCTGCACCCATCACTGCTGCACCCATCACTGCTGCACCCATCACTGCTGCAGCGGCTGTCCCTGGGGCTGCTCAGGGCTGGCTGCTTGGGAGGGTAGCTAACAACAGCCAAAATGCAGGAATGTTTGATACATCTTCACTCCAGTGGTGACTCTCTGTAAGATGTGCCTGCAGGCAGAAGGGCGGCATGCAGCCAGGTATGTCAGCATTAATCCCATTAGGGGTTTCTCTGTATCAAAGTTCCTCAGGTGTGACAGGTTTACATGTACTCTGCATCACCACAGAGATCAGTATCTGTCCTAAAATGCACATTGCTGTTAGAAAAGCCAAATAAGTTACTGCAAAGTGATGTTGCATTAATTAAAAGAATATAATTGCCTGTTCCTAAAATGTATCTTTCGGTTTTAGCTTATTTCAGATTAACTGGTTTAGCTCAGTACTCTTCAGACCATTAGAGGAAAGAAGCAAATTAGCAGTAGAGTGTAACCAAATATAATTCTCCAAATTACTCTTATTACATGCAGTTGGGCCACAGGTTAGTAGAGAGAGAGAGAGAGATGAGTTTACAACTGGCAAAGTTTATAGAAATGTGGAATCCCTCATGTGTACAAGGGAAAAAAAAAAAAAAAAAAAAAAAAAAAAAAAAAAAAAAAAAAAAAAAAAAAAAAAAAAAAGTGAAGCATATGGTTTTAATTACAAGTCTTCCAGAGAGTAAATTATAGTAAGATGTGACAATCGGGGAAAATCTGACTGCTACTACAGCTGAAATGCGGGCCATGCCATTGCACAGCATCTTGTTACAGGAGATATAACTTGATATATCCGTAGCCCAGAATCCTGTAACTGATTTTATTTGGTCCTGTTTTCTCATAAATGAAGGGGGTCAAGATTAGTGATGGTTGAACCTCCAATAGTTTAGAAGTTTGGATCAGCAAAGCTTAATCCTAAAATTTCTTACTGCTTATTTGAACGCTTTGATGTATTTTTCCTTCTTTCCATTTCTGTGCAGTGCTCTCTGCAAAGCCGAGGCTTTGTCCTTTCTTTCTACTCATCCAGCCTAATCCTCCCATCCACCAGTTTTATTGTTTCCAGGTTCTTACAGAAAGCATTATATGCCCACCTGCATTCCCAAATCAGGGTGTGGGCCTCATTTTCTTCTCCAACCTGCACTACTTTTCTTTCTTTCTTTTTGTCTGTTGTATGGTGGCTTCAAGCACTTTGGTCTGGACTTCCCAGCTGTCTCCGTGGCAATTCCTGAGCAAAGAAAGAGCTACAGTTGATCAAGAGTACGGTGCATGGAGACAAACTACCACTAGGAACCCATTATTTTGGGTGGAAAACATTGGCCAAGTGGATAAATTTAGAAAACCAAAGAGGAAACTCAGAGCAAAGGCAGAAATTAATGGATATGTAGGGGAATGAGAAGGGAAAATATCTGAGGCTACAGACAATGAAATGGCAGCCAAGAAAAGGGGATTTTATTATATGAACTAGAAAGTGATAAATTATCCTGTGTATCATGCAGGTCATGCTGAACAAACACCTTTGTGAGTTTGATTCAAAAATACTTCTTGAAGTAATATAAATATTAGCAGCTCTGGTAAAAAACAAGAAATTTGCATAGCAGATCCTGCAGGAAAAATTGTATTTTGTCAGAGCATAGAGGATAAATCTGAGGTACTCAAACTGCAAGATTCCTAATTTACACTGTAACCACAAGTCTGTACACAAAGTGCAGATGGTATATTATCTGTTTAATAGCATAAAGTTTACCTTAGCCACCGCCCAGGAGAAAGGCAGTCTGTCTGTAATGCTGGCACAACTGCATGAGGTCCAACACTTACAACCACACTTACATTTTGGAAGGCTTCATTTGAGCTCAGGAGTTTTGCTTACTTGTTTGCCTTTTCTTTTGCTGTTACACCAGAAGAGCAGCAGCTTTGACCAATGTGGTATGACAAGCATTTGTTATCGCATTTCATTGCCCTGCAATGATAGTTCAAATAAAACCCAGATTTTGCATGCTCAGCCCATCCAGGCTGAACATTTCCATCTGCGACATCCTTCCACCACAGTCAGAGTGGTGCATTAGGAGAGTTTGTGTCTATATGAAGAGTTAGACTTTGCAAGGGAGTCATATTTTTGGTTAAGGATGTCTGTTATTCCCCAAATGACTAACCTGAGTCCACAACCACACCACAGCAGCCCACTGCTCAAAGCCTAACCCAAACACAAGCAAACTTCATTCAGTCCAAACATTTGAGACTGGCATCCAAGTTATTCTGTTTTTATTTTTATTTCTCATCACAAGCAAAGAATGATTGCTACATGACAGGAAGTCTCAATAGCAGAAACACAATAAGAAATATTAAAGAAAAGTTTTGATTGTCTGTCAGCATGTCCCCTTAGGAAAAACTGACACGTAATAGCTGACACCGGTCCTGACTCCACACACTTATGCCATTTGATTTGATGTGAAGGATGTGAAGCACAGTGAGTTGCAGCTGGCAGATGTTATTGCAATATTGAAGTATTTCACAGGGTAAAGGCACATACGGGCAGCATGGCATATTCCTAAGAGTTTCTGTGTATTTTCAGTTCAGCTATATGGTTGTGAATACAGATACTGAAGTGCTCTCTGCATTTAATTGACAAGACCTGTGCAGTGATACTGCATGTTATTTTTCTTAACACCGCTCAGGTAAGCTGACAGTGGAACTATAATAAGTATAAATTAGTTACAGACCATATAGTCTGTACCAAAACCTGCAGACGTATGCGGAACAAGCCTGAAATTTCATGAGAGAATGTTTGTGGAAATTTTTGGAGCAGGCTGTGGAGGCGTTCTGCATAGAGACAGTTTTTCAGTATTTTTGTTTTGGAAAAAGCAGAAACTATGAAGCCAAACAACACTGAAGTTTAACAAACCCTGAGCTGATTTAACCTGTGGTTCTTACTGTACTTTATTTGAACTTAAATCGCTTTTGTCACTCAGAGACTGCTGCGTCATGTACCAGCAAAGAGGCCTAGCTACAGAGAAAGTTTTATCTCAAGATAAGTCAAGCATTGTGGCTTTCAAAGGTCAGTCTTTTAATTGAGATTATTCTGTTCTGCTGTTTAAAAATAGAAATGAAATAGGGTTAGAATTAACATCCAGCATTTAATCAGATGCAGTTCTCTCAGCATTCATGCAGTGTTTGTTTTGGTAAGCTATTTGCCAAATCTGAAGGCCAGAAAACCTGTGAGAGAAAAGAGAGGAATAAAGAATCTAGACAATTTGTCCTATGGAAAGGTCAATAATACTTTTTATTTTGGGAGGCAATGGGACATGGACATTTTCAGTGTTTGTGGATAAATATATGAGGAGGAATTAAAAGAAAACTACCTATTTGCAACATTCTGAAGTCTCAAAATTTTGATTTTTCCCACATTTGGAGGTATGTGGAGCAACAGAATAGCTCAGGTGGGTTTTTCTGGCTTAGGCAGGATCAAAAAATAGCCAAGCACCAGAGTGTTTCACAGTGTACGCACTCACACACACGGTGATTTGATTTGGTGTAAAGTGAATAGTTGGAAACACTGGAGGAGGGGTGAGAGCTGCTGGGGAAACTCTCTGTTGGCCTCCAGCAGATTGCAGGAGCACCAGGAGGCCTCGAGGCAGGGGGCAATGGTCCTTCCACACAAGCTGCTGATACAATAAAAAGTTTTTCACCCTCTGAAAGAAGGAATGTTGAAATTTTAATGTTTAGGTTCCCTACCAAACTTCAAGAAATAAAAATTGGAAGCTCTTGCTATCAATTCTTGTTACATTAAAACAAGTGGAAATACTAGCTCAGCAAGTTGTCTCAATCATGATCCATCTGGAATTTACAAGAAATCGATGTACAGCTGTGAATAGTTTCAAATGTATCAAATTATCATTTTCTGGTGGAAAAACTGCTTCACTGGAAAAACTTCTGCAAGCTTCAGTACAGAAATCCCTGGACAATTATACAGTCCAATAGCTCAGCAAGACTATCTCTCCTGCCATTTTATATTCTTTTGATGAAAGCTTCTACCTCCTATGGTTTTTGCAATTCACCCTTCTACTTTTTCAGTGGATCTAGTCAATAGAAGTGTTCTTTCCAAACACAAGAATATGAAGCCTATGGGTATCTGTTTCTGTTGTGCATGAAGTCGCTTTGGGCTAATGCTTTTCTTTGCGTTATCCCATGGGAAGGAAAGTTTTAAGGCCAAATGTTTATGTATTGCATGGGAAGGCATTTGTAGGGAGAGTGCAGGTTCACTTCCTGCCTCACTGCACAGAGCAGACTCCCCTCACACAGCTGAGTGACCACAAATAACCAGTGCCATTGAGATTCAATATATATTATCACATTTTTGAGTTGTTCGCTATTAGACTGTAAAAAGCGGGAAAATAACTTGAATAAATCAAGGGAAAGAGACTGTCTTAGAATCTAGGAGAGGAGAAAAACCCACTAAACTGAATGGGTAAAAATATCATTATTTTAATATAACGATATAACATTTGGAGTTTTATTCATGTGAAGTGCTTATTGATGTTTAGACTTTATAGTGAATTAATAGCTTAATCACAATGTTACTTGTAGGTGTTTGTCTGTTGGTTTGCCAAGTGTCTGCTTGATACCTTTCTCATGAAAATGATGCTTTGACTTTTAGAAAGAAACAAAAGTAGTTAATTATTTTATTCATTAGTTGTTCCATTGATTTTTTTTCTGTATATCTGTAGAGGAATGGTAGGTTTTTAAATTAAGCAGGTTTTTTTTTAAATTTTCTCCTCCAAATAATCTTTAAATATGCATTAATTTATCTTATTTTTTCATAAAAAGTGGCTATTCCACTGAACATGAAAATTTATTTTAGAAATGGCTCTTTCCTTCTAAAAAAATACAAACCAACCAACCAACCAATGAAACAAACAAAAAAAAAACCAAAACCAACAACAACCAAAAAAAAAAAAACGGCAGAAGTAGAGAAAAGTTCAAATTTGAGAAGCTCCTTCCATGGGCTGACAGAAAAAAACACCATCAAAGAGGGTACATTTATTCTGTGGATGTCATAAGCTCTTATGTTTAGGTTTGCTCAATTCTGGAGAGGGGCTTTAATTTCATTCTTTACTTCTGATGTTTTTCTTTGTTGCACATCAGTTTCTGTATATAAGTAGCTGAAATTCAGGAAGAAAGGGCCTCTGCAGCTTCTCTGTGATATGGAACACGTTGCTCAAAGCAATTATGTGCAGGAGAGATCCATACAGAGCAGAGCTTCCTCGCAGCAAGGAAGGAGGCTCACTTGCAAGGTCCAGCTGCTTTAGGGGAGGTCAAGGGTCAGGCTCAGAAAAGCAGATCTGCTGATCTGGAGAGCCAGGGCACCTCAGGACTCTCATTCAGACCTGAGAGGACAGGCAACCTGGGCACCATTTCATTGTCTCAATGAGCTGGGAGTAGCTGGGAAGCTCTCAGACCAGTGGGCAGTGTGCCATATAAATCTCACCAACTTCTGAGGAGGCTGAAAAGAAAAAAATTAAATCCCTGCCAGTAAATACAGACCTCCCAGAGAGGAGAGCAGTCTGGCTTTGGGTTATGGGGTGTACTGCAGGGAAGTAGAAACAACATGGATTTCTCAGGGGCTTCCTCCTAGCTGTAACATAGGATGGAAGAAGCTCTTCAGTGTATATCACTTGACAGTTTGTCAGCATCATTTCTCATGTAATAGTGCTATTTATCAAGAGGAAAGATGTGGTCTGGGACTGGGTATGAATTCAGGGGGTAATGTATCTAAGACGCCAAGTCCTGTGGAGGTACGGATCAGCAGTTGGACCAGAACCAAAAACCTCAAGGCTGTTAGAGCCAGCCAGTAGTTGAAAGCATAAAAAATTGGCCTGAAGGATAAGTACCAGTCCCAAATCAAGCTCCAGCGCAGTCTTCAAATGGTAGCAACTGCAGAGAAATACCTCCTGGAGGTCAGGCACTGTATGTGAGAACTGTCCGATGTACCCAGGGGTAAGTCTCGGTGTGCTTGAAGAGGGAACTATATTTCCTCAAATTAATTGCCTTTTAAAATATGTGTGAGCTCCTAATTGTCTGCTCAGAAGGCATGAAAAAGTTTCAATAGACATGAGAAATTTAAAATGTTGTCTTCGTTCTTCACAAAACCATGTACAGTAGCCCAACAGATAAATAAAGCACTTGCTATGTACATTTATTATGAATTGCTGTTTGGTCTGATAACCTTCACACTGAACACTTTTATGCAGGTCTTGATGTGCTGCTAGACATCATAAAATTATAAGGACCATATAAACTTAGTACACTTGAAGGAAAA
Organism: Hirundo rustica; assembly: GCF_015227805.2. NCBI lineage: Eukaryota > Metazoa > Chordata > Aves > Passeriformes > Hirundinidae > Hirundo > Hirundo rustica. Next base: position 12,391,076 of record NC_053458.1, on the reverse strand, counting down.
AAATGCAATATGTGGTATCTTACCTTTTCAGTGGAAAAATATAACAAAAACCTAATTTTTATGCTTGGATTCGTAGCATCTGTACATGTATGCACTGTTGGCTTCACAAACACTAACCTGTCTTGTGCTTCAAGATGGACTGTGAAAGAGACGCTACCATTTCATTGACACTCATGTAAGACACGCTGTAGAATGAGATAAAGGGCACTTGACCATCACAGATGATTCCACATATTCACTTCCCATCACTCTATCTCTGCCACCTAATTGGCTTTGAACTGTCATATTTAACCTCAGCAGGCTGCCAGTGTTGATTGTGCAGTTTCACTGCACTGCTCAGTTCAGAAGGGTGCAGTAGGAGGGGAGGCAGAGAAAAGATAAACTAATGAAAAACCCAAAATAAAAGACCTTTGCCATATGAAGTGAGGATTTATGTTTCTTGTAAAGTGTTCTTCTGACAATTTCTGAGAGAAATAAATCTTCTTAATAAGAGAAACCACTATGACTTGATATTAATAATTCCCAGTACATGTGAAATATGCTACTATGAATTTGTTGATATTTCTGGTCATTTAAGCTGGGTTATCTTGTAAGTTTTAGTTCAGTTGCTCTTGGATGTACCCTTGCAATAATGTCTTGCAACAGAAATCTCTGTTTTAAGCCCCAGGAGGGCTCCTGCTGTGCCTCCTTTCTTGGTTGGAGCCTGTGTGCTTGGATAGGTTCTCCAAGTGATCTGTGGGGCAGACATTTCTGTTAGCTTATCTCCTACAGCTAGTGAAAAGATCATGAGAAGACAGAAAGAATTTCTGACCTTATTATTTTCACACCAGTCTCTGGCCATTAATCCTTACCTCCCAATTGCTTATGGTGTGCTCTTCCTCCATACGTGCTGACCTGCAGACAGAGGAAGCCAAATTCTATTTTAAAATCAGATAGTCAAAACCATATGCTTAATAGAATATTAAGCAGAAGTCAGTATGAATCTGCCATTCCAACACCTTATGTTTTAGCACCCAGTGGATATCTCTCTCCTGGGTTTATTGCATTGCAGCTATTTTGAGTGCTCTTTGGATGGTCCCAGTCGACCCTCCTCTCTTTTTCAAAACACCTTGTCAAACTACCTTGGTTTTTCTACATCTGTGGCTGGAGAAATCTTCTCCAGAAGATATCTTGTTGTCTAATTTTCACTTCTGGAATGATATCTCTGATCAGAACTCCACTTAAAACTAGAAAGAATAAATGAGTATTTCTAAGATAAAAATTAGCTTCTCTTGAGGGTAAGTTAGGTCAAATTTAAGGCAGTTGTTGAACTGCTAATTCCTGTGCTTTGACTAAAATGAGCTCTAGGTAAACATTTCAGACATAAAAGGTTGTGTTTAGCAAGATACTGTGGGCCTGGTGTTTCTGGGTCTGAGAGATTTTAGCCTGCTAGCAGCTGCTAACTTTTCCCAAGGAAAAATTTCTCAAGAAAGCTTCTTCTCAAAACAATCATCGCAAAACAACTATCCTTTCTCAAAACACTCTTTCTCCAGGTGGTGTTTGGCTGTTTCTCTACTTTAATCAATGGAATTAGAGAGGTGTCATTCCTAGTCACCAATCATGTTAAGGCTGTATCAGAACACCTTATAAGAGCTGGTAAAAATTAGACAAAAAAGCCTTTTTTCTATGCTCTTTGCCTTATGAAATATTTGGAGTCTCTCATCTTTCTTTTGTGTCCTACAGCGACAAGATACTATTTAGCCATTGTATTAATTTTTATCTCTCAGGGAAAAACTCTCTTCTTTGTGCACTTTCAAAATGTTTATAAACCTTATTTAAGATCCTTTGTATGGACAAAGTTTACAGTCTTACATTCCCTGCAAAAAGCTCACCCTCTCCTCATCCAGTTTATCTCCTGCAGTTTTTCTGTTAGCCACTTCTTATTCACCTTTTATTTGCTTTTGAACATATTCATGTTTTGTAAGCATGCAAGGAAAAGAAAAAAAAAAAAAAAGCCAATAAAAAAAGCTGTGTGTGGAATAAAATGGTCTAGAGGAAAGTCAACAGGGAAACATTTGTAAATAGATGTTACTTGGCAGCTCTGGAGTCAGCTTCAGCCTGAAAGAGAAGAAAGGCATGTCCATGAGTATAGAAAGTAGGGACCTGAAAGAGACAAGAGGAGTGTCGCCATGACAGCAAATAAAAGAACAAAGTCCTAGAGATAGTTTAATTTTTATTTTTTCCTTATACATTTACAAAGCTTGCCTTGAGTTGGGAAATGCAAGTGCTTTCTTAGCATTTCTGTCCTTCATTCAGCAAATATTTTGTCTGGCTGCCTCATGTTTGCTTCTCTCTTGAGCAATCAGGAGCTCTGCCATCAGCTCTGGAAACAGTATCAGACTCTTTCCTAACCCATCAGCTGAGCTTCAGGTCAGAGGTTTTGAGGATCTCAGATTCAGATGGTGGTTAACATTCAGCCCATTCTGACTTTATCAATACTTCTGTGGGTAGTCATTTATAATTTGCCTTTGTGCAGAGGAGAGGGGTTTTCATTATGAAAATAAACTGATGAAAATGTGTCTATTTAACCTGAGCAATCTGACATTTACCTTTACAAGTCAACCAAGCTCTGTTGAGGGTATGATATTGATGTCTGTAACACAGTAAGAAAAAATATCATCACACTGATGTGATGGATTTAGTTGTTGAAATAGATGCGCTTGATTTATCATATGGTAGTCTAAACCTCTTGTGATGCTACTGCCAAGCTCAAATCCCTCTTGGAAACTTGTCTGCTATGAAAGTGAGTACACTCTAAGCAACCTGAGTGTCACACACCAGGGCTCACTGTTCAGGGCCTGCACACACCTGTAAGAACTGGCACATTCTCTGTACAAGGAGCCTGTTGAGAAACCGTCTCTAGGAAAGAGATGCGAAATGTCATCAAACGTTTAAAGAAATGTAGCAGTGATCCCAGGAGAAGCAGCATCTCAAATGTAAATCCAGTATGTAGATATGAAACTAGTACAGGTATCACCTAAGAGTTTTGCCTCCATATCATGCAGAATTGGGAATGAATGACACAATTTTTGTGTTACTGTGCCAAGGCAAATATAGTCAGAGGCAGAAAGGAGAATTGAGACTGAAGTGCAGTGAATAAAAAGAAGTCACCAGGGATTTTTTAACTGAAATTATTTTCCTCTATAATTCAGGGGAACTGCATTTCTCTGAGTAAAATGGGATTCTACAGAAATTTTTGTTTATTAGTACAAAATTTGATACATTGTTTAAAACTAATTAGTCCAATAGATCAAGACTGAGGGGAAAAAACAACCAAAACTCAGTAACATTTGGTTTTCATCAAGCTGACACAGCTGTCAGTTTGAGCTAGCACAGTATCTTACATAAGTTAAATTGCAACATTTTAATGTTACCATTTTTTGTATATTGGTTTTTGGTGTGTCATCCTGAAAAAGGAAAATGGAATAATAAACCATTTGTGTGCTAATGATGTGCATAGCATTTCAGTGACATAGATTCATACTGAAACAACCCCATTTTGCCTAGCTTAATTGATTCTTAACGTTTTGATGTTGGAATATGATATTTGGGGTTGTTTGGGGGGTTTTGTTTGTTTGGTTGGTTGGTTTTGGTGGTGTTTGGGGGGGGGGGTTGGGTTTTTTTGTTTGTTTTTTTTTTTAATCCCTAACACATTTTTTCTGAGTTTCTATTTTCCATTTTAAATATAAATATTTTTTAAGAAGAAACACTATTTTTCATCCTGATCAGGGAGAAAAGTCAGAAACTTCCCATGAGCCTGAAGTTCAGATCTTTATTAATATTTGTCTTTGAGCAGCATGAATCAAGATCCCCTTCTTGCCTGATAATACAGTAGATAAATATTGGCATTGCTTTTATTTAGTGGAGTCAGTGTTAAGTAATTGGAGTTCTTGCTCAATTTGGTTTGTCTCAGTGTTGGGTGTTGGGGAGGGTACTCTGGCATAATGAGGATATTTGACATTTTTAAGCCTTTTAACTGTGAAGGACTGAACCAAATTTTACGGGCTTTTTAATCTGGAGAAGATAAGATTGTAGTATGCCCTTTTTATGGACCATCTAGATTCTATGTCTTTTAAAGTGCACATTTTAGAATATACTTCTTATCCCTCTGCCTCTAAGCTGACTGTTACATCCAGCCTGAAACCTTTTATACTGTTAAAAAAAAAAAAAAAAGAAAAAAAAAAGCCAGGAAGTTTGAAGAAAAGGAGCCGATAACCATCTCAAATGTTGCTAAAAGTGAACATATATTAATACTTTAAATAATTGAATATGTTTCAAGTTCTGAAGAGATAAAATTAGTTTTAAATATTCTGTAGATCAAATTAATTTCTTGCCTAGAACTAGAAATGTCCCTTTCAGGATAAAAAGCCACTGGAAAATCTCCTTGATACTTTTCTAATTCTCCTCAGTACTTTTCTTATTCTTCTCTTTTACTAAAAAAGATTTATCTTATTTAAATAGCACTAGATGTATTTCATATAGAAAACCAACTTCAAAAGTGTGGAGCTTTCTTTTTACCAGCAGTTATTAAAGCTCTCCAAATTTTTAGTCTTCTACAAAATTACAGAGCTTCCTATGTTTTTGACAGATTCGGGGATCTTATTTAACCAAGAAATTCACCTTCAAGGTCAAAAGACCTATCTGCTCATGACAAGATGATTTTTGGTTTAACTGTCCTCCTTCCCCAAGGTGTGTAATCCTTTTATATTTGCATATAAACTAGGAATCTTTTAAAGTTCTGTAATTATCTAAATGAGGACCATGGACTTATTTTCCTGAAGTTATGTCATGACATAAAGCTCTTATGAATGGAAAATGTAGGGATTTTCCTAATGATCATTAGAGGGCAAAGGATGTAGGATTTGCTGCCCTCATTGCAGCCAGACTCCAAGAGCAGCTGGCACTCACTGCTCACCCACACAGCCTGGACAGATACTGGGAGGGAAAACTGCAGGTGGCTTCCGAGAGATGAGGGCTTGTAGGACTGCTGCAAACACGACACCTCTGAAAATCAATTCAGATTTGTGTTGCCTTCTATTCTCTCTCTTTCTGAGATTTATCTCAGCTGAATGGCTGCCAGCGCTCTCAGTATTACTGGCTCTTGGAGCCTACAGTTTCTTTAGCAAACCAGCTCTGTCTGACTCCGTCTTCAGTATGTTTTGAAGTTGTTTTGGATGGAGGAGGAACTGGTGAGGAACTTTTTCTCCAAACCATTGCTAGGCTTTACACTTTCTGATGCTGGAAACAGATCAGAAAAGAGGAGGGGAAGCAAGCTCTCCAAAGCTTTTCTGTAAGACTGCTCTGCTCCCACCCTCAGGACAGGCTATCTGTGAAGATCAGCTCACATCTGAGACGCAGCAGCTTCTCAACACGTGCCAGCAGAATCTGCGGAGTCCTGGCAGAAGCATGCTAATGTCTTTGGGGTAGTTATTTTATGTTCATTTAAAATGCAATTAAACAGAACAAATACTGTGAGGAAATGGACAAGATTTTACATTTGCATACAAAAATTAGGGGAAAGATCTTTCCATCACATTATAAATTTTATATAAACATTTTGGAAGGGAAATAATATGTGGCAATAATATAGACTGATATAATGAAATAACTAGAATGATGGTATTGTCGTCCATGGGGTCAAAAATTGTTCCCAGGAAAGAATGAATAATTTATGGAAGTGTTTATCCCTGTAATTAAATGCTGGAATTGGGAGCCACCTCCTGCTTAGTTGTTCTGCAAAAATCAATCCTAAACCCTAGAAACAGAAACATGTATGAAAAAAATAACTTTAGAAGGTTATTGTATTTTTGTCTAAAAAGGCTCCTTTGCTCTGATTTATAATGGGATGAGCCTTATTTTCAGACAAAATGTAGGATGCAAGCAAGGGGAACCATGGGATTTGTCTTGGAAAGGGAATTGGAAATGAGCAACCAAACTATGATTTTGTACATGTAGCGTAGTTGTACTAAATGGTAATGAGATATTTCAACATATTTCTTAACAAGTGTAGTGCTAGACACTGTCAGGTGGAGCACAACTGCACACGCAGTGATAAACATGACAAAGTTCCTGCTTAAGTGGTCTTGAACTTGAATAAGGAATTTTCTGTATATGGGCACAGAAGTAAAATTGTAATAAAGCAGTTATGTTGAATACTACTTTTCTACAAGCATCTTCCAAGCCAGTATGGCTTGTACAGCTCTTTTAATACACCAGGAGTTCAATTCTAATCCAGAGTAAAGGGATGAATTCCCAATTCAATAAACTTTACTTGAATGAATGCAAAAGTGAAGACCTAGCTTTTGGCAGGCTACCACCTGTATTTTTCTGACTAATGTTAATGAGTTTGATATTATCATAATGTAACCACTGCATTTCATTTTTAACCTGGATAATTAAAAAGAAAAAAAAAAAAGAAGCTGAAGGCAGGGGTAGAATGGGGGAAGGGGAAAATTACTTGAAATGCAATCTGCCCTGGTTTCAACTCTTAGGTAATATTAATCTTTCTTGGCAAGGAGAACACACTGAATTTACTTGTGCTGCTGAATGTAAGTGGGAGAGAGCACAGGTAAGTGGGAGGAAAACATGAATTCCCACTTGCCCTTGAACGACTGGCCAAGAGGTTCAGCTCTATCATTCCTCATGCCCCATAAATCCACACAAACATGGGCACAGCGGAAGGCTCTTTCTCTAAATAGCCAAGAAATATTTCTAGCAAGAGAATTTGGAAACTCCATGTGCCTGTGGGAGCAATGAAGCAATGTTAAATCCCTCATGCTGCCTCTGGGTTTGGAAGGCCAGGAGGTTGAATATGATACTGTGGGAGTCACATTTACCCAGATAATATCTGCCAAGATCCCCGATACGCTCGAGCCCTCAATGAGCCTGGTGAAAGCCCCATCCTTCCTCATTACTAACACACGATTACAAGTGCCACAACTGGGCACTATTAAAAATTTCCTTTTTGTCCAGTGAGCACTGACTGATACAGCTATAGGGTCATCATACAAAGGCAATCCATTATTTTGATTAGTGTAACACTTAAAGGCCAGCTTGCACATTAACTATTTTAATTGTCAACTACAACAGCACTGTGGTGTAACATTAAAGGTGCTCTAAAGTTTGCTGCTTGCTGACAGTGCATGACAGTTCTGCAAACCATAACACTTTCCCAAATGCTCTGAGGCAGGCAATATATATTTTATTTTTTTTTGCCTGTGTAGTTTGAATTAACATGAGTTTTTCTGAGAGAAGTCCAGATGGCTGGATTGTTATTAGTCACCCACACACACTGTTCTCGTATAGAATGAAAATTTAGGTTCTGAAAAAATAAGGATGAGGTTGTTTTGTGTTCAAGTCTTTTATTGGTTTGTTTTTAAAATAAAATTACATCAATTTCTTGTTGAAAATGTTATCTTTCTTTAATTTGAATGAAATATCAGGGAAGCTGTTCTAGATTTATTCAGTAGAGGACCAGTCCCCTTCCTCATAAATGGTCTGCTCTACTCAGCTGCCTTTAGATGTTTTTTGGATAAGTTTTATATATTGATATTCCCTTAACCCTTAAAAGTTAGAGTGAATTTGCTGAGGAGCCTCTTGCTTGTTTTCCTGCCCTCAGGCAATGGTCTGCCTCTGACACCTTTATCTTCTTCCTGCATCAGCACCTTGGACAACATGAAGTGACCTTGTTTCTTTAAAGCATGGAATAAATACCAATGATGAATTTTTCTCTCAGAATCCCACAAGTGTCCTCTGAGGCAGCCTTCTTCCCTCAGGTCTATTTCTTCCATTTTTATTTTTTTTTTTCAAGTCTATAGTCAGATAATTTTTTTTATCTTTTTTTTTTTTTCTCTTTAAACTTCATTTTGAGGTCAGACAGGCCAGTCAGTATCTGCTGGAGCTGCTGGCTGCCCCTGCAGTCAAATCAAGTCATCTGCCATCACATATCTTATAAACTCTTTTTTTCTTTCATGACAGTATTTGAATTCAGAGTTTATTTTGTAGGTTTTTAGTGTTGATGAGATTATGGAAGAGATTTTTCAAAGGCATAAACAAGACTTATATGCTCAAGTCTCTCTGGCTTTCAGCAGGACTAGTTGGTGCCAGAAGCATTTTGTGCCCTTGACAATCTTCCCCTGTTGCTCAAAACAAGACGGTACAAATAGAAGGTTCTTTCATTTTAAAAGCATTTGTAGGGATCATAAATTGAGGCTTAGATAGATAAACAATTTAAATCCAGTATGCTTTGTAGTGTAACTATGCCCCAGAGTGCACTGTGAACAAAGACCCAGAGCATGTTGGATGCAGCAGCAGCCGGGGCCTTTGCTGGTTGAATGCCAGCGGTGCCAGAGCCACAAGGATCTCCAAATGCAGGGAGCGAGGTGAGAGAGGAGCTTACTGGGGCAGGACAGTGGGAGGAGTCCACTGGGAGGAAATGGAACATTAATGGAGAAACCAGACAGAGTAAGGACCTCTATTCCTATCTTGCTTCTCACTTAATTTGGGGATGTCTCTCACTGCAATACCACGACACAAAATGTGGCATTTGTGGTAACTACTGAAGGAGGAAACTGCCAATAATATCAAGCTTCAAGCAGGTGAAAAAGCAATTGGATATGAGTTGCTTTCTCCACCTCTCACCTCCACAGATAGGAGTACTTAACTGTATATTATTTATAAAGTAAAATCCCACTGCTGAATTCTGTTTACCTGGTAAAGGGACTTTTTTGTCACTCTTCCAATTAATCAGTGTTTCCTGTGCACATGGAAAGATTCATCTAGTGAGGCCCCTGCTCCTGCAGATAATAGCAGGGTGTGGGTGGGCATGGCTGAATAATATGCCTTTAAATTCCTTTTGGGTTATAAGTTCTTGAGGCATAATGACTTTTCAGGTACTCTGTCATATGTCACAATGTCACATCGTATAATGTAAATATGACTTATGTAATCCAGTTTGATACATTGCCATTAGAATATGCTGAAGGGGTTTTTTATGCAGTGAAATAATCCACACAAAGTGTTTTCCCCCCTGCATTTTACTGTTTCAGGCGGAAATGTTTGCAGGAATGCAACCGATCCTTCCCATTTACCCTCCAACAGAGGAATCTCAAGAGCCTTTGCAGAGTCTCTTGACATGGCAGAGCATGGCACAGTCAAAAAACCTGCTGAAAATGTAGAAGTGGCAAGTTTTAACCCTCAGGAAGAGAAAAAATGTGGCTATTTTAAGAGAGAGAATCTCTTAAATCCCTCTGGTAAACAGCAGGAGATGCAGTCTGTCAGTGTCTTGAAGTCTCTGAAATCTGCTGAACCATTTGGCACTGTCTTACAGTTGAAAATGTTTTATTTTTTTTTTATATGATAATGGGAAAAGGAGAGATTTTTGTTGGGTTTCTTTGGCTTTGTTCTGCGTTTGCTTTTATTTGTTTTGTATGTAACATCAAGGAAATGCCTCAGAGTAGTAAAAAACTGTCCCAAACAGATTTTTTTTTTTTTTTTTTTTTTTTTTTTTTTTTTTTTTTTTTTTTTTTTTTTTTTTTTTTGTACATTTGCTTGCCAGGTAATCACAGCAGTTATTTGGCATTCTAGCTAACAGGAGGTAAACACAGAAATGAGGAAGCATTTCAGCAAGCAGATCAGTGCTATCTCTTAAAAGAAGTGTCTAAAATAAATAAATAAATAATAATTTAAAAAATCTTCCATAAACCCCTGGAACAATAGATCATTATTTTCTCTCCCATTTTGGTGGGGGTGGAGTTGCTGAGATGGAGCTGATTACCCCAGCTGCAGGGCAGTGTGGCATTGCACAAACAGCAGAGCACAGGCTGTGCTTTCCAAGGAGAGCCTTTGGATTGTTTGGAGTCCACCAGGAAGTCAACTCTGCCCTGGTTTCCGATGTGATTCAATAGGTTATTTTCCAAAGATGTCTGGAGCCAGGATAAAACCCGTCTAACAGGGTTGTCGAGAGTATTCCCATGATTATAAAACCACAGGGGGACAACTTGTTTTGGGAGGTGTACTGACAACGAACAACAAAAGTCTTTGCATTATCAAGCAGATATTGTGTTCTTGAATAAAAGACTGATAATGCCTGGGCACACAGGGCTGCTTTCTGCTCACAGCTATAAACAGACTACTCCTACTGACTTCAGACAGCTGCATGTAACTTGGAGGAGAAACTCAAAGTTTTTCCTCTGAGGTGTACTTTATTTATTATTAATTCTCTCTGGGTCCTCCATGTTTCCAAACTCACTTCTGCAATGCACTCACTTCTTTGATCTGGGCTGTAGCCTCATGCACCTCCAAGAAGGGGGGTACAGCGTGAAGAGCTTTGGCTTCTGAACAGTTAATTGATCTAGACACAGGAGAGACGGTGATACTTGTCCTTTTGGCACTGGTTTTCCCCTTCCTACATCCTTCCCCTATAATGGTGGCACAAGTCAGTGAGGCACCGCTGCCCCCTGCCCTGCCCCTTCTCACAGATGCCTTTGTCACACAGGGTGGTCACAGTCCTTTCTCACTTGCTGTCCTGTCCTGTAAATTCATACTAACCTCAGAATATCTGGGATGCTTGTGACTGTGCTTTTTTTCTTTCCCCTGGTGTTTATTTCTTTTTTTATGATGCTTCCTGCCAGGTACGTGTAATTGCAGTTAAAAGGGCCACGCAGATATGATTATGTACCTCTTGTCTGGAGTGAACTTTTGCTACAGTCATTGTCACAGAGGCACCTGGATGTGCACAGATCTATCTGACTCAAGTGCGGCAGTCATAGCCCCTTTTACTTTGTTTGCCTACTTAGCACCACAGAGTGATGCTTGTTAAGGGCTCCTCCTCTGGGCTGAGGCTGAGTCAGTCCAAGTATGTAACACATTTCCCTTGAGGAGGTATTCATGTATCCTGAAATCCTGCTCCTACCCCTTTGGGCACAAAAGGACTTAACAACTGCGGATTCTTCTGTGCATGATGGCTGAGAGAGACACAGTGATAGAGGAACACTCAGGAATATTATTCAGTGTCATCTTGTCATGATGCTGAAAAGGAAAAACAAGGGTGTTCAGTTCAACTGGTCATTTGCAGACAGACTTCCTTGCAGTGAGATGCACCAGGATTGCTTAGGTAGCTGGAATATTAATTAGTGTCCATTAAATAACTGAGAAAATAATGGTAGCAAGTGAAACTATTCTAAATTTCAAGTCTTGTCAAGGACATATGCACAGCACCCACTCTGAGTAGTGGTTATGGAAAAAAAATAAGGATCTAGAACACTCATGTTCTTTTTTGTCTATGATGCTGAACCCAGAGCAAAGTAACAATCCTGCACCAGCTAAAGGCAAGTGATGAAAATCTGACAGACTTGCTGGAGACGTTGCACTCACTGTTTAATATTTCCCCATCTAATATCCTTTTTTACCAAATACCTTTGCAGCAAAATATTAGACCGTGTCACTCTGTCGGTTTTTAATTGGGAGAATGTGACCTGCACTAGTCTGTTCCAAGAAGCTCTGATAGGAGTTTAAGAACTTGTCTGTTGCTTCTGCCAAGTACTTCTTTCAGAGAGGAGAGAGAAGATGTTTCGTCTCTCGCTGAAAGCAGTGGGAATGAGAGCAGCTCTCCTGAAATCACCTTCCTGTCTGTTGCAATGATCAGCAGAAGAGCATGAGTGGCTTTTAAAAAGACTGTTGGCATATGGGCAACACAAATGAAGCTGCACATTGTGACACTCCTAAAGAAAGAGGCAAGAGGTTCAATAATTGCTTTATGAGTCTCACAGCTGGATCACTAAGGTAGGAAACACAAGCAAGCTATCATGTCACTCTTACAGGAGTGGAGAAAAGATGCTCCTCTCACTGCTTAGGGAAGCTGAGATGCTGCAGTACTTTTTCTAATCAGTGCAGGTCATATACGGTATTTCTGAGTTTCAACTGTAAAAAATGAAACCACAAAAATGCAATGTGCTGTAGTATGTGTGAGTGTTTTTGGATTACAAAAGAATTTTGGATGAGATTTTTTTCTGCCAGCACACCCCCTTGCTACTGTGCAGCTAGACTGACTTGGGAATATTTAAAGGGGAAAAATAAAAAAATTGCTAAGGGTTTAAAGATTAATAAGCACAGCAAAACCTTCCATAACTAGGCAACAGTTCCAGGTCTTGGCTCTCGCACGTCTTTTCCAATTCCTTTCTCTAATCCTATTTCACTGCAGATGGAAGCGGGGTGGAACAACAGTGTATGACATCAGGACAGAGATTATCAGTAGAAATTAGTTAAACTTTCAGTGTTCTCACACAGCAGCCCTTTCCATTCTCCAACAGCAGACTCCCCTGCTGTTTTTCCCATGGCAGGATGATGAGCATTACCAGCTGCACTGTTCTAAGTGATGGAGATACACAAACTTTAAAAGAGAAATATCACTATATTTTTTCAGGAGATTTCAGACTAAGCAGTGTTTTCCAAGTAATATCTCTCACTAAAGCCTTTGGATTTTGCGTTACTTGAGAACAGAAAAGACTCTTCTTTCCCTCTATGACTTGTATGTATGGGCTTGCACACAAACACGCTTCTCTCTTGCACTCACCAACCAGTAATATACACAACAATTAAAACATTTCACTCCCAAGTTACTGGGTGGCACTTCAATAGTCTTCCAGTACCTCTCTATTTTCATTCAGAAGAGCAGTGATGCCTTAGAATTTGCAAAGAAACAAAGATAAAGGTTGGCATTTTTGATTTTTTGCTATGAAGGAGAGAGTGGTTTACTAAAAGTCAGATGTGGTTTTTTCTCCCATGAAAATACAAAACTTGTAAAATGGAAAAATTATTTTAAACATTGTCTCATGGCATGTCTTTCAGAGTTTTGTATCCAAGAGCTTTTCTTTTATTAAGAATATACTTTTATTAAACACTTTTATTAACACTTTTCTTTAAAAAGTGCTTTTATTAAAAAGCCCCACTGAAGAATCATAATACTAGTACTCAGCCTGTGTCTCTGAATGCTGAAGTTAATTCTGTTCAGGATTTAGCAAACACCCACCTTCAAAGAAATCAATCTGTTTGAACTCAATTTAGACTACAGTAAATGCACAGGGCTAATGCATATGGAAGAAAAGGCTATGCTTCTCCACGTCTGAAACTGTATAATATGTAAAGGCCCAGAGGCTTTTATGTTGGCTAATATTTTTGAAATATTCAATTGCCAATCAAAAATGCCAAAGAAATACCTTAAAGAGATGTAAATCTTTGTAGTCAGATAAACTCAAGATACTGAGCGCGAGGCAGAGTTTCTGGATCTGGTCAGAGTTAGGTATATATTCGGGTTGGGAATATGTACACTGAAGTGCTCATACAGAGAATTAAGAGTAAAAATACAGCTCAAAGTCTAAATGAAAAGCAATGGTGTTAACTTCTCTGACTGACCTTAAAAGGCTATATACAGTCTGCTAGTGCAGGGAATGGTTGCACAGGGAGATGAGAAGGAGATTATTGATGATGTGGAAAGGTGAATGAGTTCAACAAATGCCAAACAGTGATTTTTAGTTGTATTTATAATTCTACAGAACATGCTTTTTAGAATTCCTGAGGATTAATGAATTTGCCACATTGATGCAAACTGAGTCTGTTCAAACCAAATAATACTACTTAGGTAGTTTCTGTTGGGCTTTTTGTTGTTTGGGGTTTTTTTTATTCAGGATGGTTAAGGCAGATCCTAAGACTGACTCATTCAGAGGAGTTCTGGGTGGACTGGTAGAAAAATGCATTTGAGTATAGTATATATTATGATGACATTTTTTGTGTTGGGCAACATAAGTGGCATAGCCACTGAAAACCTTGTGCAGGAGAGAGCACAGAGATACGATTTCCTGAGGAAGGTGGGCATGAAAGCAATGTTTTCTGCAGAAGCTGTGGAAGCAAATCTTATGTGGGAATGGCTCCCAGGAGAAGGTGGGGTGGGGAGCAGGGTTGCAGGCAGGGGCAGGATGTTCTGCAGTCTGTGCCCAATTTCCCAAAGGCCCCACGGCGGTGCAAGGGGAGCACCGAGATTCCAGAGCAGCCTGGGTAATTTTTGCAACCTCTTCCACAAACTGCCTGTTTAACAAAAGATTGTTTTACATTGGGATTTTTACCAGCTCTTTTCACGCAACTTATGTACCTATTAGATTAGGTTCAAGTTTCACTTGCATTCAGGCTGTATCCAGACAACATGGATAAACTGTCCAGGCCTACATGCTGTTCTGCTCATTAGTTAAGATCCTTAGCAGCCTAACAGAGCATGCTGGTTGCCTGGCTCGTACTTCCTACCACTTTCTCAGCATCACCATGTGGCCATAAAGGGGAAGGTGTCTGTACCTTCTTCTGACTGAGGGTGAAGTATCCTGGCCACAAGGGAAGGATGCTACTGTGCAGAGGCTCTGTCTCCAGAGCTAGATTATTCAGTAGAGCATTAGTCCCTGGATTGTTATTTTTCTCAAACTTTGAAATCCCTCACTTATTCAAGAAACTCAAAGTGTTAGGGACATGCTGCATGTTTCAGCAAATGTACAAGAAGTTCAGGCAACTGGCTCCCACATTAAACTGTTACCCTGTGGTCTGCACTGTAAATGAAGAGGAATAACAGAGGTTATTGAAAGTTGTTCTACTTTGTCACAGAGCCACTGGAGCTGTCTGAGCAACATTTCTTGCTTTTTGGAAACGTTAGAGGAGAATATGACCTAGGAACAATCATACCTTTGTAGTCCAACTGTTCCTGTGTTAAAAAAAAAAAAAAAAAAAAAAAAAAAAAAAAAAAAAAAAAAAAAAAAAAAAGTGATCAGGGTAGCAATATTGTACAATGTGGCTGTGTTTTAAAGTTACTCAGAAAATCTACATATTTTGTCATTGCTTTTAGACACAATAAAGGGACAGTTATTAATCCTGCAATTATCCAGCCTTATCACTGCTATACACACAGACTGACTGAGGCTGGACCTCTAGATGATATTGTTTTCATTAGAGTGACCAAAATGAAATTTAATTAGAGGCTCATCTCTCAAATGGACAATTGAAAAATTTAAGGATTAGGAAATTAATCCTAATACATAATTACAATAAGATACTTCGCCATTCTGGATGGGAGATTTTTTGATAGTCTGGGTAGCTCTTCTATTAATTCACTCTTTAGTGGCTGTAAAGCATGACTATGGGAATGGGGGAAATGCTGTTCATGACATTAAAAAGCATATCCTTCCTGTCAGCTCTGAGCATGGAACAGGAATATCTAATCAAAAGGGTTTGCACTGGATCATATCAGTTCCTGACTGCAAGCTCTAAATCCACATTGTAGGAGCAAGACAAAATGATCTGCAGGTAACAGAAATGGAAAAAATGGATTGATAGGGAGATCAGACTGAGACTAAATGGAAGCAGTGAGGCTGAAAGGCAGCATTTTAATAAGGAAGGCTTTTGTACGGTTTTCAGGTACAATTGGGCAGATTTGTATGAAACAAAATTTCATCCTGGAGACCATTTAAATTTCATTGATAAGAATGCACTTCATTGCTTCATGTAGAAACTTCCACTGCGGCTTTTCCCCCCTTATTTCTTTGTATAAAAATAAGAACCATCTGTAGGGAAAAAAAAAATAGAAACCCACACAACTTGTTTGTGTGAATGCTTTGCTGTTGTTGTTTAGATTTCTAGGAAACAGATGCATGTTTTTCATTTGGGGAAAGCATACATCTGTTCTGCCAAATTCTCTCCAGAAATTCTTAATTTTTCTGTAAAAGCTCATTCAGCTACATTTGAAAATAAGAAACTTTCCCTCCATCATCCATCTACACGCAGATATGTTTCAGGGAAAGATGGTCATTTTGACACAGTAAGGAATTGTTTTCTCAGCAAATCCATAAATGTTTACAAAATGCTATATAATAATTTAGGTGAGAAGAAAAAAGAGAAGGTAGCAACAAATTTGCTTCTGTAATATGTGAAAGAATATTAGCACAGTTGGAGCTCTTACAGTCTCATGTTGAAGAGTGGCATTCAATTTAACAAGGCTGAAACCAATAAGGTTGTATAGAAATTCAAGTGTAAAGTTTAATAAAAATGTAATTCTGTCTACAAATTACTTAAGCCATTGAATGGAATTCTATAGTTGGAGTATTTTGTAGGGAGGTTATCATTCTGTTACATTTACATGTCTTCTCCAGAAGGGGAGCAGGGGAAATAATTCCAAGAGTTCTAAATGTTAGTCTACTTTTGGATCTACTTCAAAACATTACGTTGTATATTTTTCTATTGCCTCTTGTTTTGAAAAGAAACAAGAACTACAACATAACTGTTAATAGCACAGGAACTATCTTCATATGTGCCCATTTCACGGTTTGCATTAAAGTACCTTGCATTAAGGTATCTTCCTTTGCCTGGGGGATTTTTATCTTTAGCTTAGAAATAGAAGATGAAAAAAAGCATAATCAGTAGTCAAATCCCAGTGCAGAAGGAATCTATGAGTACATCAAGTAGAGCAAACCTATTAACTTGTTCACCTTCAGGGAGAATATACTACAGTAGTGATGCATTTTGGAAATAAATTCAAAGCAGGTGGACGGAGCAGCAGGAGGGCAACACCAGCCGGTCAGAAAACACTGAATCATATGGACTGTGGGGAGCTGCATATTAGAATTGCCAAACCGACTGTTTCTGACTGCAGATCTTAAATAAACTAGACCTGCACAGAAATGTGGGCCATGGTATCTCCCCACATGGCACAAATAACAATGAAAATGAGAGTTGCCCAGGTGTGCTCCAGTAAAGCTCTGAATCCTCGGGCTGGGTGTTGCTTCGGTTCTGTTTAAGCTTGTCACTGTCAGTGAAGCCCGTGGCCAGATGTAAATGGGCCCATAGGTATTCCTTAATGTTGGTGCTGTTTTCTACATAGCAGTGAATTTCCTTCAGTGCAACAAACACAGCTCCTTCTGCTTTGTATTCCTCTCTAAATCCAGTACTGATGCCATCAGGAGGTGGTGGTGTGGGACTGGTAGGAGATGAGAGCTCAGCAGGGAGGTCACGGCTTCCTGAAGGAATGACAGGAAGGGAGAGACGTCCCTGAATATACTAGAGAGTGAGAAAGCTGTGCTAAGCTCCTGCAGCAGCCTGTCCAGTCAAGGCACCCTGCGGCCTCCAGACATCCTTTCCCAGGTCACAACAGGGATTCTGTTTTCCTCTGAGCAGCGGATATAAACAGCTGCCTTGAAGTAAAAGTGAAATCTCCAAGTGGCAATACAGGGATGGAGACTCCTGTGCAGTGCCAGCCCAACCGCTAACACTTCAGAAAGGGGTGGAAGGGGTAACTTTGTTCAGGCCCTTTGCTAATGGACTTAAAATGGGCCTTGAGTGTGCTGCCTGGGATGCTGCGTGAAGCAGGACTGATCCACTCATCCTCAACCTTCATCTGTCCAGAACAGTCCCTGACACCCTTGATTTGTCACGCTAGCTAATGTGGGGCTGCTTGCACTGAAGTGCATGCGTTTGTTCATGTACCCACACCTCTGCTGCTCTGCTCCTGGAGGTCTGGGCTCTTGGCTGGTGCTCCTTGGGCAGCTGTTGGCAGTCGCTCTGCCTGGATGTTGCCCACCTGCTCGTCTGTCCAGAGATGGCTGATATCCTGCCTGCTGTCACTCTGGCTGTATCTTTTTATTTGTCTGTGGCAGCTGGCCTGGTTGCGAGTTGATTTGTTGCACGCAGTGTTTTTTCTCCCCTGACTGCATACCTTAGGCTACGAATTATACTCTGAATTTTCCATCCCACAAGGGTGCAATGGAAAGTCAGTTGAATGCAGGAAAAACCTCCCGCTGACTTCAATGGGACA
Organism: Hirundo rustica; assembly: GCF_015227805.2. Taxonomy (NCBI): domain Eukaryota; kingdom Metazoa; phylum Chordata; class Aves; order Passeriformes; family Hirundinidae; genus Hirundo; species Hirundo rustica. The sequence goes on along the minus strand of NC_053458.1, from coordinate 12,373,201 downwards.
CTAATCATATCCCAAATCACTGATGCTACAGGGTTCATCATGAAGTTTCTCTCTTTGCTCAAAATACTGCACATCTGAGAATGGTGTCCAGCAAATTATGTTCTTTTGGAAATGTCCCTGCTCCCTTATTGAGGCTTCTTAGCATTTGTGCTTTTAGGCCTCGCCTCTTCTTAAGAGCCACTCTTGAGAATGTATTTTTAGCAATTTCAGTCTGAAGAAAATTCCTGCTCCTAAAGTGTCCTGGTCTGCCTTTCATTCCATTTAACCAGTGGAAATGGTTTCTTGCTGCTGAAGAAATTGTTCTTTCAAGGCAGACATCCTCCCTTTAGTCTCCTGAGAATGGAGCTGAATTTTTGAAAGAGAAAACTTCTCTGCTGCACCTTTGAGTTTCCCTGGAGTTTCCTTGGCGTTCCCATCTGTCCTCCCAGTAGATTATACAAATTAGTGAGACAGTCAGCATTTGCCACTCCATCCCCTTTATTTCACTACCTCACAGAGGAGCTTGAGATGCTGGGAGAGCATGCCCAAGGCCGAGTCCCCAGCAAGCTGAGGTCCCTTAACAGTATTTCAGAGTTATAGGATTTGATTATGCAATGTTGTACCATGGGTACATTTGCAGTGACTTTCCTGTGAAATTCTTTCCACTCTAATTAGTGGAGCACAAATATTTGTCTTCTAACTATGGATTTAGTAGAAGTTTAACACTCAGCTATAAATCATCATCTGAAAACTGAAAAGTATTTTAATGCAGAAACATGTTTCTAAAACTTTGGTGTGATGAGTTTGTTGTTGTCTGCCACGTGCAGACCCCAGCTACTCCCAGTTTGCATCACCACAGACTACACAGAAATCAAAAACCCTTGCAAAAATGAGGTTATTGTGTCATACTCTCAATTGTGAGGACATTACTTCCCAGCGGTCTCTACTTTCAGATCACCTAAGGAATAAAATAACTTCCCAACTAAAAAAGGAAGATCTCCTTTGCAAATAATTGTAATGAGGTTTGAGACTTTCAGTTGTTACAAGTAAAAGACTATATAGCAATTAAACATAACAAAGGCAATCTATGCTAATCATTTTTATGTTCAAAAAAGCCATTCATGGATGCTCATTGTTAATCTTCCAGCAAAAATAAAGTCATGGGCTTTTGGCTTCTGCTCCATGATCTGCTTTGTTTCTTGGGGTGCACACTGTGTCTCAAGGTTATGAGTTTTAAAAGATTTCAGTTGTCCTTCATGAGGTCTGGTTGCAAAAATGTACTGGCTGTGTCAACATTAGTTTATTTCCTGTCATGCTAAGGTTTAGTTTGGGAATTTTTTTTGCTTGAGAGTTGGGGTTGCAGTTTTTTTGTTCTGCAAGGTTTTGCTGACATATTTATTAATTTTTTAAAAAATGTGGTAGTGACTGTGGTGTCAGGTACAAGTCACAAATTGCATCCATTTTTTAAGATAGGGAGCACATTAAAAAATTAAGTTTCTATAATTGGTCTACTGTGAAGCTGTATGTGTTACCTCAGGAGAAAAGTGTCAGCTCTGCCAGTTCTGTGAGAGATATTTGCTGGGAATCCTTTGGACACAAGCTCTAGTTCATTCGTGTCAGTCAAGAGAAAAATTTGGTGGTACCCTCCTCAGACTAGACTAAAGAAAAAGGATGAAGATGAAGAAGTTAAAAACAAAATTTAATGAGTTTAAAAAAAAAAAAATCCTAAAACAGTTTAAATTTAACCCTTTCCTTTTCATAAATTTCCTAAAATGTAATGGGTGACTGAGGGACAGAAAATCAAAGTCCCTTTTTTCAGCAATAGGTTGACTTTATCACTTGAAAAATATACAAAGTTCAGTGTAATCAGAGTCAGGTTTAAAATAGTTAAAATGCGTCCACTAGTAGCAAATCAAACTTTCTGAAATTGTTCTTTTTTAAAAGCAAACTGCCTCCAAAATATTGATTCAATACTTAAGGGAAAGTATGGAATTCTGAAAAGTTGAACAGGTTCAAAGACTGTTTTAACCAATGGGGTCAGGTATTCCCCTTGTTTTCTAGATATTCCCACAATGAAAAGAGTAGAAAACAGGGGTGCACTGCAATCACTGATGAATGAGAAAGAAAATCAAAAGCAGGGCAAAAAGTCTCACACACAATTGATAAAAAATTTACCTGCTTCGCCTGACACTTCACTACTGACTTTATATAATGTGGAAAACAATCATAACAGAAATAGTAATGTACACTATCGATAACAGAAAGCAGCACAAATTGAGTGCAAACAACATGAAAAGAGAAAGTCACCAGTCCAGTTAGTCAATAAAGATCACAATTTTCAAGGACCGTGCTCGAATCCCTGTTATTAATCAGGGTCCCAATATACAACAGATGATATTGTGCAGCTGGTGATTGATAATCCTTCCAGGCATAATGTCGGTCCTTCCTTGAACCATGAAGACACAGCTTGTATGTGTTTGAGAACTCATAGATTGGTGAGCTCCACAGTTCACCAGCTGCCCAAATTACTTTCTATTGAAAAAAATGCTTTTATCTGGGGAGAGGGAAGGAATGAATTCGTAATATTTCTCTGTTCTTCTCTTTTCCCTGTGTTTGTTTGTTTGTTTGTTTAAGATATGGAGGTAAATTTGCAAAACTGAAAATAAAAGTGAAAGCCATTAGAAGCAATAATGTTGCCAGGACACAAACATCTGTCACTCGTGCACACATCATCCTGTAAACTCATCTAATTATATCTAGTTTCCCTTCTGATTGTATCAGGGTAGCTGATGCATGACAGGGATTTGAGTGACAAACGTCCAACCTGGAACAGAGCTATATGCGTATTTATATTTGTTTGCAGAGCCTTATCACTCCTGAAAGATGTAAATTTTAAAATTTCCTTTTATCGAGAAAAGAAATTATGAGGAAGAGGTTGTTACCTTGGAACACAGAGTCAACGTTATTGTAGGGCTCTGGCTTTCATAAAAATTTACCAAGTTTTTAAATTGTCTAATGAAAAAAAAGCATGAATAATTTAAATGGAGACCACATTTTCTATATTAGAACCATACTATACCAATACAACAGAAGAGACAACACTTGAGATAGCCTAACTTAATCCTCTTCCTCCCAGACTTTGATTACAATCTTCAAAACTGCTACAGAACTTCAATATTAAGGGCAGATTTCTCCCTATCTTCCTGTTAAATTATTGTTAGATTACTAGAATGCAACCGTAATAAGTTTCATCAATGAGATTTTAATTTTTGTTTGTGGTGGCCTCAGCAATATAATGAAAATTGGATAACTATTTAAACTTTTAGATATAGACCACTGGATATCTTTACATTCCAAGATATTAAAGCCTTTTTATGTAATTATTTTTAATTTTTTTTTTTAGCAATTATAGCAAATTCATTCCCAATTCTGACAGGTCTGTGAAGAATCAGGCAGTTTTGTTTGTGGTAGGGACAATCCAAATACTTACACAGGTATGTTCAAACAGTACTAAAAGTGTTTTCTTTGCAGTGTTCCAGATGTAATGGGTTACATATCCCCTATAAACAAAGCTTTTTGCCCAGGGATCTGCAACATAGGCAAAATATGGTCCTTTGCCAATAAAACCATGTTCTCTCTTTATTGATACCAATCTGTATGTTGGCATTTTGCATTACGCACTTATTTGTCAAGCAGTAAATTGATTTGTTCAAGAGAGAAAGAGAATAATGTGCAACCTAATAATCCTGAACTACTGTAGTATATGACAGAAAGGTTTAAGTGCTTATTTTCCAAAGGCCACACTCTCATTTTAAATCTGTGCTCTTTGATCTGAAATAAAAACGAAGGGGAAAGAAGGGTAATTTATACCTGATCAGTGTTTCCCTATCCTGGGCCCTCTAATCTGATGTCCAGCAGGTAATCATCCTGATCAGATGACTTCTTTCGAAACTGCATCCATTTTCTCTTTCTTGCTTGTGGCTTTTTGCAGAGGTAGCCTGTGAAGAGCAGAGAGAAGAAGGTGAAGTGCAGGTGAATATGTTGGGGAGGATCGCTGGATGGAGCTTTTTACAAGGCAGGAGAGAAAGTTGTCTCAATTACAATTACTAGGAAAAAAATTAACTAAGTGAAAGTAATGTTTAATCAATTTTAACTATTACTCTTAAATTTGAGATGAAATCTTTATACAGTGAGCCAGAATATATCATCTTAAATATTTGCCCAGGATACTGGACTAACAAATATTCATAGCTATAGCTGGCTATACTTTTTGTGGTAACCATTGATTCTGTGAAAACAATGCTTGTTTTCACAGAAATAAAAAGCTTTTGTCTTGGACTGTTTTTCATTTTGAAGCCTGTGTTACCTTAAATCAGGTACTAAATGACTAGTGTCTGATTTTCCCACAGTAATAATAAAGCAGCCTCCCCCAGTGCCTTCCCTCTCCCCAGACCTCACTGATTTACAGCCATTTCTGGAGCACCAGTTTCTGTTATGTCTATTGCTTATTTTATTTCTTTTAAATTATTGTTACTGTTGTGATAGAGCACAGAGTACCTTGTTGCAAACCATATGGGCACCGGTTAAAAAAATAGAAGGCTTCCATTTCCTTATGAAGTTTAAAATTACTCCATCTGAAGACAGAAACTGTGTGAGAAAAACTAAAGCTATTGCAAGAAATAACAGCATAATAGTGGAAAGATTATGCTTCCCATCAGAGAGGTGGTCCAAAATGTGAAAATGTCATCAAGTATCTCGGGACAGACATTTTTTGAAATTACAGCCTAATCTACACTTCAGCCAACAGAACAGGCAAAATGGGGTGTACTCTGACTCTTTATACAGAGAAAAATGGAGGTCTGTTAAATATCTGCTAATCTGAGGTAGAAATTTTGGAACTGCCATTTTGTGATTGAGTTAAACTCTCCATTCCTAATTTTATTACAGGCTTTGTCAGAGAATGACTAAAAGTCTGCTCAGTAGTCCTGGTCTCAATCTTTATCTCAGGAGACTTTTATCGTAATTAGTGTTAATTCTATTAAATTAATTGAGAGGTTGTTATTTTCATCTCTGAATGGTGTGTATTTTTGATTGACTGGTCAATGACAAGTCTCTTTTCATTTTGCACTATAGTAAAGCTATGAAAAAGAAAAGAAGTGGAATAGTTGGCCAATTGAGTTATACAATAATGACAAGGGCAGGGCAAAGAAAGTACATTGTGGTAGTTTACAAATTACTAAGGTATTTGAGTTTTTCATGTTCCTTACAGAAATTGTAATGAAAATAAAAAGTGACACATGAATCCATTAACATGACAGCACAATAAAAGGGAGGAGAAATAATTTTAAGCATACAAGTATACATCAAAATAGTTTGAAGGGATCAGAGACAAACCCACAAGATAATTCTGACTCTTTCCAAAATAAGACAATACACCACATATATTGCAAATCAATATACATTCCCCATTCCCTCCTATGTCTTTCCCAGTTGGTTTCCTGTATTTCAGGAATGTTTTTCCTTGCTTTATCTCTCGATCTGCCCTACCTCTGAGTAAGACCTCTGAGTCATGCAAAGATGGTTCTATTCATTGAAGTCTTGATGTTGGTGTAATGAATGTGTTGCTTTGCCAAGAAAAGAGCAGCTCTCAAAAAATGTGTGAAGCTGTGCCAGTAAAAAGTGACACATTTATAAATATGGAACAATGTAGCCGTATTAAACCTATGCCTGCAAACATCCTGCATATTACATCACTCTGGTTGAACTGCTTTACCCAACAGACTTATGGAATTCATTTGCTGAAAAAGAAAGGGCTGGGCTCCTGTCTTAAAGTTTAGCAGAATTAAAAAAAGTTTGGAGGAGGAGAGTTGTACCGCTAGCTGTTTGCAGCATATTTTTGTGGCTAAGGTGCAAGCACATTGTGTTACAAAACAATCATGAAGGATTTGTTCTCTTTTATAAAGTAAGACAAAAATATTACCTCATCTGAACATGTCATCAAATTATGTAAATGACCTCTTTAAACATCTGGGGTACTCTAGGCTTTCTAACAATAAAATTAATATTGTCCATCATTTATCTTGCACAGTACCTGCACAGGAAGCTCATGTGAATAGATGACAAAGATCTCTCCTTAATGTATTAAGAGCATGGTCAAAAAAGATAAAAGGTGGGCTTCGTGCTGACTTTCCCTGAGAACTTTTCTTCAAATTAAGGTGATCTCTAAAATACATAGGGGAGTTAAGAACTCTTCTATAGTCTGCTGAATGGGAGAGATCCTTCTGAGCCTGCTGGGCTCTACCAGCATAGCTCACTCTGCATCTGGCAAGAACATTTCTTTCAGGCCCACCCTGCAAGTTCCCAGTAACTGTGGGTGGCATGGCACTGGCCACATCAAAGAAATCTCCAGCCATCCTGTTAAAATAGCTCTTGGCACTTACAGCAGAGTACAAAGGTGAGAGTCAGGCTCAAACTTCAATACTTCATTGCAAAATGTTCTCACACTGATGCACACTTTATGCAAGTACAGCAAATTTATCCAGGGACCTTAGATTATTTTGCAAATATAGAGCAAAACAAAACTGTTCTATTTGCAGATCTTGACTCCTTCGGATGCAAATAGGTGCTGCCTGAGGTCAAGCTCCCAAAAGGATCTTAAGTCTGCCTTCGCCAGGGAACTTTGTATGGTCTTGCACAAAGCATGGTGACTGCTCCAAACAGCCCTTGTTTCACCAATGCTCTAGACGGAGAGAATCATTTTCCCAACGCCATTAGTCTCTTTGGATGCCTTATGTAAATGTAACAAATTAGCCTTGCTGCTACTGTTGCAATGTTTTAAACTACCAGAACACACAGCTTTCTGCCAGCTGTGTCGGTAACACATCCCGTCCGAGTTGACGCATTAGGGTGTCAGGTTTCAGACTGTTCAGTTATCTCCCGTTCTTGTGATAGCAAATTCTGCGGGATTTTGACACCTTGTCTTTCAGTCTCTCTCTCACTCATCCTTTCTTGCCTTTTGGGAATGAAGAAGAAACTTTCCATCCTGTGTCTCTTTGCACATCAGAGCAGATCTCTGAGTGATTCCCTCAAGACAGCTCATGACAAAGAAAGAATAAATTAATGTGATTTTTTTTTTTTTTTCCTGGCTTGGTACTAAAAGGGAAAAAAAAAAAAAAATCTATTTATGTATCATCAGCAAAATTCATTGACTTCACCCAGATTTTGTGTTCTTTTCACTGAACACAGCTGCTATCTCCAAATAGTATTTGATAAGTCTGTTCTTTTAGTAGATGGTATTATCTCTTAGAAAAGGATATTAGTGTGCTGCCTTTGTCTCTCATTATGAATTTGAGAACCTGATAAGGGTAAAGATCATCAAGCATCAGAGCTGTAATAATATTTAAATTTTTTTCCACCTAACAAAATTCTGTGAGGTTTTTAAAAATGCATGGTAAGCTCAGGCCTCTTGATCATAGAATAGTTGAGGTGGGCAGAGATGCCCCTCTGGAGATCATCTACTGCAAATACCTGCCCAAAGCAGGGTCAGTGAGAGCAGGTTGCTCTGGGCAACACGTCAGGTGGATTTTAAATATCTGCACAGATAGAGATTCTTAACCTTCTCTGTTTAACTTGTTCCTACTTTTGATCATCTGCACAGGAATTTGTTTGTTTTTTCTTATATTATAATGGAATTTCCAGTATTTCATTCATTTGTCCTGTGAGGACCATGAAGAAGACTCTGACTACATCTCCCTTACTCCTTCCCATCAGGTATTTTTACACATTGGTGAGATCCCCTTGAGCCATTTGTTCTCCGGGCTGAAGAGTTCAAGTGTCTCTTCACAGAGTGGATGCCCCAGTTCATCTGTCATCTTCATGGCTCCTTGCTAATATTTATTCATGTCAGGGATCTATGTGTCACCAAATTAGATACCAGTTAAGATCACATCCCAGACAAGCTCGTGTCTTCTCTGGAGAGAAAAGGGCATCCCTGGAGCTTTTTAGATTGCAGAGGATGGAATTTCTAAATTGGAATGGATACGTTTTTTTCTGCTAGCAACTTTCATGTAAGTGCTATTCTTAGAAAACTGTGATCTGTAATCTGATAAATTAATTTACCTGTTTTTCTCACAGTGAAGAGGCCTGTGCCCCTTTAGGTAGTATTTTTATGAGAACCTTTTTTTGATTGTGGTTTAGAAAAACATAAATAATTTTTCCTCCATACTCTGGAAGAATAAAAGATAGGTGGTAAAGTCAGCTTGCAGGGTTAAAATATGATTCAGTGTTCCTTCCTAAATCATATACTGATGGCAATAACGATCTGCCAAAATATATATCTTCATAGTCATTTTTCCCCTACTCATTCTGATGTCAGGAACCTAACACAGAAAGGGAAGGTATGAGTAGAACAGCAGCTGACACAATCACTCACACAGCCTAAGCTTTCTGACCCTTAGTCTTCCAGATGGACACCGTCCTCTTGTAAACATTCTTTGGGTTATTTTTTCATAAATAATGTTAGGTAGATGCTTACTGAATACTCAGTTGTGTTTTCACAGCTATTGGACTGCAGTAAAGAATATTCTTCCTCCCAGGCAAGGATGATAAAGAATGCGAAAAGGCAGCACATCTCAATTCTCTGTCACTGCTGGCTTCTTGAGCATGAGCTCACACACACCATGGACTTTGAAGATACGATGATTGAATCTGTGCAGAGTGGAGAGAAAAGAAATTTGAAATCTATAACCTAACATTGTCTTTAGCAGGGACTAATATAGGACATTAAAATTCACCATGGATGAGAATGCATGGTTGAATGTGTTGAAGCTTTTTTCTCTAAAATAGCTTTTATAGGATTTTTTTTTTCATAAGTAATACCAGAATAAAGCATAAAACAATGTTGCAAGCCACTGTCGCTGTATGGTGTGAAGTATAATTGATGCACTGTGACAGAGAAGGCAAAAAAGTATGCCCAAGGATAAATTTTTCACTAAATTGACTGAAGGACAGCAAAAGCCACAGGAAAAAGAAACTGGAAACATTGTTTATGAGAAATATTTTATTTATATTCAAATATGCTGCCACTTTTGTACTCTCACTAAGCCTACCACACACAATATTTGCAAAAACATCTGTTTCTCCCGTACTTTAGCTCAATATTCTTTATTGCAATATTTTTTGTCCCCCATCCAATCAGTAATTTTAATTATTTCCATTATCATGTACTCAGCTAAGAGTTTAGTTTCAGTAGATTAGACTAAATCAGTTTGCTTTCATTATTTTCTATTTGTTCCACTTACTGCAAATTGTTCTCTTTGGTTGTTATTATTTTTCATTAAGTTCTTTGAATTCTTCAAATCCTTTCTTGAAATACTCAGCAACACACGTATTTAAACTAAATCTGTTTTCAAAAGTTATTTCATGCTTTTAGTTTTCACTGCAAGAAAAACAGAAACCAAATGACAACATGGTCTAATTCCTCTGTTCTAAAATCTAACACCCAGTGTCCCTGAGGGCAGAGACTCTCTTTCCTCATGGAACTGTTCCACCATATTTTTTTTTCTTCTCTTCTTCTACAGCATGATCTCTTAATATTGGAGAGGATATCTTCGTTTTTAGCCTCCTGATGCAAAGTTTATGTATGTATTACCTACCACTTTCTTACAATGTGGAATGACCCTCAAGATATTCATTTGGTTTTCTCAGCTGGGAAAAGTACATGTGAGGCTCAGCCAAAGGCAACAAAAAGCAACAGAAGACCCTCAAGCAAAGCAATAGCTCTTCTTATCACACCACATGGCATGTCCAACAAAAAATGTAAAAACAGCCATGCTTCTTCTACCTTTCCCCGGGTCTGTGACGTTCATAAACCTCCGTGGCTGTCGTGACTGTCCTCTCCAGTGCACGTGTGCCTTCTGAGCTCTGAGTGCCTCTGCCCCTGCAGCCCGCTCCAGATGCTCCTGAAATACATTGGGCCCCTGCTAAGGGCTCTGTCTTAGCAAACTTTTATTTCTGGAGCTTGATGTCTCGCCTTGTTGCCCTGTTTCAGGACAAGAGTGCTGGCAGTCCCCTGCACTGTGAGATGCAGGTGTGGGTTACAGCCCAAGGAGGAGCCTCTCCACACCAGGCTGCATTCACATGGGGGTCATTTGCTCAAATCAAATATCTGTAAACAAATTACTTTACTAGCTATTGGAACTCCCTTGCACATCTCATAAAAGATCAAGATTCCTAGCTTAGCTGGCAGGGGTTTTTTCTTAGCACAGTCAATTTGTTTCAGTTTGTTTTATCACAAGTTTTACATCTACTATTTACAAGAGAATTTAAACTACACAGGTTACTTGCTTATAAAATACATTTTGCAAATATGGATCCAGCAAGGTTTTGGGAGATAAATACTAAAGCATTGCTTATTCTCATTCTCCAAGTACTGAAATTTTCTGTAAAGTACAAAACTTTTTTTCGCAGTTATCATGGATTTCTGGTATCCCACACAATAGTAATTTAAAATCAGTAACAAGAAATAAGGGGAAAATAGGCACTGAATAGACATGTAGTCAAAAACACCTCAGAAATAATTGATTTGAGTGATTAAGGAGGTTGAAAGTGTACAATAGATGTGCACAGCTTTACCTGGCTTTAAAGCAGAGGCAATATTGACTGGCTGGGCTTAGCACAGCACAGGTCATCTCATGTATATAAATAACCAATGTCACTGCTAAAAAATTATTTTCTGTGTGACAGTCAACTAAGTAAAAAAGAAAAGATAGAAGAGAGAAGATTCAACAGCAGAGAGTCATTTCCATGCAGAAATTACTAATGTTTTGTTGTGAAGTAATTTCCAGCAATGAGTCCTAGATGTGCTTGAAATGATTCAACCCAGTCCCTTTCCTATCACACCAAAAAAATGTGACAAGGAATGAACAAATGACACAACTTCCCTGCAAATACCAGTGATTCTTGATTGTACTTTCATCTCAAAGCATAGCTGAACCTGTGGATGGAACAAGTCCTTGAAGATGTCTCATCATAGCAGATGCATGCAGAACTGCCCAGGAGCTTCTGTGAGGTGGATGGGGGAAGGGTTAAACTCCACACATGTTGGAATTTTATTAATGCACATGTAGAGCAAATGTAAAAATGTTTATACTTGTTTGAGATATCTTAACTTTCCATTGATATTCAGTACTTAAGAAGAATCTAAAATTTGGAAACAGAGTGCTATTTCAAACATAACACTTTTTTTTTAAGCACATGGTTGTCTTTTTTTTCCTGATCCTGTTCTTCTTCCTTGAAGGTCTGCTGTCACTTTTTCATTACCTTTTTAATCGTCTTCATCTATTGAGTCAAAATCTGAGCCTGTAGAACACTGGTCTTTAAGTGTACAATAGCTAACATGAAAATTCATACTAATTGCAACAGAAAAATTATGTAATCATAGCATAGCAAGAACTAGAAAATTTGCAACAATCTAATCAGGTCAGTGCTGCATAGCTGTACACAATCCTGTCTCACAAACTTGCACCTCTTCTCCCAAAAATTACTACTTTTTTTGCAGCATCTTGCGCACAAGAATACCTGATGGGCACGTGCTTGTTTTAGGCAGGTGTGCCATCACACTGCAGCAGTGTGCTGCCGAGGACAATTGGATGGGTCAGTACTGTCTGAAGGACCAGGCATAAAAATTAACCTGCACATTTCCTAAGTGGGACAGAACAGCTTGTGATGTGCTAATTTACAAATGTGAGTTTTCGACAACTTATTCAACTCATGTCACATAAGCTGTGCCATTAGGCAAGAAGCAAAACAGATGAGAAAGGGCAGGAGAGAGTGTTTAAGTCTCCTTGACTCTATAAAGGGGAGGAAAGGGCAATTTAACTTTGAGAGTGTGCTAAGAGGGTTAATTCAGGAGAAGTTCTGCAATTTATTCTCCGTCTCCATAACATTGGACCTTAGGGCTTAATGTAATGGAATGTGATTTAGAGTTCTAGATGTGCTAATTTTGTAATTCAGGTGTCCTGTGGAGAGACTGTGTTCATGCCAGCTGTCTGGGGAATTAAATGCAGCTGATTTGTGTTGGGGAAATTGTGAGGTTTGCTTCAGGCCAAAATTGTTGTAAAATTTAAACCAGTGTATTTTTCTCTTTCCTTAATTTAAAGTATGGGATACAGGTGGGCCTGAGGGGAATTACCAAGGGCTCCCACATACTTCCTGGTATTTAGTATAGAAAATTCTCATATTGTTAAATTACAGCACTGGATAACCAACATAAAACCAGTTTTATTTACAACACTGCTCTTCTGTTTTCTTTGTGCCCTGCTTTGGGTGTTCCATCTTCATCAAACACTAATTAAAGTAGGATTTTGAGTCTCATGCTCTCTGTAAGGATGAGAAGTCTATCTAATGGCCAATTTCTTCAGAAGAAACTCTAGTGCTAAGTAGCAATTTGATATTCCGCCACAACAGAGGTCTGGGGTGGGAAAGTGGTTTTCGTAATATTCTTGAGCAATATTTGTGGATATTGCTGTGAAATTGTGAGTTAACGGTGCCTGTAAACAGTAAGGGCCGTGCTCGAGTGTTGGCTCAGCACAGCAAGTTGAGCTTGCCAGGTGGATAACATAGCCCTGAATTATTTATTTATTTCAAAACATATCCTCGGGATATTACAAAATGTGGTTCTGGAAACACAGGACCATGGTTTTGGTTTATGTAAATCAGAGTTGCTCCGTTTGGTTCAGTGCAACTGTGCTGATTTATGCCAGTTAAAGAGCTGGGCCACTGCTCCTTGGGCTATGAAAATGCTTGCTGCTCTAGAAATGACTCTGCATCTAAATGGCATTATCACACCATAACACCTGACCTGAGAGGTGAAATTGGTTACTTTTATTGAAATCAAAACAATTATATGTCTGTCTTTACTGCTTTCCTTGAGCTGCCTCAGGGAAACGTTTCAGGAAAACAGGAAGATGAAGTCGGCTCTCTGTGTTTTTGCAAGAGTACTGCTTTTTGGATATACAGCAAAGACCTCTTACATAGAAATGTTGGTGAATAGAAAATAAAAAGTGTCTACTTCAGTTTTTTTCTCTACCTCCATCTTAATCCTTTTACTACATTTTTGTGCAGATAAGCATTAGTACAATCTCTTAAAATAAAAGCAAAATGCTTGGAAAACAGAAAACTCAAAAATGCTAATAGCAAAGCACAGTGAATAAAAAGATCTACCCAAACCAGCATCTGGAAGTATGGCAATTCAGACATTCAGCACATGATACTTATGTCCATCAGACACATTTCGTGATGTGCTTTTAAACAGCAATATTTTATATTTGTTCATTTTGCTAGAGGAGGGATGGAGTTTGCAGAAAAGACAAAGGAAGCAGTGTGCAGATGTGAGGTATGTGCTCCAAAGAAATGTTAAAATCAATTTCTGTTATACAGAGAATATATACGAGCTGATTTTATTTTGCTCTGTTTGAGCATGACTTAAAATATTTTCTCCACAAAATCAAGATGCCAGTGTATGAGAATGTGGGCACGTATTAATATTCCACTAATATCTGACAGATAAAATTTCATTTCTAAAAGGGCAAAGCCTAACACCATGGTAAAAACACCTTAATTCAGAGTGGATAAAATGGAAGATGAAAGTTGCCCTCAATGGAAATCAAAATTGTTTAAAATTGCAAAATTATTGCATTCTGACTTGACCATATTTCAAAGTTTTGCATGTTGATACATTTAGTCCCTGCCTTTATATTTATTCAAAGCTCAAGAGGTTTGTGATAATTTGTCCTCTCTCTTATATTACCAATGACCGTTGGACTTAGTATTAGTTTTATGTACCCTGGATGTAATCCTCTTGTTGTTTCTTCTTAGTTAAATTATCCAGTCAATAGCTCATAGGTTTCTTCCTGTGTCACTTTTGTAATTAACATCTTTTCCTGGTTTTAGATTGTCAATGAAATGGTTCCCCAGAAGTGAGGAGTCAGTCACTATTGAATAAGACCTTATCTGTATGACTACCAGAAAATTAATCTGAATTGGCCATTTAAATAGTGGAGCTAAATCACTTTAAGACTTTATTGTGGACACTTGTATTCAGAATTAAATTAGTGTTAATTTGATTTTATTTCCCTCACTTCACAATATGATAACACTTTGTTACACCACTGTCTACTGTAAGTCTATCAGACTTTTTAAATGCAGAAAAATAGGCTGTAGAAAGGGGCACCAGTTATTAAATGCACATCATTTCGGCATCCAGTTGTAATTAAATTAAAGATGAAGAAAAGTATATGGGGTAATAACCTATTGAATGTGAAAATGAGAAATGTGAAATTGAGGTCTTGACCACTTTGCATAAAAGTATGTCCAGATTATATCTCTGAAGTGCTGTTGCTATTTCCAGTGGAGAATAGTCTTCCCACCTGATTAAATTTTTGTGGATTGTTTTTGAGTTTCACACCAGGGCAGTTTTATTTCAGGTTGTAATTATCCGTTCTCCATTGTTTGCATAAGTTAAGTGATGCTCGTAAGTCATTCTGGTTTCTTCAGAAAAAGCAGCTAGAGAAGTTCAAACTCTTACTTACCTCATCCAACGCAGACACTGGGCATCATGACAAAGTATTCTGCTCTTTTTCTGACATGTGAGTTTGTCAGAATATAATTGTGTTAGATGCTTCATCTGGAAATCGTAAATTTAATCCAAGCTTTTTTCATTAGAACTAACATATTTCGCCTTCAGTCAGAAATTTGCTGTTTCTACCACTGGTTATTATTATATTACCCAAGGATTATTAATATTTGGCATCAAGTTCAATTTTATTTGGTGACTGTAACAGAGATCAACCTTTTTTGATCCCTTGCTTTTTCTTTAAGGAAATTAGTTCCAAATGATGCAGCTGAGTTGAAGAACTGAGAATTTAAATTTATCTTCTCTGCTGGTTGAAGGAGTATGCATACTTATAACAGGAATAGCAAACTCTACGTCTTGATTCCCCATAATTTATTACTTGCCACTGGTAGCAAAACTTCAGTGCTCTCAGCATTTCTAGTAGGTTTTTGGGGGGTTTTGTAAACTGTGTTATCTAGGAGTTAGTAGTTCCATCCCAGAATTTGATAAAGGGATATTCTTCTGCTTTTATTAATTGATTTAATCTTTGTCTTAAATTTTATCATAGATGGGTGAAAACAAAATGTGTCTTCTGTTCCTATCATTTCTATCTGTTCTCCATGCCTTGTTCAGAGTGTCCAGGTTCTTCAAGTGTAGTTCATGTACTTTTGCTTTGCTTTGTCTGTATGTCAGATATTGACACAGAATTCATTTGTGAATCCCTTTGAAGGCTACTAATGGAAAAAGACAACACTGAAAACTAGTTGACAGTATTAATATTGCCTTGTTTGGCCTAAAATATAAAAAGAAATTTGTTCAAGGCTTTTTACAACCCTCCCCACCAAAGAACATTTTCTTCTTGTGAGCTGCACAAGTTGCCTTTGGGTTAGAGGCTGATGGTCTTTTCCACTCATCATCTTCTTCAACCCCAGAGAGCCACCAAACTGAGTGATATAGAGCAGACATATGCCCTCAGCTTCCTACATTGAGCTAATTAACTGTTTTACTTGGGGTTTTTGCATTTCTTTCATGACTTTTTTCCTTCATCCCCTCATCCATGGTGAGGCATATAGTAAATATCACTGTTTTACCTTCTTGTCACTTCTACAAACACAGCCTCTATAAACGTCCTGGAAAGGTGTCTAGTGAGAAAAATGGACCTAGTCAGGAAATCCCTTCCTTATAGCCTATCTAGACTTGTGTTTTCTTTCCCCAGTGACTCCCATGTTGAAAGCAGGATTAGCCATGGAGGCAAGAGGCAGAGTTCTTGAGCACAGGACAGGGGTGCCTTGAGCTTGTCTGGATGTGATGGTTCTACACAAATCCCCTGCCCAGGGGTGATCATAGGTGCTGCTGATAGAGACGGTGCATAAGCCCTAAAAAATGTTCATCCATGCAGAAGGAGGAAGAGGAGAGCCAGCACCCTGGTGTGTGCTACAAGTTGGTGAAGGAATTTTGTTTAATGCCATCTCCGTTATACTCCTTGTTTTCATTTTCAATTCAATAAATGCAACAATCTGTCCTGTCCTGACTCACCATAACTAGCTCGACCAGCAATGGATACCAGCAATTAATTTAGGGACAAAGTTGTTGCTACTGATTAGAATAATTTCTGCCACCTCCTCTCTCTTAGCAGCATCACAGGGAGAAATGTGTGGTTATTTCAAGGCCTTTTGACACAGGGCTTCTGTAAGACATTCAAGCATTCTGAACAGCTGACCTCAATCATGCTGTTTCTTCTGCTTACAGAGCCAGTTTTGGTCATAACTACAAAACATTTAAAATGTCTATAAAATTGGTAGGACATTAAAATTACATGTTTCCAAGGTGTCTTTTTATTACTGTTCTGTGCTGGTCACGGTCATGCCCACTATGTTACAGAGCTATACAGCAGATCTGCCCAGATGATGATGATGCTTTTTCAAAAAGTGTTTTGGATTTAGAATAATAACCACAATCTGCTACAAGACAAATGTTGATGAAAAGAGGATGCCAGCAACATAAAATGTGAGAGAGCTGGAATTTCTATTAGCAAAGCTCTGTGTGCAGCAGTGTTATTCACACTTGGAAGTGCGATCTCCTTCACATAGCACTGCCTTCTGATATGCAGTGTGGGCCTGATCTAAAGCCTATTTAATTCAGTGGACTGATTCCCAATGACTTTAATGGGCTTTGGATTACACTCTGATTGCACTGATGTTCCTTTTAGTAAAGCTCTTAGTTATAATGAAGCTCAACAATGCTGTTTGTTTTTCCCTCATTTCCAGGTGTTAATATTGTCCCTCTTGCCATCTAAGCAAAGCCTCAATTATCAGGGAGGAGAGAGGAAAACCCAATTTTTTCACCAACTGCAGTGATCTGCTGCACATATATCGCTAATGCTCAATGCTGAGTCACAGCAAGCAAGGTGATGATTATCATGTCAAGGTGGTTAATAAAAGCAAAAGTGCAGTGGCATTTCAAGCCTGATTTGACAAGAAATGTCTCCATGCATGAATGACCCGCTCTAGTGAGACAACCCAAAGCTGAGATAGGAATGACCGAATATGAAACAGGACCAGAGTTCAGGGGGAGGAAAGATCTTACAAGAATCAATGAGAGAATTTCTCCTTTGCTTGTGAAAACATAAAGAAAACAACTCATAGTTCACAGGGGCACTGGCTGTTTCTAGAACTTTTCTCTAAAAAATATAAACAACAAAAATCCTGCCCTAGTATGCCTGTTTTGAACGGGTCTTGTAAATGCTGGGGTAAATTGCCTTTCCCTCCCTGGTGGGCAGCTCCCATGAGGACAGGGCTGTATCCTTCCACTATAAGCAAAAGGTAGATAAGAATGTCCTGTGCCTATTCCTGTTTTGTAAAGTAGCATTTCTGGCAAAATAACAACATTTACATCGTTAAATTCTCATCTGAAAACTAAAAATCATCTTCCCACTAGTGAGATGGGATACTCCTGTGACTGCTGCTTGCTAACTAAACATATTGACACAAGCTGCCTATAAATTAATTAATTGCTTAAGCAAATTAAACAGATGGAAAATGGGGAATTGGCTATGAGGGAGCGAGGGAGGAATGGACAGTCAGGGACACATATAGGCACACTGCTGATGACAGCATTCCCTTTCTCTTCCTGTGGTCTTCTCCTTTCTGAACAGAGAATATACAGTTTTGTCCATTCACTAAACACCGTGGTCCTGCTGAAGTCAAGTGGTAAAAATCTATGAAATTGGATGAACCATAGAATTTGTTTTAGGTTCTGACTATAAGCAACAGATTTAAGCAAACTAAAAATTAGAGAAAAAATATAGGTCCACAAATACTGAAAACTAGAAAATGTTCCTTTTATATGTTTTGTTCAAGATAAGATTTTTTTTTTTACCTTGAGCAGAATATTCTTCCTCATTTAAAGCATATTTAATTTTTTTGTGCTTTTTTAAAATGAAAAATTAATTTCAAAATAAAAATTCAGAAATGTTCTCTTAGAAGATGTCAAAGTGAAACATTTTGTTATTTCCATAAGGGAATATTTTAATTTCAAGCCATGTCAAAAGAAAATGTTTCATTTTTTGGGTAAAAATATTTTCATAAGTTAGCCTGAATTTGCTGATAAGTTTTCTCCTCCTACTCAAAATGGAAGGGGGATTGTTTGCTTTATTGAGCTTTCTAGCAAATTTGTTATTCATCATTTTCTTTCCAACTCCACCCTTGATTCCATGTGTCTAGTTTTTTGATGTGGAAAATATTTTACTTAAGGAAAAGTACACTCTCACACTTTCTACACTAAGGTAGAAAGCTTGATGTGAAAAAGAAAATGGGTGATATGGATCAACATAATGCTTTGATTATTAAAGTATGAGCAGAAAACACCTTACATACTCTGGCAGGTAACAAACCCTTTGAATAGTTTGAATTTCCATATCTCAGTTTTTCAAAGTTTGCCCAGAAAAGGGATGTGTTTTCTGTGTACTATTTCTACCCACAGATTGTAAAGTGTGCTATTATTTCTGTGTACAGAAAAAGAAAATAGAAAAAGGGAAAAAAAAAAAAAATCCAGAATCTGAAAAACCTTAAGAAATGGGGAAAAAAAAAAAAAAAATCTCCCTCAAGTACAAATTACTCAAAGATCTCCAAGAATTTAAAAGTTTAATAAGACTTATGTCTTAAAAATCTTTATGGGACCAAAACTACTAGAAAAGAATGTTTCAGCAGCTAAGCATCTCTCTGCATGACTATGAATCACAGCTGTTATTGTTGTTCTTACAGAAGGAAGACAGAGTATCTGATGATAAGTCCTTCTATTATTTTTTACATTCGAGTTACCTGTTTTTAGCTGTGTGAAATGCCTATACTAAGCTGTTATTCTGATTCAACCAAGGAGCTGTATAATGTTACTTGTTTAATGCTGTTTTTCAGCTTACAGCATAGCACAGTTGTTTTTGTAAAATAAACAAAAAATTTTATCGTTAAGTAACATTGTATAAAACTATGATCAATATCATCTAAAAAACTGTTTACTTTTGAAATAGTTTAGAAGAGGCACTGACTATCCTGTTTTTCGTAGGGAATTTCCTCTCTCCTTCTGCTTTTATGCTGTATATACTATGCAGTTTCTGGGTAAGCTATGCCCATCTCAGTGAAATATACTTCAAATTAAAATCCCACGTAAAACACCTTTATCTCTTAGATCTATATTACTTACCTACCTGTGTATGCCATATCCTTTATGTACTTAATCCTTCAAATATTAAGACAACCATGTAATATTTACTCATTTTAGCTCTTTGGTATATGATGCTTACTGGACAGGAATGAAACTGTGAGCCCTAGCCTAAATAAAGGCCTCAAGACAAACCTAGAGTTCAATTTCTGTTGCAGCCATAATAATTTTCAAATGTTTCCACCAAAAAGAATTTAAATTAAGTTACCATGGAAATTTTTTTCAGTCCTGTATCTAAATATTCATCACTTCAGTTGTCTCCTACTTTGCCTGCACTGTATCACCAGGCTTTATCCTGACAGTTACTTGCTTTCCCTTCCATGACCTGCAGCACTTTATTGTCATTTGCACTCACTTAAAGTGCACCAGTGGTGTCTATTTTGCAGCCAGTTAGGGCTTCTGAATAGATAATTTACACGTTCCTTTGGTCTATGCTTGGCCTGGCAGCTTTTCTCTTTAAATGCTGCTGTCTCAGTGGAAGCTGCAACAAATAATCAAAAGCTTTCTACATTAGGGATAACGGAAACCTTAACATTTCCATTTGATTTTAAAAGCATGAAAATATTTATGTTAGTTAACATTGATAAACTATATTTCCAGTAACACTGAAGTAAGTAAAGGGCCCATGGTGAATCACACACTGTTAGTATGGGGTTTGTTTGATCTTGGTCATAGATGTATTATTTTCTTCTGAAGTCCGAGTGTAATTTACTTGTCAGGTTGAATGGTCAGAGAGAAAGTTGTTCATTGACCCAAAGAAATGTATGGTGTCTTCATGATGATGAAGAACATAAAAGAGTCTCCTTCTTGGGAAATATTAGAGTTGATAGGGAGTGTTTGAAGAATAATGTGTCAAAGAGACTGACAGCAGCATGGACAAAAGGAGGAAGGGAAAAAGAAGATGAGAGGCTGAATTTGTTCTCTTGGGATTTCACATTTAGGAATTTTAACAAAGAAAGGGTCATTATCTGGGCAGCATAACTTCCTGGACCCATCTTTTATCTCTTCTTGTCCTTTCATGTAATTGAAAAAAAAAGGGGTCTTTCACACAGACAAACAGTAGAGGAACTGGAGGAAACACGATGGACAGAGGAGAAAATCCCTGTGGCACAGCTTTTCAGCGCTTCTCATGGGGCGGGATGTGGCAACCTCTCACTTGCACCTAAGGTTCACTGCTCTTTAGAGTCTCCATGCCCTTCTGAAGCTGGGAACTTTTTGTTGCACTCTTTTAATGTTCTCTCTCTTTTTTTTTCTTTTTTGCTAGTTGCTATGCTTCTCAAGAATTGTGTTCGTTCTTTCCACAAGCTGTTTGATCTGAGGCTACTCGTTTCCTAATGCAGCTCTACTTAATCAAAGAGAAATTCGACCCATTATTCAGAATCCAATTGTAATACTATGCATTAAACTAAATATTTGCTACACTGTATGAAGTCCATACAGGTTTGTTGTTTGCTTTCTTCTCCATGAGTGGGGTTATTAGATTGTATATCCCAGTAATACCAGCTGTGAAAGGTAAATAAGCTCTGAAGTTACCTGATATTCTGCTGGCATTTGATTTATTATTTCTCTCCTTGGCCTCTTCCTTAACTCTGCCCACCTTAAACTTAGTCTAATTCAAGTCCTCACCTCTTGCCTGTCTTCAGTCTGGTGAATTTATTTTGGCTTAGTACAAAAAAGCATCTCACATCCATGTGGTGAAGCACCTTGGATTGAGGCTGTCCTGGAGCAGGGAGTTTGGCCATTGGAATGAAAAAGGTGAGGAAGTGAAGAAGATATGGGGCTAACAGCAGGTTTGCCATGAAAAGATTCAAAGCAGGAATGAAGAACTACATTATTCACTCAGATCCCATCCAATTTCACAACCCACTTTTCCAGTCCTTATGATTATCTTTGGGTAAGTTCTCTAGTTCTATCACCTTGTTATGCATCTCTGTACCCAAATAGTGTTATTTTCCCATTACAGCTGTGATCATGTCCCTTTTATGGATCAAAGTATACAATCATAAAAATCCATGATTGTAACAAGTTTTAATAATGAGGATATTATATATATATATGTGACAAGCTGCCCAGCTCCACACAGGAAAAAAGGACAAGTGAACCCAATGAACAAGAGACTTATTTTAAACGCAGCAAGAGCCTTGATAAAAGGTACAGCTCCAGTAGGCTGGTTGGCTGGTTTGGCAAAACAGCAGTTTGTGCTTCATTCAGTATATCCAGCGTGTCTATATTGGTAGTAATTTACCGAGTAAAAAATACCTGAAGGACTGTAAGGTGTGCACATACACATACACGCACTTAGGTATTTGTGAAGTCTGCTGGACTTGAGGATTGTAAAATCCAAGAAAATGAGACACAAAAAGTAAGCAGTTTACTTTGCAACTTTCATTTGCAAATATTTAATAACTATGTAGTAAATATTTACTAAAGAAGGCAATACAAAATTTGACTCCAAAGTTTACTGTGCCAAATTTAGAGGCTACTCAACCATTAAAGTGTGAAATAAGGCTGTTTCAGCCTTGATTTAAATGCAAATCTCAGCCCAGTCTTAACTAGGGAGTCATTAGTAATACACTATTATAAAATAAATCATTCAGTGTATTTACAGTGTTCAGTTTTCATGCCATCCTCCCTCCCTCAGGGTACCATCCACCAGGAAGGAGAGCTTTCTAGCTGATAAGGCATTTGATAAAGGACGTTAATGGCCAAAATTCAATCTTCCTTTTTATAAAGGTTTTACATTAAATTCTCTTGATTCTTCCAGATATATTTGTAACTGCTATAGAAGAGTGATAACATAATTTATGTTGAAAAGTATGTAACATTTATACCTCCTATGTACCTTTGGAATGGCCAATATTCATCCAAAAATAATTCACTATTTTTTTTTTTTTTGAGTGCATTTGTGAAATACACAACAGTTTTGCTACAATATGGAGCAAAACATGCTACAATATGGAGCAAAACATGCTACAACATCAGAAATGCTCATGAGCATTCATTGAGCCCATTCTTCTATCTGAGGTTTTGGCTACAGATTGTTTAGGGCAGCATTTTGGTTTACCAAATCTTTAAATTGAGCTCCACAGTTTGAGGAATCCAGACATTTTAGTTTCTGTCCAGGTAAATGAGATGTGTAAAAACTCCCTTTACTTTCAGACTTGCACTTACAGATATTTTTCTCATCTTAGCTGATCAATGAAGTGCAAACTCTTGTGACTGACTGCAAGTTTCCATTTACACAATGGTCCATCGTATCATTTCTGATGGTCTTAACTATTCGCTGTAGGTCAGTCCCATTGTTAAGCCAGCTTGCATGAAGGCAAGGCTTTAAAAATAGATTTTGCAGTTTAATGCCCAATCAATTTCATATGACAACTTAATTGGCTCTAGTATGGTTTTTTAGTGGATAGAGGAGCAGTTTCAAGGACTGTTCATGAAATAAAAAAGAAATACTTTGATGTTATAATAGAAAGGGTCTTGATCATCTGTCTACAGATTCCAGCCCTGATCTGATGTACATGAATGTTCAAAGGTCTTCCATGAAAGTGTTTTTGGGGCTTAATTATCTCTTACAAGGATCTAAAAATGGTATCAAAGCAGGAGGATCCCAAGCAAGACAGGTGTTAGCACTTAACCTCTCTCTCAATTTAATATCTGGGATTCAGCTCTTGTGAGCACAGAAATGCCATTCATTGAAAACTCTGGGATGATGTAGCTCAGTCTTCCAGGCTGCAAGGCTGAGGCCTTAATCAGGGTTAGGTTTACAGAAGAAATGCTAGTGGTACTATCTATGTGGGATAATGCACACACATGCATACATACATATATATATATATATGTATGTATGTACGTATGTAAATGAAAGAGAATGAAAGGTGTGTTATCATTATTTCAGTGTTATTGGAAATACTTGTCAGTAGAGTTAAATAGAAACTTAAGGTAAACATGTTTGATCCTCATACATTTGCCTGCTTTGGAATGTAGATTTTTGGCTTACTTTATAGTCTTTCATTATTTGAACATATTTATTCATTTTTAATCAGTGTTCTTCCTTTTAGAATAGCTTTGTACTTTTCCTCCGTGCCAACACCTTATACTTTATTTAAAAGTGCCTGATAGAAGTGAATATCTGATTATGGAAACCCATTGCAAAACACTGCCTGCTTACTCATTGTAAAAAAAAGATTCAAACATCCAAACATGATTTTTAATACAAGCTTGAGATCAAAGGACAAAGTGGCTATGTTCTTCAGAATACAGCAAAGAATCCTTATTTTATTGTATTTGAATAGGGCAGGTGGCACCCGCAAATTACATTACAGTCCCTGGGTAATACAACAAGGAAAATAAGCAATAAAATACACCTTATTTGAACTCACAGCTACAGTGAATAGTTGGTTTGTTTTAAAAAGCTCTGTCCTTGTCAGTGTACTGACATAAAAACAAAAATTTCTTGGGACTCGCTCACATCTTACAATCTTTTCTTTTCAAGTAAGGAACCTACACAGCTGTATCTTAGCTAAATCGTATTTAAAAATTTATTAGCAAGGCTTTCAGGTAGCGAGTAGATCACAGTTAGTGCTTTCTTATGGGCCCCCTAATTTGTTTTGGGTGTGAATTTTAACATGTAGGGCTCCATGAGAGTTTGGAATAATTCTAATGGGATGTGTGATCCACCACAGCAGCAGTCAGAGGCAGTGCACCACCTGCACCCCCAGAAATTCTTAATCCACAAGAATGACCAGACTTCAGAGAGGGAGATGGGAAGGTAACGCATCCACCAATCAAAAATAGCCTGAATTGTTGGTCTCAACACCATGCAAGTAGGAAATCTGGGGAAAGGACAGAAGCTGGGGTGGTGTCTGGAGAGACATAAACTTAACATGGTTTAGGTTCCTGATAAGAAAGGAAGTTATCTTCAATTTGTTGTAGGAAGAGTTCTGCTGGGAGACTGAAATAAAAGACAACTATATCTGATCATTGCTTTTGCCAGAACTCAAAATTCTTCATGCATTGGAGAGACAATGGGTCCAAATAACTGCCAGAAATTAACGTTGTTTGGAGAAGGGAGAAGTGGGGAAGATAGGAAGGCATGTCAGAGTTTCATAACATTTCTATAGTTTTTACTGGAAATGTCAATGTATATTACTTTATTCCTGATCTAAACTCACCCACGTAGGCAAGATGTGCGGTAAAAGACTGAGCCATAAAAATAGATAAATAGATAAATAAAAGGCACTGTAATTGCATTTGATAAAAATCAACTAAGTCTGGAAAAAATTCACTTGTCTCAGAGCCAAAACACTTCTTTTCTTTGGATTTGGCTCCTAATTGAAAATGAAAATAAAACAGATGCTAGAAATGTCAATTAAACAAAATTTTCAGTCTGTTTTTTATAGTTTTTAGCTCTTTATACGTGGACAGACTTCTGTTTTCAAATCATTAGCTGTACTTTTTATTTTATTGTATTTTTATTTTTTAAGTAAAAATGCTCCCATGGAGCATGACTCAGTGTATACACAATTAGTATGCACTCACAAGACTCTTTTGCATGTCATTTTCCAGCATTAAATAATTTCTTTTTTTAATCATGAGTCCATTAGAGCCATCATTTATATTTCCATGATGGCTAGTGCAAATTACTGCTACCTCTACTGCTCACCTGCTTGCTGCTTTATTATAAATATGAATGATAGAGTTAGACCCTGTAATAGCTGCTCTAAAGACTCATTATAAGATGAGAACCTGAAGAAATTATCATTCACTTTTCACTTCTTCTATTTGTTTCCATTTTCTTGAACTAAACATATGACCTGAGAAGTCGGGTTTATTGTCTACTTCCCTGTTACTTGTGTCTTCTGAGGAAGATTTGCCAGAGTTTTCTAAAGAATTAGTACAGCAAAATCTTAGGAAATATATAACAAATTGCTCTTTTGGGTTTGGTGGCTTAAGAAAAACTCTTGCAAATTGTCAATCGGGGTGAGTATTTTATCTTTCGATTTTTCTAAAGGCACGGTTTTCTTCTTTGGTAAAGTAGTTTGAAAGGTTTGATGTTTAAAATGTTTACAGTCTGGTAGCTGGTTGTATAAAGACACAGCTGAATTTGGTGCTGAATTTTGTGTGCAGTCTGTAGTGCTACAGAGAGGGCAGGAGAGGCTGCTCCTCCTTCCCTCCATTGCTCCTGTGGGCAAAAAGCACTCCAGTCACACATCAATCTGCCACATTGCCTTGTAGCTCCGGGAAGAATTGGCCTGGAACCTCAAACTATTATTTGCAACTTGACTATTCACAGCTGGGGTAGCTATGGGTTTGTTATTTGTAAAACACCCACGAGTTTCACCACAAGCTCCCTAGCAACACTGAGGCACCCGTGAGTCGGGCTGTTGCCCAGGTGTTGGTTCTGCTGGTTGCTCACCCGCGGCCGTTCGGTTACCGCTGACGGTGACACCGCGCCCCGGAGCACTGCGGCCACACAGCTCCGCACAGACCGTTAGTTCCCAGCGGGAAGGACAGCCTTGCTTCTCATGATAAAAACTGCCTGCCAATGGTTTGATTCCTCGCCAGTGTTTGCTGGCAGCTATCGATGTCGCGGCATCAGCCATTGTTTCAGTCTAGTCCTTACAGGCCACTCAGAAGCGCACAGGGTGATTTTCTACCTTAGGAGAAAAAGAAGAAGGAAAAGGAAAAAAAAAAAAAAAATACCAAAAACACTTCCATTAGGAAGAAGGGAATGAACAAAGGCTGTGGAGAATTGAATGAATATCCAACAAATGTTGTTCGAAGCTTATCTTCAAATGAGCAAATCAGCTCCAAAGTCCTTAATAAATGGCCTTATCAATAAACCTCAGAAGCTACAATTTCTTTTTACAATGTGGATATAATTTAGGTTTTATTTTAAAGCATTTACTGATAACTAAATCATCATAATCAGTTACTTATTTTTAAGAAACACATCGCATTTACAGATTGGTGAAAACTGTTTGAAACTTTATTTAGTTGGTTCATTGTTAGACAAGGGCAGTGGAAAAAAGATCAGAGGCTAACAAGTGCGTTCACACTTGGAGAGAATTCCTTGGCTTTTCAAGAGTACCTATTGTTATTTTAAATTACTGGCACAGGATATCTGAAGGCTGTCATGTTCAGATAGCAATTCTGAGACGTAGGAGCTGTCCTAAGTTTCACTGGAGTCTGCCTAAGATCAAATCCGACCATGAATATTTTAGGTTTCATCTTGCAAGACAAAGGGAAGTACTTCTATTTTAGAAAACTTAAAAAATTAATTAGTCTGTGCTGTTGATCAGAGAAATACATGGTTTTCCTCTTTGTGATGGAGAAGTTCTACTCCCTCCATGGATTGGAACAGAAACTTGGAATTTTATTATGAGAACTGCCAGGCCTGAACTGTAATGGGTTCTTACGGACTTTAAGGGATTTTGCATTTGATGATGATGGAGTCATGATTTTCTTTATTCCCAAGAGATCTACAGATTTTTTCCAAGGGGGGAGGTCGCACCCTAAATGTTAGGTCATGATTTAAGATACCTTAAACTTCTCAGATGGCAATAAGAGTGTAAAAGCAATTAGTAAATTAAAATATGGGATTGACTTTTGATATCTTTTTAATCTTGTTTTTCTATGGGTAATTTTATCATGGGAGGTAGCAGAATTCTCCTGCTATTCTTCTGTATTCCTGGGCAGCAGGGAGAAGAGTAAGACACATATATCTTGTCTGATACAGCCTTTGAAAAGAGCCATCAAACACTGGTGACGTGCACCCTCTGCAAGACATATTTGCCTGGAAACTGAAGAAAAATGGGACAGATACTTGCCCAAACACTTAGCTAGGAAAGAGTTTTTTGCTCTGTTGGACAGAGAAATTGTGCCACAGAAGTGAAGAGGTAGAATTTCCTATTTTAATGTGTGTGACTTCTCTTTCCATATGTGACCAAATGTATTATTTTTTATTACTAATAGTAGCAGCAGTATCATGTTCTTATTTGTAGGGGACGAGTTTGCAAAAATACTGTGCTGTTCATTTTATTTTGGGCAGTGATCATCAAGTTCTTGTTGAGGGAATCTTCACACAGTCTTCACTAATTACACTGAATATATTGGTTCCCTACTTCTGAAGATACACACCAACTATCTTCTCTGTGAATATTTGGTATCAGCAGAAAGAGCCACTACTTAAAAAAAAAAATCCACTGTGTCACATTTTTGGAACTTTATACCTGGTGCATATGACCCAAGAAGATGTTTCAGTCCTTTCAGTTCAGAGATAAGAAAATGACCATCTGAGCAAAACCTGCCAAGATTTCACTTGTTTTAAATTAACAACAACAACAAAAAAGCCCCACCTTAGTCAGTGCTTATTGTTTTATTCTAGTTTTGCTGTAATTTATCTTTGATATTAGGATACCTAGATTGATTGGTTCATCTCAGATCATGTAACAGTGAAGGGGATATATTTATTTATTTTGAGGTGGTCATTTATTTCCTTCTCTTTTCTGTTCTTCAGGTTTATGTTCTGACCTTCCTCAGCTAAAGGTGTTGGATGGTTTAGCTTAAGTTGTGTGCGGAATTTTTTATTTCAGTTTTGGTATCAAAGGCAATGCCAGAGAATTTAAATCACTTTTATCTCAAAGACTTTCAACCTAGCTAAAATATTACATTAGGCATATGAGAATACATGGCATTTGTGTGTTTCTCCTTCCCGTCCCCCCTCCCCAGGTAATGTTTCTGTCATACTGATATAAATGAAGATACGCTGTAAACATCTAAAGGTATATTCTTTATACCATTATCTTGCAATGTGCTTTAGTGTATAGGTTTAGCAGAGAAACAGGAGCAGAATAGCTGTGTGGTGCTCATGCTTTCTGCCATTAGCAGAGTACTTCTGTGCAGGTCACACACCATTGCCTGGCACCCCAGCTCGGGTGCAGCAGCCCCATCCCCACCCTGCTGCTGGAGCAGCTCCGAGGCTGCAGCAGCCCAAGCCCAGGGCAAAGCCCTCTCCAGGCTCAGCTAACAGTCATTAATGACTGCACAGCTGCCTCACTGCAGCTCTTGCCTTAATAAAATATCTGGGAAAATTTTTTCATTTTTCTCAATGAATTAGTGAGCATTTCTGTTCCCTCCATTTAGAAGATGAGGATTAAGAGGAACATCATGCCACAGGTATTATTAGACAAAAGCAATGGATATTAAGCCATTACTTGTGCATTAGCAAGTTTTCCCCAGGTAGGCTTTATCATTTCAAGACATTTTGTTTTGTGTGGTTCTTCTTTTTTTGTCTAATCACCTCTAAAATTATGAACACTCCAAGAATAAAACATCCTGAATAGTAAAGCAGCCTGAAATATTCATAACTAAGAATGCAACTGGTAATGCTCATAAACAAAGTTGTTTGGAGACCCCTTTATTAATTTTTAATTTATTTTCAGTCAATTCCTTATTACTTCCAAATTCCTGTAGGGGATTCTGTTAATTAGTCATGTGTAAAATATTCATTAAAAACAGATTCCTATTTTCATCTTTTATTGCAAATTTACATTTCTAATCTTATAACCAAAATAAATGCCATTGGGTAGAGAGACCACATTAATTTTGATCAAACTCTTGAAACAGAAACCCAGAGAACAAAAGATATGGTAATAAAATCATAGTTACATTGTGCTTTCAACTCACTTGAAACAGGTATGCATATTTTAAATTGTTGTCTTCTTTGGATATAAACAAAATATATTTTAGATTATTTTAGGAATTCTTGTTAGAGGAGGGGGAAAAAACAGCAAATGGGAAATCACAGTCTCCCACTGGCATTTTCTTTGGGCATTTACCCTTCTGAATTTGATAAAGGAACTGTTTTTGAAATCTGGTCCCAAAATGGAGGCAAAACTATTTCCAAGCAAATTGAAGTTTCTCTTCCACCTCACTTTTTTTCTAATGATTAAATAGAGGAAATGTGCTCTTGTGATTTAGTTAGGCTCTCAGAGGTCTGAATTCAATTTTTCTTCTGATATATAGTCACTTCCTGGCAACGGCATCCCTCTGGACCTCAATTCGTTCCGTGTAAACCCTGATTCATATTTCTGGCCCTGTGAGTTCTTAGGTCTTATAGTCAACTTTAAATATGTGATGAGGCCAGTGGAAAGGTTGGATTACTATCAGTAGTAGAAGTTGAACCTATGCACAAATGTTTATGGGTCAGAATCTCTGTGCTGTCTATTCCAATGGGTAGGAAAAGGAGATGTATCTCTTTAAACTGTATCAATAAATGTGAATGCTGCTGTGTTTGGACCATAATCTTGTGTTTATATTATGTTATTGCAATGATATTATGCTATGATATAGGTCCCTTCCGTGGAAGTCAGGCTAAAACTATACTTCTTTTTTCCATTTTCTTTGGCCTCTGTCAGCATAAGCATAGAATAATTCCAACAAACCTGTAAGCATTGACAAATGTTCTGTGTGCAGATCAGAAGCCAAGCCCATAGCCTGGCACAGATCTCCATAAAATCAGGGGCAATTATTTCCCCTCAATGGGGCATATCTCCCATGGATATAAGGCATATGGTTAATTTGCTACAATAAAGCCAACTTGGTTTCTTTCTCTTTTGTTGTCAGGGTGGCTGACACTGCAAAAAAAAAAAGCTATTATTTTTCTTCATTTTCCCAGGGAATAGACATTAAAAAGCAGGGGAAATACTCTGGAAATAGTACCTACTGTTGAGAAGAAAACTCTGTGAAATAAATAATGGCAAAATATTGTCCAGCGTCACCATCTTGACTCTTTTATCTCTTTTTACACTAAATACAGAGAGGCTGATCCAGTTTCCTGCCAGGAAGAGGAGTCAGAAAAAAAAGTAAAAACACATCCTGTTAGAGGTATGGGAATACAGAATTTTGTATGTATAAAGGAAAAATCCAGAAAACAAAGACTGGAACAGCCCAGCAGATCTGGACTGGAACTGGAATGACTGAGTTCTGAAGGAGCATAATGAGGCAAATCAGCATAGCTTTGCTACTGCCAGCATTTCTGAGTTTGATATCTTTCTTCCCTCAAGAAACCAATTCAGTTGTAGGAAAGTAGGGCTGATACAGAGCATTCATAAGGTGATCAACTCTCTTATGAGTTGTGCATCCTGAACACCAGAATGGTGACTAGCATGGGAAATAGCAAGACAAAGAGTCCAGAGGCCGTTCCCTACCTGGGGAGAAGCAGCTGAGGCTCAGTGCAGAAGTAAAAATGTCAGGGCTGTTGAATGTTCCCCGTACCCAAGTGCAAATTAATTATTTCAATCTCCAAAGTAATGTACTTTGCTCTTCTCTCAATCCTGGCCTGGCCATTAAAGCGGAGGACAAAGAATAGGGCTATGAGGAATGGTATTGCAGGCAGGCAAAGCAGAGCCTTTGTAAGACTGCTAAGGAGAAGGAGGCTCAATGGCATCTTGACTAGGGAAATCTGCATTTCACGTTAAATTTCCATTTCAGGAACCATTTTCCCTTTGTGATGTCATTTACAAAAAAATCCACTGGACATAAAATGCATATTTTGTGGTATTCTAAATATAACTGAGGCCATTTAGAATTGCTTTGAAGCTTCTCTCTGAATTGGGAATGCTGCTGACCTGAATTCTCCACTCAGTACCACACACAGTCTGTCACGCTCCTGGAAGCAGTGAGAAGCTGCAAGTTCTTCTGCTTGGTGGTCCTTTGTACTCAGCTCAAGTTGAATACACATTACTATGCAATTAGCATACTTATGTCCCCCTGTATTCATCCCAGGAGAAAACTGGCTTTTCAATGGTCTTTTTATGTGTATTCTCCCCCTTTAATCACTGGTCTTCCCCTATCACTATATTTGTAATCATTTTCAAAGTAACACTTTAAAAATTGTTATATAAATTGTGACTCACTGTTTCTTCCATTCCTTCACATAAGAGCTCATAACTTCTGCTCCATCAATACCCAGAGTCCCCCTCAGATGCTTTTAATATATATAACAGTAACTCTAAGAAAATATTTATTGCTGCTCGGAATTCTGACAATAGATTTGGCCAAGATCAAATTAATCACTGCCTTAAAATCACTAGAGATTATGTAGTACAGTGCTGGCTGAGCTGAACCATGACTCAGCCTGATAATACTCTATCTGAAAACTAATCACCATCCACCATATCATCATCTTGAGCCAGCAATTCATCTCCATTATCTCAGTGGCTCTTCTGATTGCAACTAGATCAAAACATCTTGCTGCAGTCCAGATTAATTTTACCTCATCCTTTTTACCCAGTTCAGTGTGTGGAAAAAGTCGATCAGTGATGTTAGCCTGAGTTCAGCAAACGCAAGCTGACTCTGCTGAGATGCTTTCCACTCCATCAGTTCTCATAAATTAATTCCTCTGTGATGCTTTCAAATTCTCCACCTGGAACAAAAGCCAGGTTAAAAGTTTACATGTCCCGGTCACTTATTTTTTCCTCTCTGTTCAAACTCGAGCACTACAATTTGTTTAACATTAGGGTGGTGGAGCCTGATCTGCAAAATCAATCAGATGCCCCCTGCCATCATCTGTGCTAGTTCCTTGTCCCCAAGTAGCAAAACCCTTCAGATCCCAGAGTATTCTTTGGTTAACTTAAGTATATGTTTACATTCCCTTCACCGAAGATCAGTTTTACATTTTCCCTTGTTTTTCTTGGATTTTGCATCCAATACATCTTTGCTTCTGATTAATTCCTATTATAAGTATGAAGAGAAGTGTTTACACAGTAGTTCTGTCATGCCTAAGTCCTTGGTGATTGTTTCTCCTTCTCTGTTATTCAAAAATCTTACTCAGTCTTTTGTTTTTCTCTCCCCTGGACATTTTTGAAAACTCTGCTCTTTTTTCTTTAATATTACAGCACAGGAGTTCATTATATTTTGAAGAATTTCATTTTCCTCCTTCAGTTCTTGACTGCTAGCAGATATTTTAGGTGTTGTACGGGCATTTTTAATCACACTCTCTCTTAAGAAGTCTTATGCAAATCTGTTCTGTACTTAATACATTTCTGCTCTGAAGGCGAAAGTTTTTAATGTTCCAGTTAAAAATCTTCAAATACAAAATTCACAATATAAAAATGTTAAATAATAAAGAGTGTGACTTTACATCACAGCAAAAATTTTAACAAGGGACTTCCATAGATCTCAATGAAATAATTAAGAAAGGAGCCATGGAATATATTATTCCTATGGCAAAGTTGCAAAGTACATCTCTTTGGAGACATTGAGTATGTATTTACACAGAAACTGACACAAGTTACAATTAGGCTCACGTTTTGATTCCTTTGCCCTTTTAATCTGGTCAGCCAGTACAGAACAATTTGGTAGGGTTGAGGGTAAGAACGTCTGCTTCAGTTCTCTGGGGTTTGGTGGAGATTTTCCACTTTTACCATTTTTCAGTGTTTTCTCTGTATTGCTGTTTCCTTTTACCTACCTCTTTATTCTTGATTTCATACTAGTGTGCTAGGAGGATAATTGTGCTGGGAATTTTATACAAAACACATGTTAATTTTTTTCAAGGATATTGTGCATATGCTGTAGGCTATAATTGTTTTGGAAGATTGCACTGAATTAGAAAGAGTACTTCGATTCAAAATGAGACAATATTGTGCCCTCTAGGACTCTCAAGATGTATGTTTAGATCCTGCCTTGACAAAGACTTCGTACATAACCTTGGCATGTCCCCTCATCTCTCTGTTCTTCGTGTTTCCAGCTACCCAGCCAAGACAGGAATACTCCCCATGCCTCCTCTCTTTGGGGTAGACTGTAGCATGCTTTGGTGTTTTGCACAATTTTTTTCCTGAGAACAATCACTTCGATTTTAGTGGGATATTTTTGATTCATGGAAATTCTGCCAAAGGCAATTTTTTTCCTAGCACTGGACCTCATTAGATGCTTAAGAAGTTTATAAAGCTTTATCCAAAATAATTTCAGTGCTATATGACATATGTTGTCTCCAAGAAAACACTACATAAATTTGCAACTAATATGTCCTAATTATAAACTGTAATTGAATGATGTTATGTTCTGAAATGAAAACTATCCAATAATTTTCTAATGAAGAGGCATAAATTTTAAGCTTTTCCCCAGTAAGCCTGAACCCTATCCTTTAGCTCATGAGATCACTGTCCAGTTGTTTTCTTTCACAAGTGTATATCCCTGTTATGAGAAGGCGTGTTATTTCTATCCAAAGTGCTTAATATACCCTGTTGTAAATACTTTCCCAAAAGAATCAATCTTCAGCGTTAAAGGTTACTTCACTTTAGTGTGCAGTATACCACAATTTCTGCTGTTTGATCCGTCTGAGCCGGGGAGTTGCTAAGATTATACATGGTTTATACCGCATGGATTTTTAATGTTTCACACATTAGCTTTTAAAAATTGCCTTCATATTCTCTATATTGATTTTTGTGGCTCCCAACATGCAGCACCCGCTGAGTGGCTTTGCCAAACTCTCCTGATGAAAAGATGATATAAAAATCCTCAGCAGGAGCAACGACAACCATAGATTAAAAAATCTAGCACCCAGTTGACCATTTTTCTTAAGTCTCATGGTAAGATATTTTTTTTCCTTTTCTTTTTTTTTCTTTTCATGATGGCATGCACAGTATAACTGCCTAGGGGCATGCTTATTATAGACTGTATTTTAAAGCTGATTAAAAATAAATTCTCCATGCCTGTCTGAAACTTATTCCACAGAGAATCTTGTTTCATATTGGACGAGTAAAAGGATCTGTTGCTTATGTTCACCTTTTACCTCAGCCCACATTTAAAAACACATATCAGATTTCCATTACACTTCATCCATTATCCAGTCTTTCTGCTTTCATCAGAGGAAGGATTACAATGTCTGTGACTTTGAAGACTTTTTATAATTAATGTGTGCATGTGTACATATATATATTATATTTTATTTATACTCCATATAAAAATTAGGCTATCAAGTCTGACAGAATGATCTTGGTACCATAATAAACAGACCTCTCTTCACAATCATTCTGCAGCACACAGGACTTGGCAAACTGTCAGATGGCAGGACGAAGAGGTAAAGAGCAGAATCTGCAAATTCTGGCTGTGCACATGGGAATAGGTTCTGGGCTTTCCAAGAACTTGTGGAGAAAATGAAACTTGGCAGGATCCATTCAGAAAATCATTTCATCTGTTTTCATTTTACACTGTCTGTCATCTAGTTTTTGATCACTAAATGAAAAAGAAAAATGAAGTTCTGCCATATGCATTCTATAAATTTCAATTTAGCTATCAGGTGTCACACCTGCCACAATTTTGCTTTTTGCTGCGTTTCAGACAACAAACATAATCATTTGTTTGTGTTACCAATGTTGGCTCAGGAAAGTATATTTATGGTCATATTTGCAGTAAATCTGCTCATTTCCAACCACTGCTGTATAAACCTACCATTTGAAATGCAGTCAGTTATGTCAGCCTGTATAGGGAACATATTGTACAGTGTTAATTAAAGGGCATTATTTGTGATCTCTGCTCCTCCACTGAAATGCCCTGAACCCTGAAACTGGCTGCTTATGAGGTTTTGAACAAAGCCACACTCCAAAGCAGGTTTCAGGCCCAGTTCCTCTGCGTGGGAGGTGTGGTTCACGTGTTCTGTGCACGGAGAAGGCATTGCCCTGCACGGACAGGTGACAGCCATTGTTCACCTCCACCTCCCCTGACCCCTCAGGGTTTGTTTGGGTGAGGTCGGTGATGCGCTCCTGGGGCTGTGGCCATTCCAAATTTCACTTGCTGCAGTTGCTCTGGCCATGAAAGGTTGGCTGGAGCCTTCCCCACATCAACCCCCCCCAGCTCCCACAGCCCCACCACAGCTTTGGGATTTGCTCCCTGTAGTGCTGCCCACACCCACCCAGCCTCAATGCACCTGCGTTGTAACAGGTCACTCCCTTTTTATTTCATATGTCCAAACTTGAGTGTTCATACCTTAGAAGGAGGACTCTGTACAAGGTAAATTTATGCTGTTATTAGCTGTCAGGATTAATTGTAGCAAGTTATCTCTCCATGAGCTGTCCGATATATTTACGCTGGAACCTCTTCCCCAGTTGTGTTTGGTTTTTTTCTATAGAAAAACATAAAAAGTAAAGTTGAAAAATTCATAAATAAATTAGTCTCCTTGCCAAGTACCAGGAGAAAGTATGGGTAGGTCAAATTTTGTTCGAAAACACTGATTGGGTGGCAATAAAAATTTCCTTGGCTCCATTTCAATTTTTATGAATTGTTTGGGTCAAGAAGAGATTGATGGAAATTTAAATAAAAACTGAAATAGAAGTTAAGGTGCTTTACTCTGATTCAATATCTTGATGTCCCAGTACTCCAAATTGAAAGGATTTTTCTACTTGAAGGTCTTTTTTCTTTACCATTTTAATTTTTAAACTGCTATCTTATGTTTTCAGGTAGTTCATGCTTTCTCATTCTGACTCAGGTGGTTTGGAACTGCTTCAGACTCTTTGGAATTGCTGGAAAAGCAGAAAATGTTCTGCATGTGGTTCTACACAGAGTAGAAATATAAGCCTATTGAATTAATTTCTTTTTCATTTCCTCTTTTCATATTCTCTTTAAAGACTAAATATTTGAGCCACAATTTGAGACCAGGTAGGCAATGCAAAGTGCAAGAACTATCTATTAAATAATATTGCAGCAATGAAACACAAGCCATATAGCAGTCTTACTGATGAAAAAGCATGATACCATGTGTCATGCTGTATACATGGCTATTGGTATTTCGGATCATAGGATCATGAAGTCTTATACTTTTTAAAGTTTGGAGACAGGATGGAAGATTAGCAAAACCATTCTTGTTCGGCTTTAATTTATACCATAATTTTTAATGGTATTTCGTTGTAGAGTTTTACCTTTGCTCTTGGATAGGTGAGGAATTTACAGATTCTCAATTAATTACAGTAATTTTGAAAAGTTCTGATATACGTTCTGATAAATGTTGATCCAGGGTCTGAGGAAAAATATAATTCACATTGAGGAAATAAGGCAGAGAATTCATAGGGTGACAGTGCACATCTGTAGAGTGACTTACTGGATATATAATTTTGAAATGAACCTACTTGAGTTATAATGAGAAAGCAGCTGTGGGGGAAGTTGTCATGTTAAGCATTAAGCTTGAGCATACTGATAAGCAGAGGGGCTGACACCCTCCTCACACCCATACACCCATACACTCTGTCATACTTATCTGAAAGGGAGCACATCTCTCACTGAAGGATTCATAAATTTGTTAGCTTCTTAGAGCAGAAATTTGGAAAAGTGGTGTTGAAATTAAAACAGTAATTAGCTGGACTTCATTTTTTTTTCCTCTTATTCATTCTCTTTGATTTTGTGATATTTTACACTCCGTGATTTTTAAAAATTATTGTAATTTCTTTCATGGAACAATGGCAAACCTCTACCTGTCCCTGGTCTTCAGTGTCTGTCAGCCTCACTCCTGGTGCTGTACAGCTCTGCAGCCTCGGCAGTTCAGCTGTGCCAGCAGAGCCAGCGCCCATGGGCAGGCACGTTCCTGCTCACCTTGTGAGTCACACGCTGCTGTGTGCCCTTCGTAGGAAATCTACTTAAGTGCAAAAATATACAGTGTTTTATACCTGCAACTCTAAGGAAGATGAAGTACCACGTAGCTATTAATAAAACTGTTGGGAGTCAAGTATATCAGACTGTGTATCTCTGGCTTTTTTAGAAACTGACAGATTTAATCAATTTAACTCCAATGTTCTATTCATAGCTCGAGTTTTTTATGGTACAAAGATTTGCATTCCAATTAGTGCTTGCAAAAAAGTTCTCATGTTAACCTGATCAGTAGTATTTCCCCCTCCTTGGTGTCTATCTTATTCCATTGAGACTGCAGCAATGTGTCAGGAAGACGATCTCAGTTACCTTCTGATTGAACAAAACTCTCTTAGGGTTCCTTTGAAATCTTGAGGGCTTGTCACTTGAGGCATTATTTTTTTAAGCATGAACAAATCTTGTCAGCCTAAGCTGAGAAATCAGGTGTATTTTATCAGCATTTTGGGATGAAACGTTCAGTATTCAGCACTGGGTGCTGTGTGTGAGACAAAACTAGAGGTTACACTATGCTTTAGGAAGACCACCTCTGGTGACAGGAGGATGAGTTTAATACTGTCTCTAGACCACATTTACAAAAAAAAAAAAAAAAAAAAAAGCAGATACTTTTGCTAGTGTGCTATATAAAATGCTTAATATCTTTCAACACTTGCTTACTTATGTAGGCATATTCTGTTAAATTAACTACAGCTTCTTTGACTTAAAGTGCCTTGAATCCACACACAACTTTTTAAAGAGAATTAATTGGCAGCATAGGTCTTTTGTAATTAATCCTCCTTAAGGCTGAGGTAATGCTGCTTTGTAGCAGGTCTATCACTTACCCAATTACTCACTGATTGCTGTGCACTCTAGTCTTCCATCTGGACATCTGTAGAGCTCTGGGACTCAAATAGCTGCATGCTCAGTCCCATCTGGAAGGGTGTCACAAAAGCAAATGTCTACAAGATGTTGTTGGAATAAATAAAACTGAGATGGTAATTCTGCTCCTACTCCTTGTGCCAAGTCAAAGGAAAAATATTCAGTGGTAGTGACTGAAGACAAGAGAGGACCAAGCCTCAGTCAGTGCTCCCAATACCTTCCTGTTTTCTTGGAAAACAGAGAGCACTTTGGCAAGATGTTCTATCACTGCATACTCCCAGTGTGCTTACTGACATGATGGAAAATTTCTCAAAAATTGTTGAAGCCAAGCAAGAACCCAAGAAAAAGTGACAAATTCCCACGATACCGTAATAAGAGAAAAAAAACCTTCCTACACAAATGCTGAGATCTGACCAGGAGGAGACTTTTAACAGTGCTCATAAGGTATATGACCTTGCAGACAATGAGAGCTCTTCATGTACAGTATTTCTGTGTATGCCTTGTGAAATTTGCAAAAGTCAGGGTTGGAACTTTGCTCCCAGGACTGAGCTGTGCATCAGTGGTACAATGCAGACAGAGAGCACTGGATCTGAAACTCTGCATTGATGGGCTAACTTTCAAAGTAGAGACACTTCTTAAGAAATTTTAATAATTTTAAAACTTTCTTTATACTGTGGGTGCAAAGTGAGATGTGGGAGTGGGTGTCATAAAGGACAGCTCATGGCAAAACTGTTTTAGCATGTTCATTTCAAGATAGGTTTTATCTCGTGAATTGTCCAGGTCTTCTTCCATTTCTGAGGCAGTAGTTTCTCACCCAGGGGCAGCACAGTGTGTTACAGACCCAGCCAAATGTCCTTAATGTCTGTAGGGGGCATCCATAAAACCCAGTACATTCCCCACTTGTTGCTGCTGCCTTTCAAGCTTTTGCTTCTTCAGCATTTTGGGCAAGAAGGGTATTAAATCAGAGGGAGAAAAAGGTTTTCAAGTGCATATTCTCTATCTTCGAATGAGCACCAAACAGCTTAGTGGGATCATCACCTTCTCTGGCACAAAATTCTTCAGCAGTGCTTTTCTCCCAGGAATTCATCCTACCAGACACTGACAGCTTGCCAAGGAAAGCGGCAATGTTGCACTTTCTAAATGCATTTGCAGAGAGAGGCCTCCAAAGAAAAAACAAAACAAAACAAAAAAAACCCAAACCAAAACTACCAAAAACACAACAAACCACAAAAGGCAACACAGGATGCTTTTTACTTCATCCTCCAGACTTCCTTCTTCGGAAATCATAATGTTGCTCCTCCAAAGCTACATGGGCAAATCCATCTGACTGCATGAGTGCCAATACAAGACATTATCCTGTTTATATTAAAGACTTCTGCAAGTGAGCAGTGTGTCTTCCAGGCTGCTCTCATGGCAGTTTAGAAATGGAGCTGGCAAAACACAGCTGAGTTATGAGAAAAGCATCATGGCAATTTAACACAGCCAGTCTCAGGCCTACTGCCAGTTGTAGGAGGCATCTCATAAAGCACGGTGAGAAAAATCACAAAGCTGACACGCAAAAGTTTGCACTGGGTTCCTTGCCAAAATTGCCAACTATGAAGTCAAAAAAATCAGAATCTGTAAATGAAATGGTTAACATAGGAATTTCTGTAAATCAGCTCTAGGCAGTGGAGTGGAAGCCCCTTCTTCCATTTAACATAATCTAGCACTGACTTCTTTGCCTCATTCTAAAATTCCCATGTAGACAAACCTAATATGCTAAAAAAAAATAACAAGATAGCTTAAAGTTTCATTGGCATTATTTTTTTGTAGAGTAGCTTAAGTCAGTTTCTTTTGGCCTTATATACCTTGCATCAGAGGGCAAAAATAATGAAAAATTGATATTTCATCTAGTATCTTGAGCACACAGATAAGTACATATTTAAAATAAATGCTTATAATGCTTCTTCTTATAATGTAAACCAGTGTGGGAACCCTGAGAAAAGAATAAATTACAAGCATGTATAACAACCATGTCAGTTTAAAAACCATGCAATAGCCAAGCATGAAGGGGGGAGTTAAAGGATTATATGTGCAAGAAGTGACTCTAAAATTTGTATTGTGTTAGGTTTAAGTCCCACCATTATAATTGTATTTAGTGGTGTTTTTACATGCTGTTGAGTAATAGTTTGTCCACACCCTGGCTTTTATCGAAGGAACTGCTTGCACAGAGATTGTGCTGACAGTAACCTCTAATACAGCAATGGTCACTTAATTAAACAAATTGGAAGCTTAATTTAGGTGACATTTAAAATTGAAATTTCAAGTATGTTATTCTATCATGTTCTCTCTCGTTATTGTTCAGTAAAATACTGTATTCAAGGAAATCCATAAAATTACAATTCAAAGACTGTGATAAGAATGGATTATTTTTGTACCATTTTTAGCTCTCATTACAATTTTTGTTGGAAGACTAAGTCTACAGATTGAGTATAAAGTATATCAAGCTTTAAATTTGGTGATAAGTCATTGTTAGGACAAAGAATTTTGTGATAACACAGGCAGTAGATTAATCCACTCTGATGACAGCCCTGCAAGTCTATGAGGAACAGAACACAGAGTAAGATTTATCCATTGCATTGACAAGGACGATGAGGGGAATGGGAAATGGAACAAAATTAGTCCATTTGCATGACAGCCTAAGACTATAATCATATGGTTCCACTCAAATCCTACAGTAATGGAACATAAAGAAAAAAAGCATGAATAAGGCACATCATTTAAAACTATATTGTACTCATCAACCTTTCCAGTGTCTGTAGAAAACATAATCAGGGAGGAAAAAATAATTTCAGCCTGCTAAATTGCACTGTAAATACAGAGGGAATCCAACAGTATTGTTCAAACAAACTTATTCATGTGGCTTTCATAAGTTTGGATAAATTCAATCTGCTCTGTATTCACTAAGATGAGACTATCTGACTAAATCCCCAGCTTGCATAAAGCTGCATAGTTCCCTTGACTTCAGTGAACTCAAAATCTCAAAATCTCCAAGGAAACCTTCTTCTTGATAGGGAAGCTTCAAAAGTATTGAAATAAAAGATAATTCAAGATACCTAGGGGAGAATTTTTAAAAACAAAGGTTGACAAACAATGTGAAATATAGAACAGCAAATGTATACGTTCATCTTCTGCATCCCTGAAACACACTGGGATTTCTCACGAGCACCCATTTGTGCACCCAGATGTTTCTAGCATCATGGCTGTGAGGCTGTAGGGAAGGGCTTGGTGTGCTGAAGTCCAGCATATCATCACTTAAATTAATTAAAACAACTGTGATGATTGTGAGGGTTATAACATATCTACTATTTAATGAATATACTATGAATCTATAGTTGGTTTATTCTTTAAGTAACTAAATTGCAGACCAAGGCATAGGCACCAAGTAAATATGATGTCATTATTGGAAAGCTCTTAAATGCTTTGTCTAAAGGTCAGAGTCAGAATTACATTAATTTAGTCATGAACCTTTGCACTTTCTCATCTAAACAATGGAATCCCATTTTAATTTCCTTTCTTTTTCCACTTTAAATACAGGCATTTCTGTGAAGGAAGTTGCATATGACTATCTGCACGTCTCCTTTCCTGCAGTCTTATGAAAAAAGCTGTATCATATGGTATAATCAGCACTAACTGGGCCACATGCATACAGCAGCAGTGTGTTTTGAAAATATTTTAAATATTTAATCTGAAAACATCTGATTTAGTAAGTGAGAACTTCAGTGTACTAGTGAAGGCAGATCGTGAACAGACTTATTGTATTCCAGCTCTTTTAAAGAGCAAGTCCTATAGCTATGCATGAGCAAAATTTCTACTAAATTTAGCTTGCAGGCAGGAGTTTATTCAGGAAATGCCTGCCACACCTGGGTGTTCACATAGAGAACTACATATGACTGAGGCAAGCACATATTTCTTGCTGCTTTTTAAGTACTGCAAACCATTCCATCCTGGTTTTGTCATTATAGTAATGCGGGGAGCAGATCTTAAAACAATTTAGGCTAATCACACAAAAGGCCAAATTGTCTACTATGAGAGTGTGTTTGTTTTTCTGTGTGTGTGACATTGTGTTCACGTGGAGCTAAATGCAGAGCATAGATTTGAATTTACTGAAGCAGCTGAAGGGGTTCTTTTCCTTATATGCATGCTTAACAGAGTATAGATACCATTTTAAAAAAATAAGGAATAAAGTATGGGGGCAATCAAATTAAACTGCTCACCACCTATCTCCATTCAACCTTTTCTTGGCATTTGGAAGACAAATCAATTTAATCACTTGGTTACAGCAGTGTTTTTCATGCACTGTGTCACAGTATCTCAGATTTCCTGCCTCGTTCACAAGCCTTGCTTCTCTTTCTCCCTTTTCAGCATCTACATGAATTCCAAAGATAACCTTGATCTAGGTTAGAGCTGCTGTGCAACTCATAACAGAATTTCTAACAGACTGGATGGGTTCTTAACTGCTATTTTAAAATAGCTCATTCTTTTATGGTCTTCATTTATTACACATCTCATTATGTTGTTTCAGAAATGCACAGGGTAATGTTTAAAAAGGAGCTGTGCTCAGTGTAAGCAGTGCAACTTTTGCTGTACAGGTGAGGGAGGCTCTTGTTTCTTGAAATGGTCACCTGGCAAAGGTGGCCAGGGACCCACGAGGTGCAGTGAGCTGCCCAAGGCTTTGTCTGGGTGTTCAGCTGCAGAGCAGAGCAGGGCCCACGGCCAGCAGCCTGCAAATGGCTCAGCTGACCATAGCCAGGCAGGAGCCACGCTGGCACAGAGCCCACAGTGCCCTACCAGACAGGACTGGGCCAGAATGCCAGGATGCATGGAACAGCTAATCCACAAGACAAACTAGCGGGAAATGTGGACAGGAGCCCATGCAGATGGCAGCAGAAGGCTGCAGGTCTTTGCTTGGCGTTGGGTGAACACCGGTGCAGATGTTGAATGGGATGGGTCAGAAATGCAGTTCTCTTCTCACTTGTCTTGGGTCAGATTGTCTCTGCATGAGAAAGGAACGAGTCTTTCAAATATACTCTTAGCTTCTGAGATTCTGTCCCCTTTCTGGAGATAGCTCCTCTACTTCTGAAATGTTAATTTTGTCTAGAAACACGCAGGTGGAAATTCTTGGAGAGATTATTTGTATATGGGAATAAAATGTGAATCTTCTGCATGCATTCACACTAGTAAATCTTTAGCACTCAGTTGTTTGCAGAAAGTGAACAAGGGCTAGTCACGAATGCTGTGAAAATGGAATTTGCTTTTAACTTCAAATGAATATTCATGAATAATTTCCTCCACTATTTGCTCACCACTCATATTTAATGATATGGGAAATGGAATGAATAACAAGGTGCTGAAATTTGCTGACAATACACAATTATTTAAGTTAATATAAACCAAGGAGCAAAGTAAGGAATTTCAAGAGAAGCTAATAAAACCTGAGTGACTGACTAACAAGATACCAGATGAAGTTCACTGCAGACAGGTACAAGATAATGAACACTGTAGGAAGTCATTTAAACTACTTGTGTGTATTGATGGGGTGTGAATTAGCTCTAACCTCTGGGTTAGGATGGATGCACTATCCAGCAGAAGAGAGGAAGGAAAAGTGTTGTAAGCCAGGGGGGAGTGTAAATCCAGAGCAGAAATATCTCTGCAGTCCTACTCCAGCCACAAGCAGGGCTAATGTAAGATAGAAATATATATAGTGATGCCTAGACCTGTAAGAATAAGTCCAAACTGGGAGACAATAATCCCTAGATTTATTTATTTATAATTAATTCCTCTTTTTGGGGGGATAAAATCACATCAACTTAAGCTAAAAGGCAACTCTGAAAAGCCAGAGTCAAACAACTGCAGGTGAAATGGCAGGTACATGTGAGAAGGGGTCTGAAGGATGCAAGTTAAACTTGCAAGTTTACTTTCAAAGTCAAGAGAGCATCAAGAGCACGAGTGCCATACAAAATACGCAACTCTGTGAGGGCATATTTTGAGTTTCTTCCAGACATGCCACAATCCAATATCTATCGTGAGAGAACAGATAGAAAGTTTTAGCAATGAGTTTGTAGGCTTGTATACGCACGCTAACCATTTCAGCATACTTAGATCTCATTTTAAACTGCTCCAACAGAACTTGCCAGCACTCAAACATTAGTGCCCCAACACCAGAGAAACAGCATGAATGAGGGAGAACATGGCTCTAAGTCACTGGTACAAACAAAAAAGACTGAACTTTTCCATATCTGCTACAAACTGCTTTGTAGTACTGGGGTCCAGAGAAAGCCTCTTGTGCACTCAGTTTGCATGAAGAACATGCTTTACCAAGTGACTGGTGTGATAAAAGTGATTGGATAATAGCAGGGTTGCCTGAAGACCTGTCCCTCCTGTCCATGCTTTTCTCCAAACATTACAACTTCCCAGCAAATTCTCATGTTTCTGAAACCTTCAAAGAAGGAGATGATATCACAGAGAAAGAATATTACAGAATAATTGTTTTATTGGCCCATGCACCACAGAGTACTTTCTGCCTGGGAAGGAATAGTGCAAGAAGTCAGTGATTATATGATTGTTGTTTGTAATGAAGATGTTTGAGGTTGACTTAAAGCACTCTTGGCAGTTCATACAATGAACTTTCCACTCTGTCTTAAATGATCATTCATTTTCCTCTTCTGAGTATTATTTTGTTTCCTGTCATGGTCGATGTATTTTTCCTTCTGTGAGAGTTCTCAGATAGGAAATGAACAAGTTCTTGAGGAGTCACTGGGAGAAAGGATGAAGAAGAAAGGTGGCAAGGAAGGAAAGAGGGCAGGGGGAGGAGGGCTCTGGCTTCAGCATGACAGTGAGAAGTGAGGCAGAACACGGCAGCAGCGGAGTGTCAGAACTTTTATGAACTGTTATCCAGGACATCTGTAATTGTGAGGGACTGAGAGGATGGAAAAGAGCATCTTCTTTTCCAGTATTGTGTATACATCATTCTTACCACAGTTCTGTCCATCCCTGTGGCCACATCTAGCTCGTCACACCTCCT
Source organism: Hirundo rustica (assembly GCF_015227805.2). Taxonomy (NCBI): domain Eukaryota; kingdom Metazoa; phylum Chordata; class Aves; order Passeriformes; family Hirundinidae; genus Hirundo; species Hirundo rustica. The sequence goes on along the minus strand of NC_053458.1, from coordinate 12,328,337 downwards.
CCTTTGCTCCCTATGACCTGTGTTTCTGCAAGATACAACCTCATGGCACATCAAGGTTCCTGGGAATGCAGGACCAAATCCCAGTATCCTTACTTGGGGTCAAGTCATTCTTCAATAGACAGTGAGGTTAATTGATAAGACCCCAAACCTATGTCATAATTTAACCAATTTTCAGAGTGTTACCTGAGGACAAAAAAAATCAAGATGGATTTTGTGGGATATTGTTCTGCTGGGAGACTGACTGTAGCATTGAGAGGGTAAACCCTGGACAGGGCAGGACAGGGACTGCCAGTCTAGGAATCTGTGGTAGGCAAACAAGAAGTGTCAGAACTCTTCTCCCATGTGAAAAACGCTAAGATGTAATCTTAGGCTTGTAGGACTGAGTCTGGTTGTCTGGTGGTTCAGATGATAGCCCTGCACTGTAAGAACCCTTCGCTTCTGATGCTCTGGCATAAAATGAGTGTATTAAAAGAAACTGGTAGGCTGGCATTTCATTGGTGTAATTATTCATGGAGTTCACTCTATTTCTCCTGCAGAGATGTGACTATTGTTACAATTTCACTGTAGCATGACCAAGAGAACACAAACAGACATGGAAACTGAATTACTTTATCCCTTTTAGCTATGGGGAACTTTATATTCAATCTGTACATCTCTGTTGTATTATAGCAGATGCAGAAACAGAGCCCAATTTCAGGGCAGTTAATCTGGCTTTCAGAAACATTGCATTCACTTTAAATTCCCTTATTTCATGACTTCATCCGAGGTAAAACAAAGAGAAGAAAGAAACTGGCTCTGAGCACTGAAATGTGCCATTTCCTTCAGATGGACATAGCTACGCAGATTTAGGAGGATGTGTGCATGCATATGTTTATGTGAGTTTGTGTGTTTATTGCTTCAGAATTGCCTAGAGTTACATCATCCCAAGAGATCTATTCAGCCCTGTATGCTCAGATGGAATATGATGTTTGCACATAAAATGATAAGGATTTGTAAAGCACTCAGACAGGAAGGTGAGGTGAGACAGTTATAAAACAGATGCTGACACTACTTTTGAGCTAGAGCCCTCTGAGATAGGCTGCCCTGTGATTGAGTGGCCTGTGTCTGAAAATACTTTCCATGGATTTTTTTTAATTTGAAAATAATTTTAACCAATAATGGAAATTCATTATTTTGATCTGACATTTACGTACATTTTCAATTGTATCCAGATTTCAGTGACTAGATGAAAAAACCCTATAATTGTCTTAGTGACAAGAAATATTTCTGAAGTATTATGAAGACCATCTAAATTTTTGAAGTGATACGACTTGATTTGAAAGCAATAAATAAATTTGATATAAAAAACCACAGCAAGCCTCAGAGAAAAAGCTATATCCAATTTATTTGTGCATCCTCTGTCTGTTTTACATCATATTTTCTTTTTGGCAGGAAACTTGGTGACTCAATAGTCATTTGTCAAAAAGAAAGCAAAGACTGGAAGGAAAGATCATGACCATAATTATCATAATTTTATTATTGGCATTAAAAATTTATTATCCCAATTCAGTAACTGATACACGCATGTACTTATGTGATAGAGACAAGTGTGTGTACTGCATGCACATGCCTTTGGCTGTTCTGCACACACAGGGTGGATTATACTGGAGCACACTGATGGGTTAGATACTGGCATCTGAGTGTGCTGAAAATACACAGAACTGAACACCAAGGAGGCTGAAGGTTTATAAATCCCCCCCGGGGCATTCAGGATCTCTCAATCTGATATACCCTCTCACCATCTGCCTAGAGGATGACCTGTTGTGGTCTGAAAGTGGGGTCTGCAACCTATGGCAAACTGCAAATTTAGTGAGATTCTCTCTTACATATTCAGTAGTAGTCCAGATTTGATCACACCAAACAATATCTTTAATACAGCAGACCATGCTTCTGCTTATTTAAAAACACACACTTAATACTAGCTCTGTTCAGTTTTTGCTCCTTTGTTGGCACTGTAGGCATTTTCTGGAATGAAAGAAGTGCTCTGTATCTATATTTATCTTTTGAAAGCTACATAAGATTGAGCTCTAGGAAGCCATGTGCATGTTATTTTCACAGTATTGTCTGCAAAATCAGCATCCCAATTACCTTTAAAATCGTTATAAATAAATAGATTTTTTTCATGATACAAAGCTTGGAAAATACCCAATAATTTTTAAAAGAAGGCTGATGTCTTCCATGTCTTCCTATCAGTTCACCAGCAAAAAAAAAAAAAAAAGCTTGAGGACTCTACAGTCACATGTGAGATGTTGTAATCCAGTGATCAATAATCAGAAATGTGTGGTTTGAAGTCAAGCATGTTAACCTGTGTGTATTCATTTACTTATGCCTTCCAAACTCAGTCTTGCAAAAATAAATGAGCCCATTTATAAAATGAGCAACACAGTTAAGTATAGAACTGGGACTTTGCTCTCTATTATAAGAATGGAAAGAATGACTTTTGCAATATTTCCACAAACCATTTATTTTTAATGCTTCTTAATGGTGGATTCTGCAGCGCTGATATTCCATATTCTTGTACCCATTTTATTTAGCTTAGACATATTCTCTACTCTTTCAGGAGTCCCTCCTCCCTGCCTAAAAAGACAGGCACCCACCAATACTTCAGTTTTCTGACACCTCAATATTTTTTTCTCAGGATTTTTTGAAATTTTTGACAGCACAAATTTGAAAGTGTTTCCTTTTCATGTGTTCACTTGCTCATCTCCACTTGTTTAACTCCTGTCCCTGTATGCCAATAGATATAATCAGTAAATCCTCTTGGTTTAATCTCCAAAATGTCTCAGAAATCTCTTCTTTCCTCCTCATTCTCTCCATAAAATCTTTGTCAAGTCCATCCTTCTCCACATCCATTCCTATTGCGACCTTGCTGTCTTCAGCCTCTAAATGACACTCACATTAGCCAGTTTTTAAAGCGGTGTAATGCAAAAGTAATCCACTGCTCCCAGTATCGAGATCTCATTAAGATATTCCTAAATCCCTCTTCTTCACTGTCTCCCTATTGCCTTCTAAATCTGATCGAAGCTCCTTTTATCACCGAGTTGCTCTTGACCTAGCCTACCTTCTCCTGTCCTTGCTCAGTTCTTCCTCATCTTTCTTCTTTACGTGCTCCCTGCTCCCCCATTGCCAGTCACAGTGTAAACCTCTTGCCAATTAGACCTGTGCGCTGCCTTCGATGCCATCCACGATACCTGTCAGTGCAGTGAGTAGGTCAACAGCACCATTCCAGATGGAAAACATCCTGATGTGATTGGCACAGTCCCCCCTGTAAGTCTGAATTCTTGACGAGTGAAAAGGTGTTATCGCATGCTTTTTTAGCAAAAAGAAAAGGAGGCATTTGTCTCCCAATAGTAAGATTATGGGGTTTTTTTCTGAGTAATCCACAATTTCTCCTCTATCCTTAGACCTTGAATCAGAAAAGGAATTAAAGTTTTTTGCTCTAAATTTACTGTCACTGGGGTTATGAAATTGCTTTCCGACCAGTCTATCTGAACACTCCTTGTAGAATGCTGGTGTATAGACAAAATTGACATGTACAACTCTGGCTTTTGAAAATGTGTTTTCAGCTCTTCAGATTGAATCTTAGGTTGTAACTTCTTGCTCTCTTGATTACTGTTAAAATCTTTTAGCTTGATTTTGGGGAGTTGATTTTGGGGAGTAATAAGACACAGAACAATAACATATTTTCTGCATTGTAGGTTTTCAGCCCCTATTATTCCACTGAAGTTTAAGAGCAGGATCTGTAAGTTAGTACACACCAGCTGCACTTACAGCACATGCCAGCACAAGGGACAGGACGTGCAGATCAAAGCTGTCCTCAGGTCATCTGATTTTGTGTTCCTCTGTGTCTCCATGCATTAGATTACGGGAAAACTTAGCAAAACAAATTCCTAGTCCCTTCCTCTCTTACCCTTTAAGTCCTTCCCCCATCACAAAGTCAAACAGGAGGAAAAAAGTCTTCCTACACCTGGACTCTTTGTTCACTCTTCTGCAGTTCATCAGAAATTAACATCCGGCTCCTGGAGCTTCCTCTCTGTTTGCCAGGGGGCTCCAGGAGTACTTTGTGCCAAGCAGACACCTACGTGCTATTTCTACATGCTTCACACCTCCCTGGCCTGAGTAGAGTTTTACCCACTGAACTCCACCCAGCAGTGATCATGAGGCTGGAAAATGGTGATGAGCAAATAATTCCTAAAAAGATTAGAAAAAATGTTGCCAGATCTAGAGACAATTCCCAAGAGCAAACTGATGCTTTCCCATCAGATACCCAACAAAGTCCCAGCCTCAAAACCTGCTAATCAGACATGATATATTTTGTCACAGTGACATTCCACAGCCTCACGTGTTTGATTTACCTCAGAAAGATTCTCCACTCTCCCAGCAGCATGGCTGTTTGTGCACGTCCCTCAGCTTGCATCTATGAGGGCAGGCTCACGACATTGCTTCACTTTTACAGTGCTTCAGTGTGAGAGTCGTCATGTCCAGAAAGCTGGGAAATGACTGTAGGCACATTGTCCCTGGCAAGATTAGAGAAAATATCGCCATATCAGTGCATGGTGTAAGTACATGCTGAAGTCCCATCAGGATGCTATAATGAGAATAGAACTGCTCTCACATTAAACACAAAGACACACCAAATGCTGTATTGAGCACGTCCTATTACACAACCCATGAACTCATAGAAATTTGGTCTCCTTCAGCTCCTGAGCTTCCTGCCTCTTTCCTCTCTGCCTATGTCTTTGTTTTCCTCACAAAGCGGAGTTCAGTGATTTCCTGTACTTCCCTTGCATCCCATTACCCTTAAAGCAACATTGCTAGACTGCAGTAAAGATCCCTCTCAAAACTGAAGAAAGCAGTAAGAACAACAGCAGTTAGCCAAGACTGATTCCAAAACAAAAGGAGTCTCAGGGCTCACACATACTCATGTCAGCAGGAAAAGGTGGAAGGAAGCATGTAGACCATTACCTCTGAGCTCGTAAACACTGAGCAAGTTACTGTTCTCCTCCCTCTTCCTCACCCTCCCTCATCTGCTCCACCTGCTGCTCCTGTACTGCCAGCAGGCTGCAGTCACCCCTTCCAGCCTCACCCTCCCCCTGCCCCAACAGCTCCATGCTCCTCTAACCTCCTCACCCCGGAATCCTCTCTGATATCCTCTGCAAGGCGCAGCCTCTTGTTTCCCTTTTGCTCTCTCGTTGCTTTCCTCCTTGCCAGAAGACCAGGTCCTTAGCCCCTCCTGACCCTTCCTGTCCTGCCTGAGAGCCTCAGGAACTTTTGGAAGCGTAAGGCTTGGGACAAAGGGCAGTGTCAGGGCTGTGTCTGTACCAGGACATCGCTTTCCTGATAGTCATATGTGTGTATTTTGCACATGGTCATACATTTTAAAGCAGGGAGTTTTTTCATCTGACACAGGGGCTCTGCACCAGGCACTGCACAGGAACAGCATCACCAATGAAACTGCTTCCATTCCTAGGTAGGTGAAATCTCTGTCTCTGGGGACTGTGGCAGGTGAGAAGGGAGTGGGATCTGACAAGGAGAAATTATTATATTGAGGATGGTTGAAAGCTGTTGGGTACATGGGACTGGAAGTCCCTGTAGTTTTGATCAGGGCTGCTGCTGAATTTGGTAATTGCATGGTTGGGATCACCCCACAACCAAACCCCAAAATGCCTGTCTTTATCTCACTGTGGTTTTTGTTAAAAAAAAAAAAAAAAAAAAAAAAAAAAAAAAAAAAAAAAAAAAAAGGTGTGTTTCTGTGCATTTGTTTTGGGGGTTTTTTCCTTCTCTCTCTCCAACTGCTTGGAAAATTTTTAGATTTCACATGCTGAAAACAGTAAAATGACAACAGAATCCCGCAGGTTTCTGCTTTAATCCCTGTGGAAGACAGTGTCTCCTCTCAGAAACACAGAGAAAATGTGAAATTTGTTGATATCTAAGTTGACTTGATTATATACAATTATTTAAAAATGTGTGTTATTTTTAGTCTTTTGAATTTTTTGTGAAGTCTTAATTTGTCCAAGAAAACAACATTTCAGAGAGATTTCATGAGGCAATGAAACTGTGACACTAGGCTAGCAAATATCCAGAATGACATTTAGATAGGGAAAAGCAGAACCGCAGGGGAAGACAGCACCCAGAAAGATCTTTGTGTTCTGCGTCTTTCACTGCATCCTGCTAACTATTTTTGAACTACAAAGTAAAAAACTTACTTTCCTTTCTGAGCTAAATGCCTTCTGTCTGACCAGTTACAGGGGGGGTGTGTACAGTGATCTGTTAGTTTTCTCAAAAGAAGAGATTCTTTTTTTAATTTGTGTTGAAAACTATATGCGTTTATACAATGGGAAAGTCTTTATGGTATTTTAAGGGCTTAAACTTAAATAATTTGCCACACCACAAATAACTTTTAAACTGTGCTGTCATAATGATGTAGATATGTGACATTTCATCTTAATTTACCAGACCACACCTATGTGTTAGCTACAGAAGTATGGGAGTACTTATAAGAATAAAAAGTCTGATCAGGGGAACCCCCTTTGTCATTTTTCCTTCGGGCGTGTAGGGCAGTTTGGATTATTCTCCATACATAATTCAGAGTTCAAATGAATGCCTGGGCTTTACTGGAAACTCCTAGAGAGCTTTGAAAGCCATCCAAATGTTTCCTCCAGATCACTGAGTAACTTCTATGCTGTTCACCAATTTTATGCTGATTGAGAACACGTTCAAATTGTCTGTCTGTGGTGTCTGCTGCTTTACCAAAGATGCCCCTGTAGCTGGTGGCCCTGGCCTTGTCCTGCATGAGTCTGTGATGATGTTTACAGGAACACACCCATTTCATGGAAACCTTTGGCCCAAATCTTGTTTTAGAGCTCCAAATAAAGTTTATACATAATGACACAAGTCTGATTTTCCTTTGTTCCAGTTCTGATTTCCAGTCTGCTGGAGTATGGCTGCACTTCTCCAAGCTGCAACATGACATGCCACAAAGATGCCAGGTGTGAGGTTCAGGGTGGGACAACAGGTTGCTATTGCTCCCAAGGATACACAGGAAATGGCATAACAGTCTGTAAAGGTAAAGATATTTTTCCTATACAATTTTTTGTTATGTGCTTACTTGAAAAACTTACCAAGAGCCCACTAGCTCAAAGATTAAACTTTGTCACAACACTGTCATACACTAACATGTTTTCAAACCCAAAAACTTTAATATTTTCTGAGAAATTGTACAAATTAAGCTCAGCCTGGTGTTTTGATATAGCTTGCCAGGTATCTCAGTTGAGTATTATGTTTTCCAGCTTTTTTCCAGGAGAGCTGATAACTAATCTTTGCTGACTAACCTTCAACAATTTCCCTTGTGACTCAGGATTTCTGAAGTTAGGGCTGGTGTGGTGGCGACTGTACAACCCTCAGCTCCCTGCCTCACACACACAGCACTTGGCCACTCTTCCCAGCACCTGACCACCATCAAACCACAGCTCCTGGGCTGCTCTAGAAAACCAAGGAGGTGTGTATGCCACAGAGACATGCCAGCGTTGATTTTTTTACTACACGTTCTTGCAAGAGAAATATGCCAGAAATCCTAATAAGGGATCTACTTTAGCATGACTCTGTCTTTCACCTAAAGAAAAGTAAGCCAAAATATTTTTCCTACCTTCATGTTAGAGTTGTCTTCCACTATGAATAGCTCTAATACTTTTTTTCACTGCTAGGTATGGCTATGACCAGCTGCAGACAGGTTGAAATTCACATGAATCTTGTCAGTTTTCAGTATCTTGAGAAGCAGTTATGAGTAGTAACCATCTACCAGGTCAGTTTTTGTGTTTCAAGCATCTTGGGAAATTTAACAGGTACTACTTAGCAGTAGCACTTTGGTTTAATATGAGTGTAGGAAAACAGCCCACAGGTATTTTGGATTTTTATAGCTCATTTGCCATGCTGTGCTTGGAAGTATGTTTGTTTTGGACAATTTAGAATGCAAAAGCCTTTTTTTTTCTAAGGAAGGTGTCTACCCTTTTGTAAAGTGAGAACGTTTAAAGAGAAATATAGATTGTTAAAATAACAAAAAATGAGGACTCACAAAATCATAGAATAATTTCGTTTGGAAGAGACTTGTGTTGGTCATCTGGTCCAGCTCCCGACTCAGAGCAGGTTCAGCTGAAGCAGGTAGCTTAGGGCTTTGACAGGCTAAGTCTTGAGTATCTCCAAAGATGAAACCTGCCCCTCTGGGCCCTTGTTTCAGTGTCTGACCACCTAATATTTTCACTAACTGTGAAAACAATTTTTCTGGTATCTGGTTGAGGTTTCTCTGGTGATAGCTTGTAACTTTTCTTTCCCATGCGTAGTTACCACTGTACATTTCTTATAATAGTTTAGCTTCATCTCCTCCATAAGCCCTCATGACCTCCCATTAGGTAGTGTAGGCAGCACTATTATTTGCCCTTTTTCTTCCCTTCTAAAGTCTGAACAAACAGTGTTCTGTCAGTGTCTTCTTTGCATCAAAATGTCATGTAGTTTCTAAACATATTGCTTGAATTTAATGGTAACCTTGCCCATGATAGGTTAATCATTATTTCTCTATTGAGCTGGTCAAAAGTAAGTAAGAAGTGGCCTTTACAACACTGGTTTTGCTCTGGCACTAGTTCCGTTTTAACACCATGAAAGTCAGCTGGTTTGAACAACAAGTGCACATCATGTTTCCAGAGTCAAGGGCCTACACTTGTGAATAGTGCAGAGAAACAAGCAAAACAAGTCAATTTTAGCAATACTGTCTGGAATAAATCAAACTAGCATCATCTGGTACCCACTACATTGTCTGTACTTGTCTAGAAAGTCTGTGATTATGAATCATCAATTAAATTTGCTGTAAAGACGCCAGTTGTTCTCACTGCCATGACTGGTGTTCTTAAGCCACCATTATATATGTACCTATTATATTGTTATTGAATCCAAATTTTTGAGGACAGATTTATCTTGCCTTCCATGCTCTTTTTTTTAATTTTTTTTCTCATACAATAACTTTTTCTTATTTTCTCTTTTGCCTGTATTTTCTTAGACAAATCTACATTCAAATTTTATAAAAAACATATATTGAGCACTTAAAGAAAATTCAGTGCAGTGAAATATGTATTCACATATACATTCACAATATGCATTCTTGTTAGTACCTAACTGTTTATTAAGAATTATATTCAGTGTTTGAAAACTCAATCTTTAGAAGAAAATTTCCAATATCAGCCCAGGCAAACAAGATACTAGATGTACTTGTGGTGCTTTGCAGTCAAGTGGCAATGGTTTGAAGCAAGTCTCATGTCTGGACACCAACATTTTCTCTGGTAAAATACCGCAACAGCCACCAAAGTCACTTACCCTCCAGCAAAGCAGCAAAGCTTATATCAGAGCTGTGTGTATGCAACACTGTGCATTGCTAATACTGTGCAGTAGTTCTCTAATAGCATAAAAAAGTAACCAGAATTTTAATTGGGTAGGTTCTAAAAGGGATTAGAAATGTAGGCTACACCCTATCATAAATAGTTTAAAGCTGTGAAAATGTAAAACAAAACCTCAGTTGTTTAATGATGTATGAGATCTTGTTGTTCTGTGTGGCAAAAGCAGCAGGTGTATCTGTTCTTCTAGAGATAGCTACCCATTTTTATTCAGTTAATATTCTTGGGCTTTTACAATGATAGTGCAGTCACCTTCAAAGGAGATCATCAATTATGTGCTAATACTGGCATTTTCAAATGAGCCTATATAGTACATTGTGTTTCCATATTTGTCCTTTTAGTTATTCAGATAGATTGTGAGAGTCATAATTATGGCCAACATTAGTAATTTTGCGTAATGTAGAACCAACTTCTTCATTGTGCTTATCCTGGTAGACAAACCAGAGCAGTCATTCTTTTTAGACTTTATTCTGAAGCAAGCAATTCAAATTCTTCCTCCTTATAAACACTTTGAACAGAAAATGTTAGTTTTCAGGTTAGTCCTCTTAAGCTTTAATAGCTGAGAAACTCTTCATTTTTATTTATAGGTACATTCTAACAGTGAAAGGTTTACATTTGTTTCTCTACTTTCACTTGCTTTTAACACCTCTTAAATACTTGTAAAAATTATTTCTTTGCTAGTCCAGTCTTTTCACTGTGACACACTTAGATATTTTCCCTTGAGTTTTCTGTGCTGCAAAAGGCAATAATGTCCTCTTACATTTATTTCCTAGCACCATTATTGATGAATCATGAATCACTGATGTCAACATACCTTAGGAATGGGGTTTGTTAGTCTTGACTTTGCTCCCTTTGCCAGCTGGCTAAGTGACTGCAGAGAGCTCGAGATTATTGGATTTGCTGTGTATAGATAAAGACACATAGATATGAATTTAATTTCCTGGTGTCAAAGTCATGGCTTTTAAAGTAATTATTCTCTTACAATCTTTCCCACAAGATTTCAACTACTTTAAATTAGGTCATGTTTTGGACTTTCTGAAGGCATACTTTGGCCACTCTAACAAAAAGCTAATCCTCTTCATAATCTCATTGTCCTTAGCAAGAATACATGCAGGAATGCACATAGTCAGGAGAATAACTGATTGTGGTATCTGGCCTCTTTTTATATATTGAAATTATAACCTACATAGCAATAAATTCCTTCTGTACAATATCTTACAGAAAGCCATAAATGAGTCACCTTGTCAAGGTTTACACCTCTGAGATACAAAATACTATCCCAGTCTCCTACTTTTTCTTTAGTATTTATATTCCTTGCTTTATGTAGTATTAAATAATAGAGAATGACCTCTGATAGTACATCTATTTGCTTTTTAGGACTTTTCTTGGGCAGATGTGTATTCTGCTTGTAATGCACAAGGCTTTAGCTCCACAATATCATACACCTAATTGAAGTAACACAGGCTTTATGCTCTTGGCATAAAAAATAAAGATATACCCAGAAACAACTGATTTATAGACAAGTTAACTTCCTCTCATGCAAGAATGCCACAGATTTTTTACAGATAAATAGAATACATTTGCCACAGTTTTAAATGTATTTCTTTATATAAGACGAGTTGGACATATAAATTAGGTGTTGTTCATAATTCCAGCTTTCTTCCAAGAGAAAATTAAAGGAAACAAACAAAATCTTAGATCCTTTAGAAAAGATAAGAGTAGAAGTAAAACTTCATAGAAGCCAATATTTTATTTTTAAAACAAAAGAGAAAATGAGTTGGCATCAGTGATGCTTTCCTAAGCAGCTCTGCTGTTTCAAATGCTGGCTGCTTCTTGATTGCTGACTGCCAATTTGCTGCTTTGCTGGCACACTGCAGGAAATTAAAGTAAACAGTGTGATCACAGTGTTTACTTTAACTTTGTAAAATACGGAAGGAAAATGAAGCAGTGCTGTTTGTTCCAGGAGGGTAGGCAGGCAAGCAGGAAAAGCCTGAACACAATATCCCTCCCAGATATCCCTACACATTATTCCCTTGTAAATGTCACTTGCAAATTATACTGCAAGATTAATCAGTCTTACTTGTAAAATAGTTAGAGCTTTTCCAGAAATACTGAGCAAGGACTTAGGCTGTCAGAGAAACTCTATTGGAGCAAGGCAGTAACTCTGTTTCCGAAGTGCAGTGTAGGAAGATTTTTCATTTTACAGAGGTAAAAAATACATTAGTGCAAAGTGGTATTTTGTATCAAAATACAGATTCCCTGTTAGAACACAGGGCAATTTGTATAAATCCAGCTGAATCAAATTGAAAGCATGCTCAATATCTGAACACAAACATATTTTCTTGTTTTATGGAGGGTCAAAAGACCAACTCTCTGGCTTTTGCCAGCTATAAAAAGGAGTTTTTCTGTGAGATCTCAGTCCCTTGTTCTAACATCATGCTGCTGAGTTCCACCAGCAGTTGACTTTTATTGCAGTCACTGAATTTCTTTTGATTCACCAGTGTCATTGTTGTCTTTCTGCAGCTCTCAATTTGTGTATAGTTTGTGTGTAGTTTATATAGAGGGAATTTTTTCTTTCAAATTAAAATGACCCTGTAAAACCACTGTGTATAATCATTTTATTCTATCCAAAACTGTTCTTCAATAGAAAACTATTTAATTCAAATGATGATTCATCAAAGGAGAATTTTATTTTTACTTTTTTAACAGCAGGAATGCATCACTGGATGTCACTTCTGTGTTTACCAAATAGTCTGAAATCACTGATATGGAAGATCCAATCCACACACTTCCTAAATTCATTTCACTGCTATCAGTTACCACAAGCTATAAAAAGGCAAATTGCAGCTGCTCTAACATAACACAGCAGGAGAAAGATATGCCTTAGCCAAACGCTAACAGGGCTCAACTCAGCGTGTGACAACTCGGAAAACTTGGGATGTGCCATACAGGGGGCCAAGGAAGATCACTAATTCCTTACCCTTTTCCTTCCCCCTTCTCTTCCTGCATGTGTTAATCTCTACTGCTTTGCCTCTCTATTCTGCTGGAACTTTTACGTGGTTTCAGGGAAAGAGCAGGAGTCACCTTTGAATTCAGAATTCCTACTGCAGGTTTAGGTGTTGGGCATTTTGGTGACCCCAACCTTTTTTGGGAGGCACCATTCTGTTTGTTGCATACTTAGGTGTTATATTTAACTAAGCCCATAGTTTTAGGGTTCCTCTCCAGGGGACAGAAAGTGTTCTTCCCTTGTGTCTTCTTCAGTAATAATATAGCTGAATGGTTTTTTACTCTTCTTGAAGATTGACTGCTGAGCCGCGAGATTTTACCCAGCTGAGGATCTTGATTTCATATTCCAAATTAAACCTGCAGGAAGATTACAGAAGTGAAAACTCTGGACAAATTAACTGGGAGGATTTGATTTTCTGGTGCATAACAGTCTACTTGCCTAGGAAAGTGCTGGTGTTAATGTTAACATAGCAGGTTCCTGCCCATTTGGGGACCTACGGCTTTATGTATTTCTTTTGCTTTTTCATGACCAAGATGTCACAGTTTTCTGTGAATTTGGGAAGGGCTTGATGGCTGTGATGTCTGCAGGCTGCTGGGGACAAACCAGCTGTTGTATGGTTGCCTTCCAGCCACAAAGGATGGAGTTATGTTTACGTTCTTCAAAATAGCCGTACCCTAGGCTAAGAGTATTAGTCAAAACAGCTTCTGTAGCCTTGAATTTATTTTTATTTTATAGCTGATATTCAAATTATGTTTTAGTTGAATTTTTTAAGAGTAATTTAGGAATTTGAAAGGGGAGCACGTGTTACAGAAGTGCCTGGTGATGCATGAGAACATGAGTCAGGAAGAAAGCAGTGCAGGATGTCTGGAGTAACAATACAACCCTGCTGAACAAGGCAAGGTGGAGGCTGTCTCACTCCAATTGTCTTACCTCTGGAGATGGCTGTGTCCATAAAACTTTGACTCAGTGTTTTATGCATCCAAAGTGTCTAATCCAGAAATGAAGAAATCCCTCCCAGTTTCCCACTCAAATTGGAGAGACAGAGGATCTTCAGAGGGTTAGCTCTTCTTCCTACTGCTAGAAAACACAGTTCACCTGAGCCAAAGACACAGCCCACAATAATAATTTGTAAAGCCTTGGACAAATTCCATGTTAGGGACTTTTTAGATAGACTAATTACATTCACAGATTTGAGGGGGAAAAAAAATCCTCTATTTTTTTTAATGTGTTTTGTTTACATTTTCTTGAAATGGTACTTTGAGCATGACTAAAATACAGTAATGAATTTTTGAATGAACCAGAAAGAAACAAAATTTCCTCTAGTTATATCTTTAATCATATCCAGACTCTCTTTTAAATTCGTCCTGTTTGCATCTAAAAAGAGTTTTTAAAATGTGTGTAGATGATGTGGTAGGTATTTGTCTCTCTCAAAAATTTGCCCAAATCTTTAGCCTGATCATCTGCTCTTGGATGGTTTCTTACTTGTTTAATTCAAAATGTGTTTTAACCCTTGCCAAATAACGCTAATTTCCTTTCTTGAGAAAATACTCCTTTTATCCTTTTTTATGGTACTAAGAATCAACATGTTACATGTTTAGAGGAAGTGGGAAAATTCATTTAAGGAGCTATAAACTTGTTATTTCAGAGTTTGCTTACTTTGTGTTTACCACAGATATGATTCCCTTCCTGTGTCTCTAACATCTGAAGTAGTCCCAGGAGGTCCAACAGCAACAATATGTTATTCTCACTTGCTAGTTTGAAGTAAAAGGATGAAAAGTATTTCCTGAACATGTATACTCATACATGTATAATAAATGCACACAACCATGTACACAGGGACCTGTGTATAAGTAGGCATGTGAATAAAAGCAGACTTTTCTATTAAAAAAAAGTAAGGCAATGTCGAAACTGTCAGTTTTACTCATTCTGTGATTGTATAGTCAAAATTAGCTTTTGTTAAGGAAAGACCAGGATTTATTGTAAAGAAATTGCTTCCATACATTCCACTTCCTTGAGACTTCTCAACCTAGACTCGCCCGTGGAGAGGCTGCTGCAGCCATCGGACTGTGCAGCTGCCTTTGGGGCTATGAAGTCAGTGTCACCCACAGGACAAGGGATGTATTGTCAGGAATTGCACACGTAAGAGATGATGTCATTTCTGCACAGCTACACTGATTTATGTATAGTAGCCCACTAATCTCCAATACTCATTTTACTTTTTTCTCTGTAACTCTATATTGAACTCATAGAGTTCAATTGCAGAAAAATGTTCTCTTTGGGATTTTTTTTTCCTTTTTTTTTAATTGTTGCTTTTTATTTTCTTCTGTCATAATATAGTAGCCAGGAGTGGTGAAGTTGTATGTAACCACATTTGAAATGTGTAATTTATCTAGGATGATATGCTGGTGCACAGTTTTTCAGTGTATGACTGTGAAAAATGCCGACTGAGCTGTTGGCAGACAGAATATCAAACCCATCTCAGTTCTTTGTGTATGAAAGAGTTTAAGAAGGTAATTGACACTTTGGACCTCTATTTGCCAAAGAAAGAGATAATGACGTTCTCCAAGAAGATTAGAATCTAACCAAACATTGTGCTCTAAATATAGAGCACAAAGCCAGGTGATGTTTGTGAAAATGCTGCTGGGCTGCAAGAGAAGGAGGGGGGCTGAAGGACTGCAATTTTGCACTGTATATTTTTTAGGTACACAGATTTAATTTAGAGATTATGGCTTGAAAATGAAATTTACAGTATGTGTGTTTTTCGGCGATAAGAAATTGATTTTGTGACCTTGGTACACACTAATTGAAATATCTGGCACTGTGTTTTGCTGAGGTTAAAGGAAGCCATATATGCCTGGGACCGCATTCTTCTTTCACCTTGAACTGCGTGGTTAATCACAGCCCCAATCAGGGGCAGGAAGGAAGCTGCTGTTTCACTGAGGTACAAGGAAGCTGAATAATCTCTGCTCATTGTCTAAGGGATAGCTTGTTGTGTGATTACTTCTGGCTGGGTTTAGGAGATTCACAATTGCTTTGAAAAGGAGAATTCTGCTGGAATTACCATTCAGGGAGCACCGTAGGCCAGAGCCTCAGTAGCTGCGGTGCCGCAGCCCGAGCAGGCAGGGCTGCACAACCCAGCCTGGGGGGTTCTCCTTCCACCTGCCCACCACAAACCTGGCTGCTCCTCTAGGGCTGAGACAGCTCTGTCCTGTGCTCCCTGGCACTGTGCCAGCACAGGAAACAGGGAAAAGGTTCTCTGGCTGTGTTCTTTGCATGCTGTTCCAGTGGCATGGAGCACTCTGCCCGGGAGGGTTCCTCCTGTGCATCCTCCCACTCCAAAGGCTGGTTGCAGCATTAAGGAACAGCAACTTTGTCCCAAGGGACTCTGCTGGTGGGGTTTTGGCTGAATATATCTGCTTACCTTAACTGGGTTTCTTCCTTAGCTTGGACATGTACAGCTGTGACACTCTAAGGTTGTCTATAAGCTAGTGTGGTAGGATGTCCCATTATTTTGTTTATTATTTAATGTTACACATTTGCTAGGTTGGCACAGGATCCTGTTTTTCAAAAAGGAAAATGAAAGCTCCTGAAAAGCCTTGACAATAAATGGTTGTTTGTTCGAAACAGCCAAGTCTAATCTTTGTTTATGTTACTAGGCTTTGTGTAATGGTGTTGCAATAAAGAAAAATAGTTCTTCAGGATATGCACTGGCTTTTATGTTTTATTTGTAAGGAAAGCCATGCACATAGGCAGCAATCTACATAAGTTACAATGAGGGAGAACATAAGCTTGAATGGTGACTTGCATGTTTATATATTTACTTTTTATTTGTTGCAAAGTGTCTGAATCTCAATTTTAAAAAACATGAAATTAGCCTGAGGTATTCCAGTTTTCATCCCCAGAATTTTACCAGTGGTAGACAGAGAGAGAAGGTGAATTTATCCTACACTAGGAGACCACAACTTCTCTCCTGCCCCATCTGTGCAGATGAGCTGTGGGTCTGCTCCCACAGCCATTGCCCTGTCTTCTCATGTTCAGTCCCCAGCTGGGACAGAGTACTAATTAATCAGAGTACTGATTAATTGTTCTGACCAGGATGGCAATCTTCACTGCCCACCTAATGGTGTAGTGGGTTTTGGGTACCCCCAAAGCTCAATAACACAGCCTTGGCTCACAGTTTGCATCAGGAGTGTCACGGCAGGCAGGGAGATATTGCAGCTATAATCTTGCATCACATGCCAGCCTTCTTCACTGATCCCTGTAACATCAGAGGCCCTAAAGAAACGCCAGGGAAACTTCAGGATGTTGGCATGGACTGAAAGAGAAATTCAACTAAGCTCTGCAGGTTTAAATAGGAGCTCTGAGTCCTGTATCTTTTCCTTGTGGTGATGGGAAAGGAGTAGGTGGAAAATTGTATTACAGTGAAGGCCTTGCCTTACTTTTTCTCTTGAATAAATAATTTTCATGGGTAGCATTGATCCTGAGGAAGTTCTCCCTTTCCAAAATCAGCCTGTAAAGGAGTTCAGAAGGGAGAGAAAGCTGGAGGTACTCAGACAGATGGTTTCAGGCCCTTTGTTCCCTTCCAAAATGTCTATTATTTAGAGTTATGATGAAGCATGCATCAATTCATAAATATGACCCACTGTGCAATATAAAATATCAATATTTCTCTCCCATTGTGTAAGGGCTATCTGGTGCATACAGAAAGACTTTCGTCTCCTTAACTACCACAGAGAAAATGGGAAAGGCAAATAACCTTCAAAAGTGACTCAAAAGCAGAGATGAAGAGAAGTTTCTAAAACTTAACACACCTTTTCATCTGAGTGGATCAAAATAGGAACTGTGCAGGGCAGCAGTTGTAAACGATGCAGAGCTACAACTTGGCTTCTTTTTCAGTGTTGTCGTGAAAACCTTGGTATGGTGATTCCACAACTCTTTCATCATACTCAGCTCTATGGTTAAAACCTAGGAAACTCACAGTAAAGCGACTTTAGAAATGAGGTCACTTCAGGGATGCATCATATGGCATCACTGGTTTCACAGAGGTCAAATATTCAGTCCTAGGTTTGTTGGGACACACAGTGGGTCACACAAGGGTTGAGCTCCATTTATATAGTTTTGCACACAAGGTCTGGGGTTCAGGTGGATGTCAAAGGAGAGGCTGGGATAATATTTACACAGCTGTAGACTGAAGGAAAAAGGATCTGTTAACTGAACTTTTTGTATTTCCTATTGAATAAACAGGTAGTATGTTAATACCAGCAAATGCTTCTTGTTTGAGCAGAGGGATGTGCTGTAAGAACTCTGGGCTTTATTCTCTGTTCTTAGAGGATGCTAGTGCAGCTTTCATTAGCTGTAAACTGCTCTTGAATTATTACTCAAGTTTTGGCCTTAGACTGATAACCATACAGGAAACTTTTAACCTGGCAATGGCCCATTACCCTCAAGGAATGCCATACAGAGAGTGACATTCCATTTTGAGCTTGATATTCAGGCTGGTAAGGAGTCTGTGCTGCAATATGGTCATCTGGCTTTGAGTGCTGAAAGGGAAATCCAAGAGCAGGGCTATTGCTGCCTTCACTGGCAGTGTGGTAAAAATAGACCTGCTGCCTCTCTTCTTGTAGCAGCAAGCAGCGGCAAGAGCAGGGATGAGTGTAGCCAGGTATTTTATGATAGTTTCCTGCAGAAGGGGGATGCCGATGACATTCCCCAACAGGGAGGTAGGTGACTTACAACTGAGTCTCGCTAGCCACAATGGCTGTGGGACACAAAGCCACACTTAGGGATGGATTTTCCAAAGAAATATATGTTGAGCAGTTTTGAACTGTCTGGCTCTATCCGAGGTGCCTAAAGGAGGACTGAGTTCCTTCAAAAGAATACTCCCAGCTGTGGATGCCAAGCAATTGAAAATCTGTCCCTGAAGTGCCTTTTATTTTCCTATCATCTGATGGCAGTTTGGATTTTTAATTGATTTATTTCTTTATTTTTAACTGTAAAGACCTTTTAATTAGGGAGAGGAGCTATGTGAATGAGCTGGAGCTGCTGGTGGTAGCAGCTCCTTGCCATTAGAGATTGGGTCATTAAATAAGTAGATAATATTCTCCTTATGGAGGAGATTTAGGAAATCATAAGGACTCTGCATTATTACAGTGTTTAGCATTCACAAATGGAGTAAAAAACCCCATAATGGCAATTTTCATTAGCTGCAATGCATGTGGAGGGCTCTTTTCTTTCTTTGAACAGCCAAACACTAAAAAATTCCTAAATCCCTCCTTGTTACTTATGTTTTCTTCTTGGTGGTTAAAAACCCCATAAAGCAGAAATTGAAGACTTGCTATTAAAATACTTGCTGACAGCTCCATTCAAAACATCCTTTCAAATAGTGCTATATCACATTGTGATTCATCTGCTATTCTGATAGAGTTGCTTTAACAAGTACCTTCCTACTTGGTTAGGGCCCATCCCTTTTTACTGGAAAATTCTTCCTTTAAACACTTTACTGGATATCTGCTGTAAGCAAGCCTTTCTCTGGTGCTGCACTGTTTGTGTTGCAGAACAATGTAACCCCTAAAAAGTGTGGTGATGGGCTTATTTGGCATGAAAATGGAGAAAGCAGCCAGAGAAAGAAACCCTAGCTCTTTTCCCTGGTTCACCTGTGCTGCACAGGTGCAAACACCCTGTGAAATTATCCCGAGTGAGGGTTTCTGGCTCAGCATTGTGTCCCCAGGAGGGCACACAGCCCTGCAGGGCTGCCACACCTCCTGGCACCACTGGGCACTGCTCTGCCAGGGCCAGAGCCTGTAAAGCACCACTGCAGCACCACCGTGCAGCTTCCACCAGCTGAAGACCAAACCCAGGAACACCCTGGGGATTAAGTGGTTCCCACTCAAGCAGGGTGAATTTCGTTGTTGAAGCTTGAAGTTAGAATTATTTACAGTCACTTTAACGGGACAACAGCTGCTCTTTACCTAGAGATGAGCCAAGAGCACTGAAAGAATTTGGATCTGAATTGCAGATGGATGGATTTCAATTTGATTCAAGTAGCTGGACTGCACGATTCTGTACTGTAAGCTCTCAAAGTCAGAGCTTGTGAGAAAAATCATTAATTTGGAAGCTGATACCCTGAAAGACTTTTATGAAGCAATATATTTTCATAGCAGACACAGATCAATTTAAAAGTAGTAATCAAGAGTCATGTGCTACGTGTTCACAGACAAAAAATGTAGGTAATCCAGCCAGAGCCAGACACTTAACATTCAGAGCATTCAGACTAGCACTGAAGATATTGCCTCTATGGAAAATAGCAAGGTTCAGAATTAAAGTATTGTGAATTTGTGAAATAATCACAATGCTGTGCAGATATAAGATGCTGCCAGATTGCTGCCAGAAACTAGCTCAACATAACTTTTCTAGGCAAGTTTGTGTTTAACTTCTCTTGAAGCTTTAGAGGAAGAGTCCCTGCCAATATTTCATTGAAAAGATGTGTTAAATTCCTAAGAAAAGAAGGAAAATTATAATATAAGAGAAGCTATTAAAAACACTTTTTATTGTATTTGAAAGGCATTCTCTAAATTTAAAGTAACTCTACAAGCTTTCATCTAATGAGATTCAGGCCCAGGTATTTTTACCCTTGCCAGCCCTGAGAATTTTTAAGTGTAACATTCACTTAGAAAATAAATCATCCACACATTAGTGGTTTATGTCATGCATTGCACAAAACCAAAATTTATGTTTACTTGGATAGTACCACAACTAAACTCCTGGAAATTTTTAACCTTGCTCCCTAAGTAGTCTCTTTGGCAATACTTACATGGAAAAAAAAAAAAAAAATAGAAGCCAGAAACAGATAGGTATTTCAAAAGTTGGATTAAAATCCTCTCTTATCAGCTCCTCAAACATTTGGGAACTGTACTTGGAGTCAGGCACGGTGTTCATTCCTCTGCTGAAGTCATCCTCTGTCATGACTTAAAGCAACCTGAAGAGACTTTTGTGTGTGTTACGTACACTTTCCTAGTGTTGATTTTGCTCTAGTTTTTCATACAAGTGTTTACCAGACAGGAGGGAGAGTAGGGAATGGTATAATCTTCAATGGGTAACTTTGTTTTAGCTGACATGTTAAGGTTTTCAGTGTGTCATGTTTTAACTCCAACCAGCGACTCAGCCCCACGCTGCTGCTGCTTTGCCTTCCCCAGTGGGGTAGGGGAGAGAATCAGAAAAGTAAAAGTGAGAAGACTTGTGGGCTGAAAAAAAGTACACAGTCTTTACAAGTACAGCAAGAGTCATGCACACAAGAAAAGCAGAACAAGGCTTTCATTCACCAATCCCATGAGCAGGCAGGTGCTCAGTCATTCCAGGACAGCAGGGCTCCATCATCTGTAACTTAGAAAAACAAAAGTCATCACTCTGAATGTCTCCCCCTTCCACCTTCTTCCTCCAGCTATACGTGCTGAGCATGACACAATTGGTCATGGAATAGTATGATGGAGTTAAGAACTCTGCACATTTTTCCTAAAATAGATAAGGACAGTGGCGTATTTTCATGGGTGTTTCCATAGTACACAGGGCATAATGCTTGGAAAAAATCTTATTTTTCATGAGGAGCCTGGTCTAGTGAAAGGCTGCTCACAGCTGAGGGGTTAGAACTAGATCTTTATGGTCCTTTTAAACCCAAACCATTCTCTGATGATTCTATGATTTGGTAACATAAGACCTATTGGGCATGTGCAGAATTAATTTTTGCTTTTACACCTCTAGGCAGATTCCATTTGAGTGGATTGTTTTTGCTTGTGGAGAGTGAAATTCTTAGAAGGTCTTAATGCCTCTGTGTCAACTTTTACTGCTTCTGTTCTCATCATGTTGTTAGTATATACAAAGAAGTCATACAAAGAAAATGATAAGATTTTTACCACTGGTTTCTCCTCAGAAAAGAGATGTTATATATCTCATATATATTTATACACATGAAGATGCATGGCTTTGTTTTACATTGCTACATACTACTCTGTACCATGAAACCACACAAAATCTAGAAAACCACAAACATAGAAATTTATTGAGACTAGAAAATGAGCATTGTATCTGGCATCTTTGGGAGAAATGTTATAATTAATAATTACCTCCTAGCTGATTTTGTTGTTATTCTCTGCTCCAGCCTTTGGCAGACCAGATGTAAGCTGCTTTTGGCTGAGCTGGGACATAAAACCCTTCTTCACACATTTGTGTCGCTGAGGCTGGTCACAGACTCTTCCCATTCTCCTCCTCTCTGCTTTCCCTCTGTGGAATATTTCTGTCCTGATTGATATTAAAAACATCTAGTAATTTAGTATCATCCATTAATTTAATTCTCAGAATGATCATCTCTTTTTCCAGAGCATTAAGAAATATGTAAAATGAAACACCAGCTCCTGGAGAAACCCAATGGGACACCCCTTCACAGCGCAGGGCAGTGCTGTTTGTCATGACCCATTGTCCTTTGTTTACATTCCTGCAGCCAGTTTGCAATCCCCATGACAGCACTCTTATCCAAGACATTATAAGATATTTTTCTAATAAGATTTTGTGAGCCACGGTGCTACATCCAGATATGTTTTGCTTTCAGCCATTGCTGAGACCCACACCTGAGGTTTTCAGGCAACGGGAGTAGTAAATCCCAATTCATATACTTCGTCAATGGGAATCTCATATACGAAGTGCCACCAGAAAACCAGGTTGGCAGAGAGGTGGGAATAGCTACATTTAGGAGACACAGTCAGAAGGAAAGGACAGAATGGCATGGTATAGCTGATAGCAGGGGGAGGGCTTGCCATGATGGTCTGAACAGAAGAAAGGAGAAGGACAAGTCAAAGAGAGTCTCAAAACTGGGAATCAACTTGATGGGGGAATTCTGGAGCTGTCAGCTCTGAGGGAGGATCTCTGAGCTGTCATGCATTCAGTGGTTTTTTTTGATTCTCTTCAAACCAGGAGCCATGCCTTACTCTCCTTCATAGTAATTCTTCTGCTGCTGTTTGTATCACTTGCTACTTGGGGGTTTGGGAAACAATTTGAAAAATACCCAGCAATTCTCTGCATGAATTCCAAGGGAGGAATCTTGTGTGTGCACTGTGCAGTTTATATCTGTAGGACATCTCTTCTCCATGTGGATTGGTGTGAACAGGATCTTTTGCTCTCATAGCCCCATGTTTGGGATTCGTCTCTTACGCAAAACTTGTGATGGCTTTACCAGGAGCTATTCCTGCCTGAGAATGGCAAGATCACGCTGAGGATCAAATCCGCTTTCTGAAGGGATTACATTTCCTGCCAAATATGTGACATGGTTCAGTTTCAAGAGCATAAAAAATAAATCTCTGTCAAGACAGACATTTAACAGTGGCTTAGTATCCAGGACTGTCATGGGAGACAGTTCTCAGCATCCAATCTAGCAAGATATTCTGGCCAATGTCTTCAAGACCTTGGGATCTGCCTCTCTTAAATAATTTATAGGGATAGTATCTAATGAAGCTTTTGTATTAATTTATATGTTAATTTTGGGGGGAGATAACTTCTGAGAAGCCACCTGTAAAGATATTAGTTCTCCTTCCTGTCGACTCTTGTCACTGCTTGCAAAACTTCACCCTCTTCTTTGTGTCACTTACCCATGTTCTTCCTTGGGCTTTAAAATGCATTCATCAAAGAGATAACAGATTTAGTTTTGTACATCACCAAGGATTATCCTGTGAAAACAATAGTGCTGAAAATATGATGGCTGATTTGTAAGTTATGTGCAGATAATTTATGCATATTAAAAAAATTTCAGTCCGGCGCCTGGGAAAAAAAGAAAAAGAATAAATACAATCTTGCTCAGGAGATTCCTGTTTCTGGCAGTAGTGGGTGCCTGTTCTGAGGGCTCCCAAAAGTCATACTTCCTGTGCTGGGACAATCAGAGGCAGATGCTGTCATTTCCACCCTGGAAACTAGCTGCTAATCTAGTTAATGCCCTGCTCAGAATACTCACATAGGAAAGTATGGGTAATCATGAAATGAGATTTTTTTTCCCTTATGAAAATATGCAAAAACAAAAGAAGAAAGAAAAGAAAATATAAGGATGTTTTGAACCAGATATGCCAGCCTAAATATTTTGCACCACCTTCCTCCTCTGGAAATTAAGAATGTTTAAAGCAGATTAATTTAGGAGTGTGTTGGCATGGCTATGTGATCCCGAGATCCAATCCATACTTCAAATTGCACCAATTGGAAAAATGGTCTCATGAATAAAATAATGCAGGATCAAGTGTTGTTTATGTTTTCTGTTCTCGGCAGATTAGCTATGTACATCTTGTAACACAAGCTGACTTTGTGGAATATCAAGCACTTCAAGAAACCTGTTTGAAAATAAATTACATTACCCAGCCAAAGCAATATCAGAAATGTCCCAGAGTCTACGCTATCTTAATGTTGATTTAAAATCATATATTCATATTACCTTTTTATGTCTAGTAAAGCAATGTGGTGGAGCCTTTCTTTTGCCAAAGTTGTATTATCTCATTTCTCTGAGTTAGGTAAACTGTAATGTGTCTGCTTTACAGATGGGTAAATTTAGCATAAAGAGAGGGAAGCCACTGCTTTGAGTTAAGAAAGCCTAAATGTAAGCACTTTCATCTATTTTGGTCAGTCATAGTGGCAGTGGCTCCTAAAATGAGCTTCTTTCCATTCATTTATATGACAGATTATTTTACTTTAAACAATTCTTGGATAAAATACATTAGGCATCCCTAGGGCAGGAACCTGAAATCAAGACTGGCACATGAGACATTACCTGCCCAGCTGGAGAGATGCACTCCTGGGCTCAGGGTGATTGAGCTGCTCTTGCCAGCTGAAGGAGCCTGGGTAGGAGGGATGGGGTGAAGATCTGCTCAGGCACTGCCTGCAGCTGGCTGATCAGGATGAGGAGAGGGCAGGTTTATTTAGGACTGTTTCTGAGCTCCTTCATGCTGAAACACAGCTGATGAAGAGGGCATTGCTGTTATCTCCATGCCTTTCTCCTTTTCTTCTTCCTGTGTTTGAACAAAAGTGATCATAGCACAAGCTCCCAGAGGTGTTTTTAGGACCCCAACCCTTTGGCAATGATCTCCCAGTGGAATTGAGGCATCATTACAAAATTAAGACTGCCCCACTTGACAGGGTCAAGACAATCCCAAGCATATCAAGAAGCACAACACAGGCATTTGTCAAAGTGGTTTTGGTGCCAAATTTTTTTTTCAAGTTTTGATTAAAGAAGTAGCCACAGAGAAAGGAATTAGAGTACCCCAGTGGTATGGTACTGTCAGTAGCCAGTCTTTTCCAGACAGCATTTTTAGAAATGTTGTATAAATTATAGCATAGCATAAATTATAGGCATGTAAATTACAACTAGTATTATGAAACATTGGACCTGCTGGGAGTTTTAGCCTGTATGTATGGAACAGTCAACATACTGTTTCCATCATTTTAATAACCTATATAGAGCAGGTGGCTGATGCAGTTAAGGCGGGCATCATTTTTCTTTCCCTATGTGATTTGCTGTGATGACAGTTCTGTCATTTCATTTTGACTATTTAAGGCTATTAGGAAGCATTTTTAGGTAATCATCTAGTACAGGTATTTACAAGCATGCCTAAAGCATATAGGGTTTCACCACCTTTCACACTGCATATTTCTAAATAAGTATATGATATATTCTTTGTAAATCAATGAGAAAACTATGGACAAGATAAACTGCCTAGCTTCATTTAGTTAGATGGAGTTATACTCTTTTGTTCCAGAAGGAGATGAAGTCCAACATCGTACAATTGCAAACATTTCAAAGAAGTGAAACATTTCTAAGATCATTGAAATATCTATTTTGCATTTCAAAGATAAAATACCAATATGTCATCAAACCATTTAATTTTCTTCCAAGTCTGAAAGTAAATTGACGAGAGATCAGCAACTGGCAGGAGAACAAATAAAATATATTGAAAGAGCCAATTTGGTGGTGTCGAGGGAAGCAGATGTGTCAGTTTTACATCTGCTTCAGCAAAGTCGTTGTTTTTTCTCCCTCCACCTTTCAAAAAATATTTAATTATCTAAAGGTTTCATAATTAGATAATTGAATGATCCTTGATAAATGGCAAGGTAGCAGTCTGTTCATTGGAGAGTCCCTTTAATCACCATGCTATGATTCAGGGAGTTGCAGTTCATTTGTGGAAGTTTCCGACTTTTTTCCTCAGAACTCATCACACCTGACACGCACAAGATTTCAACTGCAGCTGAGTAGTTGCCTGGTAGATTCCAATCTACTACCTCTTTCCTGAAGTAGCTATTAAAAGGGAAGGAAGTGGAAACAGCACTGAGATTTCCACCACCAGTTTGTTTCAGGGTATAGGCAGACATGGCAGTGGGCAGCAGCAGAAGCAAAAAAAAAAGCAGGGAGGGTAAATGCTTCCATGTTTTTAAATGCAGAAAGCAAGGTGGGACCCTTACACAGTTATTTTTTCTGTGGAGCAGGTAGGCATATATGAGCTAAGTCTGTCAATAGGTGATAGTCAGAGTTGCAAGACTGAAGTGTGTCAGAAGCTGATGTTTGAAGAAATATGTGCAGGTAATGAAATGAGTGATTCCCTGTCATTGACTTTCCCTTGATTATTTGCTGGTCTCTATCTTTTCTATTGTTAGTTTATAATCTGTCACATTCTTGTGAGGAGGTTTTCAGGAATGCATCAACAAAACAAGGAGGCACAATTATTTAACTCAATATTTTATTAATTTTCAAGAGATTTGATAGGTGGTATGCCCAGGGTGTGTCTGCAAAATTGAAAAACCAAAGAATTTAATGAGAGAAATGGTAGGACCACTGGATTTGTGGAACGTTTTGGCCAAGTTATGTATCTGTGAACCAGACCTCCTATGTGCATTATCCTGCAAAGCAGAGAAGTGGAAACATGAAAATATTTGACTTTCTTTTATTTAAAATAGATTAAAATTTCTGTTGCTAGGAGCTGCTGATACTTGGGGTTTGGAGATTTTTGTTTTAAGTTTCCAGTATTACAGTTGTTAATGTGATTTCAGGACCTAGAGCTTTAAGTAAAAAAAATACTGAAAGCTGTAAAAGTGTTCATTTCATAAACTGGCGGCATTTCTAAAGACTGAGCACTTTAGCCTTAAGGTGCCCATTAATGCATAAAAATAGCAAGCAATTCTGCTCGAAATAGACTATCACAGCCCTCTTTTTGTCTGCAATTTGGACCTTCGATTCTACATTAGAACATTTTTCTATAGGAGGAGGAACTTTTCTTTAGAGCGGGGCTTAATCCGCTTGAGAAAGTTGTTGCGAGGAGGGCACCTGGCTGGAGGACCTCACCCCTGTGTCTCCAGATCATCTCCAGTGCCCAACAAGGGAAACAACAGTACAGGGCTTAGAGACAAGCATGAGCAACGTGTACCTTCACTGCAATACCAAAAGGGTGTTCAAGGTTAAACCTCCCAACCACTCGAATCAGTGGCAGAATTTCCTTTTTAGCTCTGATTTTTAATGGGGTAATACGGTACCTTTCTAACTATGCAACATATCTCGCACCGTCCTTTGCTCGAAGCAAAAACATTCTGGAGAGCAGTGTTTGAAAGGAAGTTTCAGTTTGTTTCATTTCTTAAGATTCATTATGTGGTTTAAGCTTACCCAAACAAGATCAAGCTACCAAATGAGTTCATATTGCTATCAAAGCAAATGTGACCTTTAAGGGTTTGAGTTCATTTTGTTTAAATCAAAACAGACAAGGTAAATGAAAGGATTTTGTAAATGGGGAACCAAGACAAAGGCAGGCTAAGTGATTCCACAGGCTTCCACAGCCTTCCACCCACAGTCTATAGGACAGTCAATAAAAGAAAATGAAACCTGTGAGTCTCTCAAGGTTATGTAATCAAGGGTGCATACAGCTCACAACCTTTGGTTGTATAGGTAGCTTCAGGAGCATGTATGGAGGTGGAAAATTAGGAAAGGAGACTGCTGTGTAAAGCAAGAAATGCACCTTTTGCATTTGGGAATTACTTGGGGGCTGGGGTTTGGGAGGCTCTGACTCTCTAGAGGCACATGGCATGTGTAGAACTGTGAAGGTCAGCAGAGATGTTGGTATTTGCCAGAACAGTTTACACTTGCTTAGTTTGCTCTTTGTTATCAGGTGCAACCCCTTGCTGAGTAGCCACCAAAGATGAGATTTCCTGCTGGGTTAACGACTTGTAATTGTGCTGTTCCTGTTATCATTCCAACAACACCCCTCATCACAAAATGGTGTGCTATAGCCATGCTGGCATAAAAGATGTGGAGAGTATTTGTCATGCTGTCTGCTGGACAGTCCAGGACACTTCCCTGTGCTTAGTATAGATGGAAAGTTTTCAGTATCAGTAGGCAAATGTTGAATTATTAAATTATGTCTGCAGCACTTCATATAATTATTGCCCAAGTGATGGTATAGCAAGATAAGCCCAGTGTCGGCAAGCAGACATTTCCACCTTCGGAGTTTGGTTAACAGGCTTGCTATTTTGAAATTCAAGAGAAGTCCACTCTCTCTGAAAGAATTTAAATAGAAAATTAAATGGGTTTGCATAGTCTGCATGACAGATTTTTTGTTAACTTTCAAAGTCTGCATGATGTAACCAAGCATGTGGAAGCAAGATACATATTTCTGAGTGCTATAATTTCTGTTATTGTGGAAAATTGTTAAAGGTAAGTAGTTACCCCAAATGTTATTTTAATTCGCTAAATATTCTGTGGATTAGTAATACTGTATGTGGAGACAGTGGAACAGGAATGGCTGAAATAATTTTTTGTGTGGCTTCTCAGCTGGCTGCTTTCAGAGGGAATTCACTCTGGTGATTTTTTTCTTCCTTAAGGAAAAGTATTTAGACAAGAAATTACTCCACAATTATGTCTTGGCTAGAAATTACTGCGCCAGAAACTCTGTTTGGTCTTCCCGTTCCTTTCTGATAAGGTGCAATTAGTGCATCCCTTGACTCACTCTCTGAGAAGCTTGTGGGCAGGGGTATTGTGAGGGAACATAAGCTGCTACCACAGCCATTCTCTAAACATGCAGTTGGGAACGACAGCTCTGTTCTGGTGACAGAAAACATCAAAGCAACAAAACATGCTATTTTATCTGATGGGGGTAACAATATCTCAGCTAATAAAATGGCTGTCATCCCTGCCTATTGTATAGATAAGGAAGCTGACGATGTTGGGATGCTCTTTGTTGGTATGCCAAGTTGCAATTATCCTATGACAGAGCCCTTCTGGGCTATGATTGATGAAACATTTTGAGGGGGAAAGTGAATTTCAATTGGATTTGATGATGATATTGCTTGCACAATGGTTGGCAAAAACAAAAACATTTTAAGTGGAACTAGGAAAATGTGGTCTTATTTAATCTGCCTGAGATGTCCTTGCCACATTCATATATTTGTATTTTATGTTGGATGTAAACAAGTCTAATTCTGAAGTTCTTGTGTTGACCTTTTCTGGCATTGAGATCAAAGTACTGTCTGCAATAAAGATGAGAAGACTTTAAAGACTTCGGTGGCTTGTCAGAGTAGGGTACATTTAAGCATAAAATATCACAACACAGCAGCCTTTGGCTAAAACAGGCACCAAATGAAGTTCTAAAGAAATTTGTTGCTCCTCAAAAACCCATCATTATCTTGCATTTTAATGGCCTAAAAGTGGGGCCTGCTTAGAAAACAATTTTTCCTTCTTGCCTGAGCCTTAACTCACAGGGTGACTCTAGCAGCTGTAACATGGATGTCACCAGTTAAGAGGAAAGGCATGCCCTTTCTTTACTCAAATCCCTATGTAGATTTTAGGACTGGTAAAATCCTCTGAACAATAGTCAGCCCTCTGTAAAATATCAGCCTTCCCAAAGCATGGCACGCTGACCCATCCCCAACATGCCCTTTTCCCTGGCTCCAGCTGTTCTGTATCCCAGATCTTTCAATGAGTCTCTGAAGGAGGTCCTGGAGGTTAACTTTATGCCTCATCTGGAGCCAAGGCAGCTGGTATAAGAATTTGAGCTCTAATATATTATTTTCTTATATAACAGCTTGGCCATATGAAAATTAATGACTTTTTAAGCCCTACTTTATGTGTCCATAGTCTGAATTTAGATTTGAGGTTTAACCTACTCAAAGTGAAATATTTAATGTTTAGAATAATATAAAATTTGCAAGAATTCCAAACACAGAGAACATTTCCTAACAAACTGAAACTGGGATTTTTCAGTACTTTGATTGTGTTAGGACTTTTGGAGCAAAACTGAGGCTGTCCTGTAGAACTGCCTGTGCTGATGCATCCACAGGTGGGTGCAGAGGACAAAAGGCAATGACGTCTTTTGATTAACAAAACATTTGATACATGATGTAATAGTTTTCCTAGATTGGAAACAAAGTAACTATCTTTACTGCAGCTTGCAGCTCTTCACCGAATTTCCAATAAACGGCCCAATTTACAGGGATACTTAACATGCTGCAGAAATCTACCCAATGCTTCTGTGAGTTCAGTTGATTCAGTAATTGTAATATTTATCTTGATTGATTTTGCTTGAACTTAGTTTTAGGCACTTACTTGGAGGAGTTTGTTTCAGTATGTGAAGGGAAGGTTCTTTCTGTATTTTTGAGTGATTTTCTTGGGAAGCAAGTTTTTAGCCTTTCCAACAGAGAACTTTGAAGCTGAGTAATACTGAGAAACAACACTAGTGAAAGTTTCTGCAGTGCCTCCCTCTCAGATGGAATCTCAGCACGGCAATCTGTGGAAATCTGTTGTGCTTTACGTGCATTTATTCAGTGCCTTATGATAATCCTCCCTTTCTGACATCTTAGTACATAAATTTTACCCATCACTTTAGCCAGTGGCAGCAGTGTTTTCTCTGTGCTTTGTAACTGGACTTTTTCTCCAAGTGTCTGCTGAGCTGAGAGAGTGCAGTGCTGGATAAACCAGGTGGAACAACAGCGAGTGGCACCGTGGCTGTGCTGCGATGGTCAGGTTAAAGGGGATCTAAAGAGCAAATTAACTTGTCTAGAGAGAAGCACTACTGCACCATCCCTGCCTGTGGTAGGACAAACCTCTGAGCTCACACAGCCCCCCAGTGCGGCACACAGCCTGTCTCCTGCCGCCAAAAATACACAGCATTCATGCAACATATCCACACCCTCCCACCTGTCAGTACTCCCAGGCATAAAATGCACATAAATGACACTTTATGTGGCAGGTTGTATCATGGTCTACAAACTTAAGAGTTTTCATCTCTGACATGTGCCACATTTCAACTTTATTCCATGGTACATGTATTACTTCTGCCCAAACTCTAGATATGTTTTTAATGGAATTTTATATTTTTGCCTAGTAAGAGTTTTGTATCTTTGGGATAATAAAGTCCTTAGCCCCTGTTTCTGAGAATAAAAACCTGCACTAGAAAATGACACATTTATGTAGACAACAGTGATTATGAATAAACAGAATATTTCAACTTAGCATGTATTAACTAATGAAGAGTAGAGTTGTTATTGTAGTCAGCAAGGGAGAAGTCACTTTAGATTGATTTAGGATGCTACATACTCTCCTCACACTAAAAATTAATTAAGGGATCTTGTTGGAGTCCAGGGCATTCCTTTGGCTGCCCTGGAGGGTCAGAGACCTGGACAGGGGGGTCTGGGACTCTGGCCCAGAGCCCAGGAAGACACTGGCTTTGATCCCAGTCCGTGGGAAAGGCTTCCTGCACTGCGGGAAGGATTGCAAGCCACAAGAGTGTGAAAGATAGTAGTTTAGCTTATCACAGGATGAGAATACAGTAGGTTTGGGTTTTTAGTATGGAAGTAAATGGGAGCAAGATGGAGGATTTGGGGCATTGTCTCCTGCTTCTTCTTTCTTCTTCCCTCACTCCATTTTCTGCAGTGACGGTGGCACAAAGTCGTTTCAGGAGATTGGGTCAAAGTAGAGATGACCTTTTTAGTATAAGTGATAGGTATTGGCAAATAATGATAAATAAAGAACACGTAGCAATTAGTATAAAAGATAGTGACAGCCCAGTCCGGGAGGAGTCATCAAATGCCCGAGCAGCTGCACAGACCTTTGTTAGGCACTGAGAAAATTGTAAGATAAGAAACAATAAACAAAGCGCGCAACCTTGAAAAATCAGAACCTGAAGACTCCGTTTCTTTCTTGCATCTGGCTCAGAGCTTTGCAGAAGGCAAAAAGACTCTAAAACCACCTGAATCTCAGAACCAAAAACTGAGAGGATCTGAGCAGGTTAACTTATTCTGCTGTTTGTCATGAAGCTAAAATTTTCCAGACTTTATGCCTTAGAAAAAAGGTCCAGAAAGATCTACCAGATTATTTGCCATGAGGAGACCATGAGTTCCATCACTTCAAAGCTGTATGTTTCAGGAGGGAGAGATGAAAGAGGAAATTTGGCCTTAAGACCAGTCTGGTTTTTGGAAGAGGTTGCTACAGAAAGGAGGAGAGCTAGATGGTTTTTAAATTAGTAAATTCCACTAAGATGATATCTGGCTATTATATGAGAAAGCTATTATCATTATCCAAAAAGCTGCATCCTTTCAACTGAGGCAAACAGTACCACAGACCTGAATTCTCCTAAGTTTTATAACCTCCTGTTTCACTTCTATCATTACATTTAACTTTAATTCCCGTCAGAAGAAAAAAAAAAAAAAAAAAAAAAAGGGAGGCTGTGGGGAGTATGCAACATCAAAACCTGTGTGATTATATAGTGATTTTTTTTCCAAAATCATCCACTGGGGTCAGTCTCTGAGAGTATCACTGTCAGTAGTTGAGATGTTTTGACCATGGAGTTAAATACATACAGCATTGACAGTAGCTGGAAATACTTCAGTGGTTATTGTTGTAGTCATTAGTCCAGCTGAAATAATGCTGGCATGTTTTCCCTCTGGGTGGAATTCCTCAGCCTAATTGTCTCCTCCTTGCCAGACTATATTTGATATCTTCAGGTTTGGAGATTGGATGTATCCCAGCAATTAATGGCTTTTCTCAGTTATAGGTTGAAATTATTTCCTATTGTGATTTAGTCTGTTATCCCGAAGTGAAGCTATTGAATTCCAGAACATTTAAATGGGATAACTTACAAACAGGACTAATATAAAAAGCACAGTCATCAAGCCAAATGAAAGCTATGTGGGCCATTGTAGAAGATGAATATTTCACACGTAATTTTTTAAGAATAAAATAAATAAAACTGCTATATATATTGTAGTATCTTCTTCTAATGACCTAATCCAAATATTATCTTAGAGCAAAATAGGTCCAAGTGTCTCATAAAGCAGGATGAGGTCACCTTATCTAATCTCCTGAAGAGTGGCAATCAAATTTTTTCAAGATACTCCTGTCTCTAGTACTGTAAATTGGGTTTGACAGAAGTGGTGATCTCTGTGTTTCTGATGCCCAGACCAGACTGCTTAAGGTACTTTATCCATTCAGAGCATAATTAGCCTGTGATTTCAGAAATCAATGAATTTTTCCACAGTGGAAAAAAAGATAGCTTCTGTAGTCACTGTTTTATGGCCTTCCATGTTATTTGAGTTACTACTTCTCTCAAAGAAATTTTACCACATCTTTTATTGTATTCTGCCTTTTAAATCCCAAATGGAACATTGTACACATCTCAAAAGCAAGAAATGTTCTTAATACTGTTTCAGATATGTTATAGGAAATTATCTGCAATAAATTTGTCCTTTCGAAAATTACTTAGCAAAATGACACCTGGGCTTCATAATGTAGTACCTGTTTCTAAGCAGCAAATTCAAAAGCTGAACACTGAGCAGCCCAGTTGTTCCTTTTTACATGTCTAGCTGTCCTTGTTTCCCGAAGAAAATCTTCATGCTACAGTTCTAAATTTAGGATTTAGCAAAAACTTTCTAAGTAAAATTCAGTTCCTCTTTTCTCTTCCAAATTTGCTGATAAAATGGTAAATGTAAATGGACAGAGTTCATCCCCCATGGAGCAGGAAAGTAGTCTGGAAATGCAAGATGTAGGAATTCATGTTCACCCTGACCTCTAGATTTGTGTTTCACTTGCTGTTTGATGGGTCGCTGTTGAGGAAACCAGAGAGATCCCTGCCTCTGAGTGATATCCTCTGTAACTGTCTGTAGGAGACATCCATCTAGTAGCTTTTGGGATTTAGATGTGAACAGAGTAGTCCTGACGTGGTTATACTGTTTTTCTTTAGATGCACTTAACATCTGTTGCATGCAGATCAGATAGATCACAAGATTTGGTGCATGGTTACATACAACCTCTTTGCAGCTAATGGAGAATTATGTCCTCTACAAGAGCGTTTATGATTCTGATGTAACATGAAAAAAAATCTGTCATACTGAGTTTATGTGTTTCAGAAAGTTCTGCAAGCAGAGTTTTGAGAAATTAGTGCTGGAAATAACTAGAACCAGGTGCATTGCTAAATGAATGACATTGAGTCTTATTTTCCTTAATACCATTATACAGGGCCTATAGGAGTATTGG
The DNA here is from genome assembly GCF_015227805.2 of Hirundo rustica. Lineage (NCBI taxonomy): Eukaryota > Metazoa > Chordata > Aves > Passeriformes > Hirundinidae > Hirundo > Hirundo rustica. The sequence goes on along the minus strand of NC_053458.1, from coordinate 12,294,331 downwards.
ACAGATATGTGTACACATATAAATATGTGTAAGAATAAGTAAATACTCTGAAGAAAGAGATAATGTAATCAAGACTTCACTCTCACATTCTGATGTATCTGCTTTCGTGGATGATGCTGATTCCATGCCAGCATTATGGAAAATGGCAAATGCAATGGGAAATGTGCGAGAAATTAGAATACAGATATTGTCTGGCTGTACTTCGTTTTGGGTTTGGTTGGATTTCTGGTTTTCTTTGTTGGTTCTTTTTAATGCAGTTTTATTTGCGGTGCTGAAAAAGAACTTCTACTTGGGGTCCCACTCAGTTCTGCAGGAGAGAACATGGTTATCTACTGTCAAATCCCTTTCAGCAGGGGACTGCTGTGCTGCTCACTTTCCTTTAAAAAAAAATATTCAGATTGTGCATGTCCTGCTGTAGTTTTCAGTTAAAGGAAGTTCTTCTGTGAAAACAAGCCAGTTATCAACAAAAATAAAAGCTCGATGGGAAACTATGTAATTTAATAACAGGGAAGTTTCTAAAACATTTCTGCTGGTAGCATTCAGAAAAACACCGACACCTGCATACTGCCAGCAGTTCAAATCCAGCATATCCCCATTCAGCTGCACTTCACTTTGTGTTAATTCCTTGTTTTTGAAGAAGGGGAACCAAGAAACTAATGATGTGTCTCAATTACATTCTGTCTAATCCTGAGGTAGCAAGCTTGACACAGGGTGTCTGCCAGGATGTTGAGGTTGGATTTTGTAATTAAATCAGTGTGGGGTGAGGAAAGGAAGATCAATGTGGTCTTCATTCTTGACTTCTGCTCCTGGCAGGTTTTGCCCTTTGCTCCTGCAATAGCAATGTTGTGGGTTAATAGGAGTCACTCCTCGGCCATTTGTGAGTTTGTGGTCAGGCTCTTTTATGGAAACAGAATTTTCACACACTTATACCAAACAGGAGTATATTCACTTGGAAAGAAATGCAGAAACAGTCCTGGTATTTCTGAGCCTGGCGCAAGGAGCAATGGAGCAAGTCAGCTAGGGAAAAGCCTGCTTCAGAATCAGATATGAACCTGAGTTTGTCCTTTAGTTCAAACACACCTGTCTGCCCACCCAGGGAGGAATTCACCAACCCAATCTTAATTGCTGGCTCCCAAATGCATAATATAAATCACCCCAAACAAATGGATCCCATCAACTCCAATTAAAACTACCTTTACCAGCTAGCTCTGTACCTGAGCAGTTATTTTATGAATCATTGCAGAGCCCCACGTACTTACTCATTTGTGTCCATCATTGTGTGCCACCTGTGGAATGAGCTCACACACCTCTCAGTGTCACTGACCCTAAGTGTTTGATACTGCCCTTTGTGCTTTGCAGAGGCTCCCAGAGCAGCACAGGTGCATTTGGGTGCCTCCAGCCCCGGCTGCCTAGCACAGTGGGAACACAGTGCTGCTGTTGCCATGTGACATTCCAGACCCCAGGATGTAGTTCTGAGTGACTGAAGAATGATAAGCCCATATCCTGACACAGAACAGCACCATTTCTTATCATAGCCTTTGCTGTAAGTTTGTGGCAAGTTTGATAAAGCTCATCAGACAATGCTCAATGTTCCCATGCCTCAGTCAAGCTGTGTTGTCTCTCAGTTACACCTTCTTCACATCTTGCTCACCCATACCACAGTGGCCCCACTCTGCATTCATATTTAAGCCGTAAAGTGCTGATGTATTTCTTGGCTGTGCTTTCTGAATAAATACACGGTTTTGTTTTGAAATTTAGGACAGTGTTGCCTGGAAGGAAAGCTTTTATTCCCCCTTAATCAGACTGTTTCCTAATCTGCTTTCCTTCTGTCTAATCTCTTGCGTGGGACCAAAATGTTTAGATTTGAGTGGTGACATCTCACTCATTCACATCCTGTCAGATGGGAGTATTGTGTTGTTTAAGTTCACAATGTAACCAACCAGGAGATGCATATGACTGGAACCAAAATTAGGATTATTTTTTATTCACTCCTATTCAAAATCCATTAACAAGTTTTCCAAATAATTCACCTAGTCACAACTTCTCACCTCATAAACCAGTCTTGCAACTCCAGATCATCTTCAACCTATTCTGGGGCTTTGCCCCACGGTACTGTCTCTGACATTACTCTGCTACAGTCTCTCTCCTTCTTTAGCATTGCATTTTAGCAGCTCATCAGACCAGCTGGTAAATTAATGCCATGTTCTGGGAGAAAGGCAGAAGGGGATCCTGGAGCACTGCAGACACAAGGAGGTCATGGTCTACTACCCTGAAGAGTGAGTGGCAGTTCCTTGTCCCTTGTGCCTGAGCTGTCACTTGGGCTGTGCTCAACACCCACACCCCTGACAGGCACCTGGGACCCTGCTCTCCACAAAGAGGGGATGCCTGATCAGCTCCGAGTTTTGCCTGCAGTAAAAAGGGTGAATCTTCACAGCACTCCCAGGTCTTCCCCTCATGACCTGCTCAGGGAAGGGGTGTCAGTCAGATAATAAATCACTAATTTGTGGTTTGAACACCCAAACTGATGCTCTGCACTTGCAGCTCTGAAGTTTTTTTGCTGAATTTCAGTGGGTCAGTGTGGCAAGGAGGTCTCTTCTGGGAGAGTGATAGGAGGGTGTTGATGCACTGCATGTAAACCTCTGCTCTCCAGAGGTGCCAGGTAGGAAGTGATGGGGGAAAGGTGCAACAGGACCATTCAATATTTATTCCCTCCTTCAATTATTTAATCTCCCTTTTACTTCTGTTTCACTAATTTAAGCACCTTGTTCCTTTCTGTTCTCAAATTCTTGTAGATGCCTCTCAGGGTAAAAGGTTTGTTTCCAGTCAAGGACTAGTACCTTTAATGATATACACCCCACCACAACCCCATTCTTCACATATGAGTGATCACAAATTATAGATTTCCTTTTTCTGATATTTCACAAGTGTTGAAAAGGCAGGGTGTTCTGTGTGGCTAAACAAATGACAATTTCATCACTGGCATGTACCAAATAATAAATACTTTTCATATTTAATTTATAATGTCTGGAAATATCAGCAAGAGATGAAGGAAACTGTTTAGATAATCTATTAACCTCTCCAAACCTTGTCCATTCTCTGAAACTCAACCTGAGTGTTACTTCAATATGTAGGAAACTTTCCTTTCCTCCTTCTTTCAAGCTGTTCTGTCCTGTTCCTAAATTGGGACTAAGGGAATTTTCAGTTGTGAGGCCCTTAAGTTCATCCAGACATGAAAGAACTGCTGATCTGAAATCATCCCTTTATCTACACATAGCATGTGAAGATGTGAGAGAAAATATTTTTTTGTTGTAGTAAGACCTTATAGGAGATCAGCTAGTAGCAGGACCACCAAATTAAAACTAGTTAAAAACTCATGTCAAGCTACAAAAACACCCCAAGCAGGCATTGTGAAAAGCTCTTGAGAGGGTAGGGAAACATGAAATCTTAACAAGGCTGAGCTTGCAGTGGCAAGATTTCCTATGCAGCAACTGCATGGTTCCCTGCCCAGGTGTAGGACAAAGATGAATCAGGCCATTATGAAAGCAATTCATATTTAAATGAGTTTTCCAGCCCAGTCTCTACAGTCTCAAGTGGTTATTCTAAGCATCTGCTCTTTCATGCTGATTTAGACCAAGCTCGAATGCTGAATCTTTGGAGAATCATAAACAAATTATGTTAAATTGGCATTAATGGAAACAAATCACAAGAAAGGAAATGCAAGGTTGTTAATGGCATTGCCGTTCTTAACTCGGGCTTTGATGGCAGTAGATGCAGTGCTGCAGCACAGAAGTAATGTATGTAAAATCACCCACTGTTCTGAGACCTCCAGACAAGCCAAGCACAGCGGGGGGAGTAGCATTGGAATTTGTTTTACAGGAAGCCTTTCATTTCCTTGCTTTTGAGGGGTTAAGTGAGGCACACTTCAAGCCCTGTTCTCCCATGAGGTTTATGCTAGGGAAGGGTAGGTTTCGTTTCCTCCAGGGGCTCCACAGCGGCTCTGGCAGCAGAGGCTACTGTCAAGAAGAGAACAGCCGGATGCAATGAATCTGTGTATTCCCCAGGCACCCTGGCTGCATTTCCTTCCTACCCGCGGCTGTCCACTCTCCGACTGCTGTGTCCGATAGATACTGCGTCCATCGTGATAGATGGGCATGCCCCAGGGGCCTCCAGCCTTGGTTTCCACAGATAGGTTTCCATGGATTAGGGAAAAATTAATTGTTGATGTTTTAATTGCATTAACTTTATGTCCTGTGGGGAACGCGCTAAATAGAATGTGCGTATATTGTAGTGTAAGAGCTGCTTGTAGTCCTTAGTAACATCAGGCTTCACTAAACTCATGAAAATCACAGCATTGGGCCTATACTTGTTGCAGTGTGGCTTTGGGAAAACTCAGGTATAACAAATTCAAGCTCCGGTCAGGAGTCCTTAATATCTTCTTCATTTCTACAAAAAATCTCATTTTGCATAATTGGGGAGGACTGAAAATGCACAGATCATTCCGTTTAACTTTGGATTTCCACCTTGTTTGTTTGTTACTTGAAGTGAAGGGAGGAACAATTTATTTCAAAATTTATAAAAACTAAAGTAAGAAAAATTTTGTGTGGTTGTGAATCAATATGACAAGTTTCACCCCAAAACTAACTCTTCATATTATATGTCATCATATCATGAAAAGTTTATCACAGAGATGTGCCCAGTGCAATGAAAATCTTTCTTAGCTGTTTGATAAATCCCCTACCAGAAGACTTTTCCTCATGATATTTTTCATGTAAATATGCAAACAATATTACATAAATATTCTATCCAAAATTGATAACTCAAAGAATTTTCCAATGCTTGTCAAAGAAAAAACGAAATTGTGTAATTTTGTAGCTGTTTTCCAATTGTAGGTTATAATTTCATAACCACACATTATTAAAATACCTTATATTTACCATATTTGACATGGTAAATCTTGCACTTTAAAAGGGATATGGAATACAACAAAGGAAATGTTCCAGGTTGGGTTTTTTTTCCCTCCTAAAATCTTATCAGATTCCTCTAGTTTCCAAGTGCCCTAAAATCATGACCCTAAAATCCGCAAATCATTCTTCTTTTTGCATTGGTATGTTTGAAAGTTTCTAAAAGAATTTAATGCTCTCTATACAAAAATGTACTCATATTTATGAGCACAAGTGTTTTAAAACAGATTTACTAGCTCAAATCGAAATGGAGCTCTAGAGGGGTATATCAGCTTTTCATATTTTTTTCTTTCCTTTGCTTTTGAAAATCCATAATACATTCTCAAGAGACTAGTAGAGGTATGATTACATTACATTGATTACTATAACAGTAGCTGATTTTATGTAACCATAATGACATTTATGTACAGCAAAATACATGCTAGCTGCAATTTTAAGGTAAAAATGGAAAATGGATTTTATTATACAACTCTACCATGTAAACATCATACGAGTATTCTGGTACACATTCCTAAATCCCCTACATGTCTTTGAGTCACTCAACACAAATTTCCTTGGAAATTATTTATAACCTGCCTTACATTTTGATTGGTAATAATGAGATTTTAGAGCAATCCAAATCATAGAACTGCCAAGTAAAAAAATAACTAAACAAAAATGGAAAGTAACCCAAAAAAACAACTGAGCCTAGAACCCCAACAACCTGCTCTGTGTCCCCAGTGGCGTTTCTGAGGACAGTGCAGCTATTCAGGAAATGCCTGGTGTATCAGACTTGAATGCAACATTAACATCTAGCCATGATAATTAACCTTGTCATTTGGCTAGTCATGTCTCTAAAGTCTCCCAATTTTTCATAACTTACTGGAGAAAATATATCTTTAAAGTAATATGTATTCCCAAACTACTGCCTGCAGTGTTCAATGGGTGTCTGTGCAGCATTAAATGCACATGCTGTGATTAAATTAGGTAGCAACAAGCAGGTGGATTATATGAGTGCTGTCACTTAAAGTATCATTTCTGTGTAGGCAAAAAATTTTGTTGAAAACTTTTTTTATCTATAAATCCCGTTGTTTATTCCTGACTTTCACAAATCCAACGACACTATAAATCATCTAAAATTTGGAATACTACTTTAAGCCCCTGGGCTCCTCATTGGAGTGCTGTCTGAATAAAAAATTCAGGTTGTTTACACAGAGAACTCGATAATATTTTTCCATCATTTTTTATTTTGTAGAATATCTTGTGTAAAAAAGAAATGTTTAAATGACTGTATATGAAAATACTTTCTGTTTCTTTTTTCAAACTTTTTCTCTTGCCTTTGTCATTAACCTAGTAGTTTTCCATAGCCTACTTACGTCAGTAACTTTTATGTCATTAATTTCAATGCAAGCATGATGTGGTCCAGTAAATCATCTCCCAGCACAGTCTGCTCAGTATTACTTTAGACCATGGGAATAGTGAAAAGAAATCTCCATATGAATTTAACTCTTTAAAATATTCATTCTTGTATTTGCAATGTAAGTTATTGTTGTTCTTCAATGTTCAAAATTTTTCTGTAGTGATCTGAAAGATCTCTCAATAAGCAAAATTACTGAGGCCATATAGTCACCATTAAACCCCTTGCAGACATCATAAATACTGAGGAAAAACACCAATAATCCAGTGAAGTTATTTAGGAATAATTGTAGAGGATATATTGATAACCACTCCATGAGTCGTTCTAATATTGCTTATAAATCCTTCAGACCTCCTGGAAGAGGCAATATTGCTGGATATTGAGGACTATAGTTGAACTCCTAGAAAAAAAAAAATCCAAAAGAAATGTTCTTGTATGTAGTCTTTAGACTCCTTATCGCTGTTATTCCTCTACTTTAAATCAAGTCCTGCCACCATCAGTGACCTTCTACTTCTCATCTTGCAAGACTGCAATCCCATGAGCTTTCCGAAGTCAACACATAGTCTTTTCTAGAATCTGTAATATTTTCCCAAGACCAAATTTATTTTACAACTATAATAGGGTAGGCCACACTTTTTTTTGTTGTCATTAAATTCTAGGGTCTGGGAGCAAATTTGGGTTGCAAAGGAGTCAGACACACACAAAATACATTAGAAGTGGACCTTATAATCAAGGTTTGCAAAGTTTTCTGGGACCTGGTCTCGGCAATGCTACGTGACAAACCAGATTTTTCACATTCGCATGCTTTTTTTTTAACTGGGATCAACATCAAACTTTTTCCTCCCTATCATAGTTCCACTTAGGCTGATTAGATTTGACTTTGGCACTCTTTAAGACCCAAATCATACACATCTTCTGCTGTATTCTCATGAATGCCAAGGCTGTAGAATAAATATTGTTGATATATGTTGGCACAGTACTTTTATACATGGATTCCTCATTTAATTACATTAAACTTTAGTTTTAATGAGTGTAATCCATTTGATACTGTTGACCCAAATTCCCCTGAGGAAAACTGCAGTTCTGAATTGATATTTGCATGTCTGAGTCAACTGAGTCACATTCAAAATCATGTCAGATTTCAAATCTCAAAAAATGTCCTGTTTGAGTTATGCTGAGGGTTGTAACTAAGTTATATTCCAGAAATGTATTCCTGCAAGGCTTTATGGCTTTTGCTGTACTTTAATCTTGTCACTGTCCCAGCTTATGTGACACTTTCTTTATCTGCATCCTATCTCTGTAAACAGCTTATGAGAACTCTGACCATCAGGGAGCAGGAGCACCTTTATAAAGCTCATCCTTGGGTTTCTTTTCTGAAATCATATTTCTTCTCCCTGTCATGTTCCTTAATCATTTCTCTTCTGCAATAAATTGTTATTTCTCTCCCTGTTAGAATTCTTTCCTGCCATTCATCATGTTATGAGTACCTTTTACCTGAGAACAGGAGCAAAATCCCAGTACACTTAAGGAAGTCTTTAACTCTTTTCCTTTCTCATGATGTAGAAAATAGAAAATTCCACTAAAGTGTCACCTTCTTTGGGAGACTTTCATTGATTTTTTTTTTTTTTGGTTTTGGGGTACTTTAAAAGAAATGGGCTATTGGAAAGATGGGTTTATCAGTATTGTGAGTGTTTCTCTCAGTTTGATAAGTAGTGTGCCTGGATAAGAAAGTTTTTGAAGTTTTTTCAAGTTTGGTCTAAAAATTATTCAATAGACAAAAGAAACCTTGGACGATTTTGAAGAGAAAATGTTTTTATTGAGTCATTGCAGGAGATCAACTATGCAGTTCAAAACATGAGTTTATGATTTTGTTTTGAACTTTGATTAAGATTTCTGGATCCCCATGCTCATAACGACAGCACATGCTGAGGCTCTGCAGAGATGACAGTCTCAAACTTGTGTGTATCACTCCTTTTCACTGTGTCAATGGAGGACTAGGATTAACCCTGTAAAATTGTTTATAGAATTTAAACGTACAAAAATTATGACTTGCAGAGCAATTGCTAAGAGGTAAGGCTCAAGACATGAATCGTACTGACCTCTTTGTTAAAATCTTTGGGATAACTAAGAAAAAATAATGTACTCAAAAACTCAGACCAGTCAGTAGGATAAATTTTTGAGTTTGTTTTCCAGTGCTGAGAAATATCACAGAAGATCTTTAAAAACAAGCCATAAAAAAATGTGTATTTAGCTATAGTGGTTCTGCTTTGATGATAGAGAAAGGGGTGATTTTTTGTATCCCTTTGACCTCTGCTTTTTATAATTCAGAATTCCCAGACACATCCTCAGAGAGACTTTCTACCTGTAGTTTTTTGGATAGGAAAAAAATGTTATCCATTACAAGCACGGCAGAACATGCATTTTTCTCCGTCCTGTATTCCAAGTGTATATCCAACTAAATCATTCATTTCACTATCCCACTGATTCTCTCACTTGATTCACACAGAATGAGGCAGATGAGTGTTGCTGAGCACCTGATTATATCCTTGGCAATGGGAAAACTACATAGACAAACACCAAGAGTGCCAGCTCAGCATTCGAGACTTATACAAGTGAAATACCAGAACCAAATTAAGCTTATACAATACTGTTTTCTTCAATCATCAAATGTAAATATATTTCTTCATAATTTGTGCCTTGCAGATGATAATGAGTGTGAAAATGCTACTCAGCCTTGTGGAGAGCATGCCAATTGCACAAACACAGAGGGAAGTTATTACTGCACATGTATGTCTGGTTTCAAACCCAGCAATGGTCAACAAAGTTTTGTTCCTAATGATGGAACCTCCTGCGTGGGTAAGTTATTGCTGTCTGCCAGATAGCTTTACATTGTCACTCTTCTCTTACTGCTTCTGCTAATTACAGAAATCTGCAAAATGCTTTCATATTTGTGAAGTTTGGAGTCTGGGTACAAAATTTCCACATTTTGGACTGGATCAGGCTTACTTAATGTTCCAGCTCAGGCCCACACTCTTCCCTGACAACACAGCAGCTGCCATTGTTTTCAGTAACACTTGAATCTTGACTCTGCTTACAATATATTTAAATCCACCTGTCACAGATCTACACAATAAATATGTAGCTAAGGCAACATAGAAAGCACCAATTTACCCATTTATGCCACGGTTTCACTGATCTGTGTGCAAGGTGGTCACATTCCCAGGAAAAAAGTACCAAATATTCAGCATTCAGATCCGGATCAACAAAATTCTCTATAAGTTCAAGCTGGTATGCTTCAAGTATCTTTTATTTGGAAACTTGGTAGGGATACTTTTGGTAATTTTTCAAGTCGGATCAAAAGCAACGAGCAAGATCAGTGGCTATCCTACCTCCTGTACCATTCATTAGCCTCTGTTTCTGTACCTGTTGGATGGAACACATTCAAGATTACAGAGGAGGAAAAGTTCTCTGGAAAAATGTTATTTCTGAACAACCATGCAATCCTTTAGGATTTCCTCTGAATGGAAGAACTGTAACTATTTCTCTTTTTTCAAACTCCTGGTAATTTTCTCTGTATGTTGCAAAAGTCCTCAGGGAACAGGAAAATGAGAAATAAATCTATTGCCCTTTACACCTTTATGCTGACTGTGTCTCATTCTAGGTATGTCTCCTGTGAGCTTGTGAGTGCTGACAACCTCTCTTCTCACTGCTCTTAATATCAGCAGAGTGGTTGCATATTAAGCCAGAAAGTGATCTAATCGACATTTCTTGCCCATTGCTCACATCCATCTCAAAGTGCTCTGCTTTATCCAGCTGCTATGAATCATTCTTAAATTAGCTGGGATAGAGACAGTTAGCACATTGAGCTGTAAATATTCTCACCATTTCTGCTCCAGGTTTTGATTTTTACATGATGATATTTCCTCAGCTTCAGAAGTTTGTCTTCAGAGTTATTTCTCTGACTATTTTTGTGTCACCTTAACTTCTTACCATTAGCCTGATAATTTCTTCTCTTTTTTCCCTCTTTACTGGGAAGATTGGTCTGTTTTTCCTCTACTAGAGTTTAGTTTAGTACTTCTTTTTAAAAATCCACATGGAGGAGCCAAGAGTTTTGAAATTCACACTGAAATAAAAAAAAATACCTGTGGACTCCTTTTGTCCTTAAACAAGTGAACCAATTACTTTACCAAGATGTGAGTCCTAAATACAACCTTTTGGTCCACAGTCAATTTTTGACTTCATCTACAAGGGAAACCATAGTAGGATATGTGTACCCGATGGACCTGCTGCTACAGGTAGTAGATAGGACTTGCACACGAGCAGCTGACAGTTGTGCATTCTGGGTGAGAGCTGAAGCAAATATCAACATTTCATTGTAAATAGAGTGCAAGTTATTTAGTACAAATCACAGGACAGAACAACCAGATATCCATCCTGCACAAGTTTATAGGGCCCCACAATATATTTTTAGAAGTCTTAAGTCTTCTTTTTAATATATGTGCACAGCAGTAACTGCTAAACTACAGTGGTTGAATTTTGGAGAGTATGCCGTTATGAACTCTGTTTGTTTATGCCCTCAAAGCTACCTGAGTTTCCAATAGTGCGAGTGTGCTTCATACCCGTGAGTGTGCAAGTCACTTTCCAGGTCCATGCACATACACGTGTGGTCCCTCTTTGGAAACCACAATAAGCTCCCAAGTGAAAAGTGATAATGTTCCCCAAGGTCGTAGACCAAAAGCAATCTTGGGACAACAGCTTTGAGAAATGCTGGTTCGCCCTTAATTCCAGTCAGAATGCTGAGTTTTGAGTTGAAGGTCAAAAGTATTTCCTCCCCATGTTATCAAGTCGAATTGGTGAAGATATGACAAAGAAAGAGTAGGAGCTGGACAGTAGGAAGGGAAAGAGAGGAGAAGAAAAGGATAAAGGAAATGAAAAAAAATAAGGATGCAGAGATGTGATATTTCTGAAGATATTTTTCTGCTGTTCTAAGCTATTAAAATCTCTTTTTTGATTTGTGTAACAGCCATACTTTTCCTTAGACTTCACAATTTATTGAATGCTCAGCTGCAGATAAAAAAGTGAAATATAAACCTACTTTTTCACCCCAGTCAACGGAGTAAAAACTTGGAAATGGCCATCTGTGAAACAAAAGTGAAATCCACGCCACTCTGCCTTTTCTGGGAACATGCTATTAGTTCTCTTCAGGTATTTCTGAGAGCACTGGGAAGGCACCCATTCTCCATCTTATCCTTTGCTGTGACAAGGGAGCTGTACAGTGGATGGAATCTGGCACTGGGCCACATTGCTAACTTTTCTTTTACCTTTGCCATTCATAGGCTTTTTCATTTCTACTTTGTATGTGTCGCTGCCTTCCACAGTGTGGAGACACAGGGAGGGAACACCTAGTCCTTTGCAATTGGACTTTTCAATCACTTGCAAGCTACTAATAAGCAGAAGGTATAATGTAGACATCAAGCTGTCTTGACTGGCTGGTGAAGAATCAAAGCCATGTAGGTACAATCCTGTAATTGGCAAGACTGAACATAATAACTGTTCTCCGTACTTTTAATTTAATTGGAATTTCCTTGCCTGCTGCAGTAAATGAGGAGTGACAAAGCACAGAAATAAAATAAAAGGTTATAAATCTATTTTCACACTAGCCTAAGTGCTGTTGGTGATATTATTTTCATGATCACAGCTTTTATAAAAGCTTCAAAGTTCAGCTCCAGGATTTGTTTTGAATATTTACTGAAAGGCCAGGGCTTTTTTTACAGACCTATGGCAAATGCTTTTCTGTTTAAAAACCTGCTGTTCTTCAACTTTTGCTCAGGAATGCTGTCTGTGAGGACTGCTCATGCAAGCCTTGGCAGCCCACTCCTGCTCTCCTGCTCCCTGCTCAAGGAGGAGAGTTTGGGATCCTCACCCCAAAGCTCTACTAAAATTGGATTGCTGAAAGTACTGACAAGCTGTTGTCCATGTGTGGTCCAACAATTTCATATTTGGCTAAAAAGGCCTAACTACAAAATATAAATAAACAAAAGCCCACAGTTACTGTTCACAGCATCTCAAAGCAGGAACTTAAAAGCTGCATTCTTGCAACTGTCACAAACTGTTGGCTGCCCCTGACAATCTCATTGATTTTAAAAGGATACAAAGCTGATTAGTACCTTGCAAGATCAGGCATATTGCCTTTAATTTTTTCATCCAGGAGTTGTTTTATTCCTCTGGAAACAGTAGATTAAACAGGCGTGATATGGACTCATTCCATATGGACAACTCAACTGCAGAAAATCTATTTGCATATACTCAACAGGGTGTCTCTATCAGATTTTAAATAGCAGTCCTGTTGCCAGAGATGTGCCAAAATACTTGAATTTCTGCTGTTGTTTTGGATAATCCTGTCTTCTCATTAAAATCTTGATTACACTTAACATCTGACATAATTACAAAAAAAAATTGCATGACTGCCCAATAATTAGAAATAAATGATTTACTGATCTAAAAGTTTATGAAAAGAAAAATGTCATGACAGTTTTGCAACATTTGTATCAGTAAATCATATGGAAACCTGATCCTTAGTAACAACATTCTCAAAAGCAAATATTACTTTTTCTATTTATAGGTTATTGTAAGTTTTGGCAAAGATTGTTGCCAATTGCTGGTGTTTTAGCACTGCATTAAATGATGAATGGCTTGTTCAGAGGTACATGTCTTCCATGTAGCTGACAAGGCCAAAGAAATTTTTGGTTTAAGGATGATGTGTATTCTTGTTAGACAAACTGGCTTTGTCATGATTTTCACCCTTGCCACTTCAATTCATTCAGTCTCTCTGTCTTACAGAGTCACAAAACAAGGCACTGACACACACCCACTTGTTTCAAACAGAGCTTTATAATTTACTGATGTGAGAGGTTATTTAAATGCAGAGAGTAAGAACTCTAGCCTTATGTCTTTAAATGACAGCATTTAATTATGAAGTATCCTGTGTGCAGCACTATATCATGCTATTTTCCTTCCCTTTTGCCAGATTGCTTCATGTATAATGTGGTTGGCTCCATAGCTGTGAACACTGAGGTAACAGAAACCATACAAATATGGACAATGCAAAACTCAGTTCCTTAAAGAGAAACATCAGCAGTTTGGGGCATTAAATATGGAAATAAACTATTGCCCTAATGCAGACAATCATAATTTAACCTCCTGCTTTAAACTTCTGTGCTGGCACCAAGCCATTCAAACACATCACTTTCTTGGTGGCTCTCCCTGCAGAGCAGTGATGGCTGTGCTGGGGAGAGCAAAAGCACCTCCAGCCCCACATCTCCTTCCTGTCCGTGCAGGAGCCTGAATGCCTTCTCCATGGCAGCTTCTGAACGTCAGGCTTGAAACACAGCAAATCAGAGCCAAGGGCTCATTGAGAAAAAGAGATATATGAAAGTGAGGTGGGACTTCAAACTTGAATCCCAGGGAGACCTCTGTCCAAATAGACCGATGACCCCCAGGTATCCTTCAGGGGTTTTTTTGCATTCCCTCGATATATCCATATACGTGCAGTATATCTTTCCATTTTTTAAAAAATAACCTTATTTTACGTGCATTATTGTTCCTTTTGTGTTCTTCTTTGAAAACCACCTAGATTCTTGTATCAAAAGCAGATTGGGAAACTAGTTCCACATATATGCTAATAATGTATTTCCAGCCAGTCCATATCTGCTTTCTGTTTGTCTGTTCTTAACACCCTGTCTGGCTGAGCAGAGGCTGCCTATCAATTCAGATAGCTCTTCTCCTCCACTGATCAATTAACCACTTCTCCTTTTTTCACCAATTTCTTTCCAAAATTAAGCATCATACCAGTTCTTGACTGGAGTTATCATCTCTCCTCCTTTTCCTGCACTGTCTCTCCTTTCCTTCAGTTCAGTTCTCAGGTTGTTACTTTAAACCCACTCATGTACCACTTCATTCTTCAGATATACCTGTCCCAAAGCTCTCCATTTTTTTCTCCTTTCCAGCACAGCACTTCACAGTCCATTACTTCATTCTCCAGAATTATTTGGTATAGTTCCCAGTTTGCTTTCTCCATTGAGTTATTTGATCTTTATCCTTAGCCAGCCAAATAATGCAAAATAATCAGTACTCTAGCCAGGGATTTAGTACCCAGCTCTCCTAAATTGATCACTTCATGGATTACCTTACTGGAATTCATTGGTTTTTCTCTTGGACTATGCCCCACTCCGTTACTGAACTTGTCTACCCAATGGCAATTTATTTAGAAACACAAAAGACATTTTAGGCAAATGTAATTTAAATGTGGACCAAAAGAAAAAGAAAAAAAAAAAAAAAAAAAAAAAAAAAAAAAAAAAAAAAAAAAAAAGCCAAGCACTTTAAAGGATACAGAATTTAATTCTTAGATTAAAAGGATGGACAGAGTGAGCTTTTGCAGTGTCTTTTTAAAGCTACAAGTTAAAAGACAAGTCTGCAGATTGTTTTTTTTTCTTTTTCTAATTGAGCTGAGAAAATCTATTTAGTCTAATCTCTGACAAATGGATTTTAGATGATTTGCATCATGACAACCATTTTGTTATGATAGAATTAATATGGTTTTAAAACATGAGCAGTGGAGTATTATATAGAAATAAAAGTGGTGGTATAAAAATATGATCATTTATGATTTACCCTTCTAATCCTTAATTGGCAGGGATTTTGCCATTGAGATTGTGGGTTTAGTTTTTGGGGTTTTTTTATTACATGAAATTTTATTATGAAGCTGCTTGTAGTGTGCAGGGTTATTATCAACAAAGCAGCAAGGTGTTAGTCTGTAAATACTTAATAAAAATTCAATTTCTCATAATATTTGCAGATGTAGATGAGTGCAGCAATGATGGAACTGTTGCCTGTGGAGATCATGCAAAATGTGAAAACGTGGATGGAGGGTTTAACTGCTCCTGTAAGGAAGGTTATCAACCATCCACAGGAAAATTGCAGTTTAAGCCAAATGATGGCACTTCCTGCCAAGGTACATGATATTATAAAGGTTTATGTGTTATTATAGAGATACATCTTCTGAGAAACCCACCAGTGCCTATTTATCTTCAGTTAGATTAATCAGCAAGACATGAAAAAGAGGCAAGGCTGTGGCGTCTACAATTTCTGAGAATAGAATAATTTTGCAAATGTGTTTTTGCTAAACAGTGTGATGAGATCCATTTGAAATAACGGCTACCTCCTCCTAGTTGTCAGGTCTGTACTCCTCTCTGTAAATTTGTCTCTACTCCCCCTGTGGAAGTCCCATAAAAGGGACCAAACTCTCTACCTGAATGAAACAGCTCATTCCAATCCAATGCTGTAACTTTGGCTGAGATAGTCTTTGTAGTTTGAGAATGGAAGGCTGTGTTTTATGTGCATAATTTCAGAATGCTGGTGGTTTGGGGAATGACCTACACACGAGTTTTTGCAATTACTATGTACAGAATATTGATTGAACTGCAATGTATAATTAGTTTCCCTTCTTATTTTTACAGAAAATCCAAAGGCCAAGTGTGAGTTATTCAAAGACTGTATAGCTGAACATATTAATAGAACTTTAGCCAGAGTAAGTAGCACTGGTTTGTAGATTAATTTTCAAATCCTTTAATTGTTTCTGTTTGAAACTGCTATTTCAATTATAATAGTTCTTAAACAGTTTTTAACAAAGCCTTGAAGCATAAAATTGAACTTAAGCATGTTTACAGAAGGCTTTTTAATAATTTCAAATTATTTGAACTGGGTTGTATGTTCTACTCATGATAATAACTCGCTGGGAATCTGCATGTTCTCTTTCCAGCAAAGAGAGTCATGATGCATGAAAAATTCAGAAGTGTGGTAATCACTCAGCTGTTTCTGTAATTTCTGGAGTTACATGCTGCTGCATTTACTGATGTGCAATTATTTGCTTGTTCAGAAGGAAGGCAAGATAGCTTACAAAAGTAATATCAACAAGTGACTAAACAGAAAAGGGAGCCGTAAGATCTCGGTATGCTGGTTTATTTACTCCTCAAAGGCAAGTGTGTAACAGGATACAGGATTTATAGAAACAAATACTCTGTGGCCAGAGTATTTTTCACCAGAAAATACTTTTTTTCACCAGAAACAGAGATTCCTGAAGCCAATTAAAAATATATTAATGAATGCACTATTCATTATTCTACAACTGCAGTCTTAGTTAATTTTAAAGGCTAAATGACGCATAAGAATAAATAAATTAAAAGTAATTGTATATGCTTGCATTTGTTATAAAGCAATTTAAGTTACTAGATTCAAAAAGATATTCTTTTAAAGAATTTTATTAACCTAGTATTATATATATGATATGTTCATATATTTTTATGCTTACCTGCAATGAAATACATTATATCAAATATAATACCTGCATATCACATTTAGGTGCAAAGCCATGGTAAATGTTAACACAGACTCTTAGAGTGAGATTTTTTTAAAAGATAGACTCAAACTAAACTTAAATTAATAATTCGAAATACTTTCATGTAAATAACTGTCAGATTTTTAGCCACTTTTCTAGTTCAGTTCAGTAGCAAAGACAAAGCAAGCCCCACAGAAGCTGTTGGACAGCAGAGAGTAGAGATCATACAAAATCTGATGTTGAGTGTTTTATTAATTTGATCCCAGTACTGTGAAATAAGAATTCTTCTCTTATTCAGCCATGAGGCTGAAATGTGGGAGGTTAATCTTCATCTCACACTCTCCTTGCTTTATTTTTAAACTAGCTGTTTCATGTAAGTGCATCTAGCCATTTATAAGCTGAAGCACTGAGGGGAAAATAGGCAGTAGAATTCACTCAACTACATGCTTTATAATTTGCATTTGAGAAAAAACAACTAAACAAATTTACAAATACTTCCCATCTGCTCCCACCGCTTCAGTTAAAATTTAAAAGAAAAGTCGATAGATTAATACAGAAGCAGCATAATCTTATCAATGATATTTAATTATTTTTGCAGAACATTTACTAGTTCACTTTAGATCATCAGGATAAATAAAACAGCTGTTGTAGGGAAAAAATGTGTAATGATAGCATATGATCTTTTTAGTTGTGGTTACTTGTGAAGGTTACACTAGACATGTGTAATATCAATAATTTACAGGTCAACCTGTTGATTGAGTAGGGGTGTTTATGCACTAGTGTCTTATAAACCAGAATGTTAATTAACAGAATTCAGTCTATTGCATTCATTTTCACGTGTGGAAATATGGCTTTACTTGTTTTATTAAGATACGAATTCTGGCATTTTTCAGATAAGTCATTTAAAAACACCTCTGGAAAAGCTGCAAGAAATTAACAAAAACACTTTGGGACCCCTTTTACCTGTAGAAGTGGTTTCATATGTTGAAGCACTGTCTTATTCATCGTGGAACACCATGAGTGACTCTGTCTCTGACAATGAAGCCCTTCACAACACCACCATTAACGTGAGTGGATCAAGCCTTGGAGCTCTGGGGTTTATCCCTACTCCAAAGGTAGCGTATGAGTCTTCTCAAACACATGTTTTTACTTACAGGTTTTGGTCAACACTGTGAACAATTTTTTACAAAAAGACAAAATTACAGTCTGGGAGGCTCTGCCTGTAGATAACCAAAGGCGGAGCCTGACTAAGCTGCTGCACACTGCAGAGCAGGTGACACTCCTCATGTCACAGAGCTTCAAAAGGACAGCCCAGCTGGATGCCAATGCAAGTGACATAGGTAAGATAAAGAAAATTATTCTAAGATATACTTCAGATGTGGATTAATCTGAGGAGTTTTCCAGCACAATTATGAAGATTAGAAGTGCTGTTATGTGAAAGACACAGGTGTTAATTTGTATGACTTTTCTAACACCTGACTTTCAGTGTAGGTATCATAATTTTCAAAGACTAAACATTTAAGTCCAGAGCAAAAAAATAAATTGAGAGTCTGTGAGAATTTGTTTTCATGTTCTCTTTAAATCTCTGATTATGTCCATACTCACACGGTTTAGATTCGTTTTTTAAGCACAAAATTATCCTATGCATTTGTGTATGAAAAACACCAGTGGAACAAAATTTGGATTTGCTCTCTACAGAGTTTTTTGACTCTTCTTGGTTCAGTGTAGTTATTATAAATGAACTTGGAATAAAGGTTGTACCTAGTGAGTTTAAATTTGAGAGGCTTTATCTCAACAGGAATTTCTGATTTTAAGAGGGATTCCCCAGGAGGAGAATTGGTTAGTCTCAGCTGCACCATTTTGCTCACCTACCTTCTTTCTCCCTGTGTGCTGGTGTCCTCCCACCAATACCTGCTGATTTTGCTGTGGTAATAATAGTTTTACCATTCCTTCACTGAGAGCAGAGTAAGGCTAACGCCAGCCACTTTTGAAAATCCTGATAAAACATGGCTGATTCCTTTGTCAATGGCCACTTTTTCATCTTTATTTTTCTGAATGTCCCCAAACGGGTATGTGATCTGATTTCTTATTTTAGATTTAGTACGGTCCTTCAGTGTCTCTCACTAACTTGCTGTTTTATATGATGACTTGATGAGAAAGATTCCTACTGTGGTCTTGAGGCAGGTCAGACCACCTGTTCTTCCCTTACCTTTCTCAAAATTAGAGTGATGAAAAAGTAGGGAGAGATTTGTTCCTTGAGATAGACTCTGTAGAATCAGACTTATGTTATTGCAGAGCACCTCTGGGACTGCAGCAGGTCCAGGTGCTGGCTGTAAAATCCCTGTGTCCCCCTCCCCAAACCTCCCTTGCTTGGAAGCAGAGGCTCTCATGACCACAGAGCTGAGGCCATAAAAGTCAGGAAGAGAGGATTCGGGTACAGTCTCCAGTGGAACTGTAGAACTGTGGGTCAGTCACCAAGGTGGCAGAAAAATCTGATAAGGAGAATGGAGAGGAATTCCTGTGTTGAAAGGTTAACCATTATATTCCTAGGTTTTGTTCTAAAATGGTAAACTGTATAAGCTCATTTCCAAATTGGACCCAAACACTAAAGTTTTTTGTTACTATTTTTCAGCATGAATAAATTTTTCACAGGTCTCATACGTGCCACACACAACTATTTTGGGATAAGACCTACAACATCACGCCTTCTCTCTCCACTGCTATTTTTTGGTGCAAGCTCTTGAACTACGAGCTTTTCAAAACTCCAGCCAAAGAAAACAATTTCTTATGCCCTCACAAACATTTTCTGACAGCTGGTCTATTGAATAGCTCATATTAGTTTTGTGTGTTGTGGTATAAGCAATGCAGATGGTCTAGCTTAGTGATATTCCTCCATCAGTCAAGTTTTAGATTTGTTTTCTGTTGTTTTGTTTTGTTTTTAAAAATAGCCTGATTGACTTATTTTTGTTCCCATCCTGGGTGATTGAAACACAGCACCGTAATGAAGCAAATAAAGAGCTCAATAGACTCTAATGTCGTTTTTGTCCTAAGGGGTGATGCTTGCTTGTTTGCTTTTTGACAAGACACATCATTAGTTCACGGTGCAATGTGCATTTGGCAGTGTGGATAGATAACCACAAAATATATACTTTTCAAAAACTGGCTTTTATCAAATGTTATTATTCAGTGGAGAATTTTATGCTTTCCTTTTTATAATTGTGATTTGTAGTCCCTTTCAGAAAAACATTTTTAATAAAGCAATAGCTCTTCCTAAAGTAACCCACATTATTTTTTTCCAGTACCTAATTTAAGGCAAGGTAAATATGAGACTATATTTTTCATGGAAAGAGTAAAAAGTATGAGAGCAAAATGTATGCATGAAAATAAAAAAAAATACATATATATGTTTAAACAAACATGTTATATTAATGACATTTTTCTTGAAATATTTTGCACAAGGATAGAGTCTTAAAATTCACAGTAATTATGCAATCCAGTAGCACATTTATTAACCCAACTCTAAATTATGGTAGGCCATAATGGAACTGTGATTTGTACAGTATTTTTCTTCTTTTGCAGCACTCAAGGTTTTTGCTTTTGATTCACACCACATGAAACACATCCACCCTCATGTATACACAGGGGGAGATTACATAAAGATCTCTCCAAAGAAGAGAAAGGAACCTCATCCAAATGGTAAGAAACAAAGGCTGGAGAGTAGGAGGATTAAGGAACACCTTGGATAGTCTTGTGCCCACTTAGAAAACAGCCAAACATGCAGTTTACCAAGGCTGAACTTCCACACTGCTAACTACAAAGAAAAGGTGTTTTTATCACCCTTTCTCCTTTATTGTCTCATGGAGACTAATATTTCTAACATCCAGTGGCACAGTGAGTATCCAATGAGTTTTTACACTGGGTATTGGTATCGCAGATCTGAGTTTTCTCCTTTACATAGATCTGCTGTATGGCTTTGGAACAGCCCCTTCAACCCTCTGTGCTACTTCTCCTTCAAAATTTGGTGTATCTTTCCATTCTGAGAGTACCTCACCAGGGCAAGAACATGTAATCTTTAGTACCAGAAGCAGCAGGATCTGGTTTGTACCTCGGAGTGCTACAAAAAGGGCTTATAACTATTGTCATCACTAAATATAAATGCATGTGTTTAAGCAGCTCTGAAATTAAACCACATAATTTAATAAACAATGGAAAAAAATTAAATCCTCATGTTCCATCTAATCTCTATCTCGCCATGTATCAGTATCTGAAAATGTGGTTTATTGTGGTACCATGGAGAAAGTCACTACATTTTTTTAAGATCAGCACTGAATCCAAAAATACCTCTTTTCCCTATTTGTATTCCGTCCTTGGTCCACTGTAATGGAAGTCAAAGCAACCCAGGTACTTCAGAAAGGTCCAGTATTTACTTCAGGTGTGAGACATTTTACTTTATAAGAGTTGACACCACATGTGTAACCAGTTGCAGAACAGCAGCAGGCATACATTACTCTAGGAAAAATATATGTGCATATATCTAATTAGTATTGCCAGCGTGAACAGGCATTTTTATTTCTAATGCCAGTTACATTGTTTTAAATAATGCTATATTTCATTGTCTCTAAAACATTTTTATAAGTATTCCACAAAGACTCCATCTGTTTTGCATATTTTATGCAGTAGCAGCAATAATGTCTATTGTTTATTGTTTTCTTAATGTCTTCAATTTTGTTCTTCTATAAAACCCACAAACGACTAACCATGGTCTGTTTGATTGATAGGCACTGTTGCAGTTGTCTTTCTGCGGTACAGCAATATCGGTTCTCTGCTTTCATCACCTAAAAACAGCTCCTCCAAAGATCCTTCAGAGCAGAGACTGACAGTAAGCTCAGCAGTTATAGCTGTTGCAATTAGCTCAAATCCACCCACACTCTATGAGCTTGAGAAAATAACATTTACCTTGAAGTATGCCAAGGTAAGGGGGGTTTTTATTATCAGCTACAAGTAAAACAAAACATTAGTTAATCATTTTATGTGACGTAAGCGTACCTGCAACATAGGATAAGCTAAGACATAATCTGTTGTTTCCTGATGTGAGGCTACCATTTTTTACTCTAATAAGATTTATCTCAAATGTGACATCCTAAGTGCAATATACTAAATATGATACAGGGGAAAATTGCTATGAGACTAAAACAAGGGCAATGATGCCATCTTTGCTGAGTTTTAATATGGGTAAAATATAGATGCCTAAACCAGAGAATATTACAGGATCTTGATTGTTCTGTATTTATGTGGGGCTTTTTTTCCTGAAAGTTTATCAGATACTTAAGCAGTTACAGAGGAAAAAAAAAAAAAAAGGAAGAAATGCTTCAAGTTTAATGCAAAAAAGATAACATGGAATTAGGGGGTAATAGCAGAACCTATAGCTTTTTAGCTTTGTTATTTCTGAAATCTGAACACATTTATTTAAAACTGAGAGGTTTACTTCCAGCAAATACAGATTTTTGCTGGCTTCACTTATGTGTGAAGAATCACCTTAGACGGCACAAAGAATAATCAGAAACATAATAAGCAACTCTGTAGAGAGGTGAGCAATGGGACAAGGTGCTAACCTTGGTTACATAGCTTTTAAATTTGTTACTTCCCTTCTGAGTAAGAAATCGCCTTTATATAAATTTGCATAAATGTATAAAGCCTGTATTACAGAGGGGACTTAGTCTTTAACTAGATTTAGTAAGCACTAACTGTACTAAGTAATACTAATGGTCTTACTCATCACACTTTTGTAGCAGGTGATATAGCAGGTGTGCTATGACCCTGGCTTTATCCCAGATTGCTTTGTAAAATGCACAGAATAAGTCTCAGTTTTTGAACTGCTCATTTGGAATGGATAAGCATTGTGGCTGTAACCTTGGAGTCTAGTCCACGTTCAGCAGGTGCAAAAGTGTATATATAAAAATGTTTTCAATAGGTAAAAATTCCAACAATTTTGCAGGTGCCAGAAGGGTTCAGTAATCTGATTAGACTACATGTTTGGTGGAGTTTTAGCTGTGTGAATAAATTGCTTCCATCCCAGCCACGTTTTAATTGCTTGGAATAGGCCTTGCAGAATGTGTTTTTTGTTTCCCAACCTTCCAATGGTAACAAGCATTTTTTTAATGAATTGCGCGGTCTAGCGTAAGAAAGGTCTCTTGATGGGAAATATCCTGCCTTTTGCCATCAGCAGAACATCTTGTTTCTGTTCCAGACTGCAGATAAAGACATTAAATGTGCATTTTGGAACTACTCAGACACAATGAATGGCAACTGGGCTACAGAAGGCTGTGAGCTGACACATTCCAACTCCACTCATATCTCATGCAAATGTAATCATCTGACTCATTTTGCTGTTTTGATGTCCTCAGGTGGCTCCGTTGTAAGTGTTATTTTAATTTAGTGCTTTACCTGATACTTTCTGCTGTTTTCATTCCTTATGTTTTTATTTTAGTGCAACCTGCATACTTACCCCCCTTTAGACTGTCTCTTGGTTTTGTTCAGCAAACACACAATTTATTGTGCACAAAGCAAACAAAATTCCTCCCATATGTGTTTGAATTTCTTTATGTCCTTTCTGCAGTATTACAGAGCAGTGATGCAGCAAAGTATCTTGTTCCAAAAACACAGTCTGTTGTGCTTATTTTTGGAGCATTGCATTTAATTTTAAATCTCACTTTAAGACTGCTGTGGGATTTATCTGCCATTCATTGGTGGTCAGTAACCATATGGCCCTGAATTTCTGTCTCTCAAAACTTTGCCACCCATTTGTCTAACCTTGGCATCTAAAAATCTGCTTTAAATTCTCTCTGGAGAATTTGCAGCAGCATAATCAATCCAAAGTTTATGACTATTAAACATGGACACTCACGACTAGCACAAAATTGGGAGAATGGCCATTCAATTTATGTCCTTCTTATGTTAAGAAGCCCCACAGATTTCCAGGATCTCAGTGGGGATCTGCAGGAGCTCAGGTCCTGCCTCAGGAGGCAGCTTTATAAGGAATCAGAACTGACAGCAAGCAGAATATTAGCATGAATATACTGTATTGAGACAGTTCTCTCACACTGTGAATTTCATGCTGATAGAGGCTGTTTCCTGGTTGCTAAATAGGATCCTAAGTCTTCAATTCAAATTTAAAACCTTTGCAGGTAGTTATATAGTTATTTTGAAAAGAAAGGCTGGGAGGTGAAGAATCTCTCATCCTTTATTTAGTGAAAAATACTTAGATGCATTTTATGGTCAGCTGAATACTATCCTTTTGCTGATGTTCAGTCATGTATTTCAGAGTTTCTTTGTTCAAATAGCAAACAGCAAAAGAAATTGTATTGTTATACAGAAAATATTCATGTCCAGTATTGAAATATCTTGTGTTTCTCTGGAGAAAGTTCATGTTACATATCTGGAAGAGCATTTGCTTGAAGTGATTGTTATTTCAGAGTCTTGTTTTGATCATGTTGCAAATTCAGTGAGACAGTTATTCAGTTTTGCTTATCTAAGTCACTGCTGTGATAAGTCCTTTTATATTAGAAAATGTTCATGTCATATTAATAGATGTCCTACTGCCAGTGTATTTGTCATTCACTAAAATGATCTGATTTTGAAAATCTTATTAGGAGATACTGATGTTAATAAAAAGTTTTGTTAAGAAATATCAGAAAATGCAAGAGCAGGAATATATACAGTTTATTACTAATTTCCCCTAGAATTATATCTGTCTCACAAAAACCCAATACTTTTTAGATTATCCAAAGTTTACATTTCCAGTGAAACTCTACAAAGAGTTTTGATTAATATTTTGTAGAAAAGAAGAAAAGAGCTGTATTATAGAATGAGGTCTTTCTTGAGAAGTTACAAAGCTGTTCTTTTAAATACTATATTATAATTTTCCCCCAGGGTGTTACAAATTATAGCATTCTTACAAGAATCACTCAGCTAGGAATAATTATTTCGTTGATTTGCCTCTCCATGTGCATTTTCACATTCTGGTTCTTCAGTGAAATTCAAAGCACTAGAACGACAATTCACAAAAACCTCTGCTGCAGCCTTTTCCTGGCGGAACTTATTTTTCTGATTGGAATTAATATGAACAATAATAAGGTGGGTAGTTTTCACTTGTGCCTTGATTTTGTATTTTGTATCAGCAAAACAAATATACAGTATAAAGTATTACTTTCCTTCTACTCCTCACATTTCCTACCTACAATAGTGACCCTGACTTCCCAGTACTGTAACAGGAAATACAAAATGGTCATTGAAAGAAGCAGGGCCTTCGTCTGAGCTGGTGTGCATTGACTTTGCTCCATGGGTTTCATTTAAAATTTGTCACCTTTATTGAGACTGTGATCTCTATGCCTTTAGCATTTTCACTTTACTTAGGATGCTGTAAAAAGCCACATTGGTGGCTCCCAGTCTGACAGTTTTCTCTAAAATCACGCCAGAACTGCAACCCCAAGCTGACATCTGAGATACTGAGCTGTTAGCTGGAGGACCCTATGTGAGGTCTTGACCTGTCCCTTTGGCTTTTCAGAAAGCTAGGGTGTTGAGTTTTCCATCTCAGATTAGTTTTAGGAAATAAAATTATGCATAATTTATAAAAATAGCATACTATAAGTGGCTGAATAGGATTTAAAATCACTTGAAAAAAATATGAGCTGTAATCCCTGAGGTAGCAACCCAGTATTGACGGTTTGAAAAATATCATTTTACAAACACTTTATAACAAAAGTTATTTCAGAAATAATTCTTTGTGATGCCTAAATACAATGTTATCAAACTAATAAAAATTAACTTGTGTAGATCTCTGCTATAACAATAGGACCAACCTAGTGAAACCATTGATACAGTTTTTCTGGGAAGTAATACACTAATTTTAAAACCTGAATGTAGTCTCTTTATTTTACCATTTGCTACAAAAAACACTAATGAATGAAAGTGCAAATGGGTGTAGGCCAAGTTCTTGTTAACCAGCATTACAACTGAGCTGAATCACCACTTTAGGGTCACTCAGTTGCTGTGCATGTATTATATTATATAGAGACAAAAGCCTATTAATAGAATTATGACTACTGCTTTCTCTGATTGAATTTCTAGCTCTTCTGTTCAATTACTGCTGGACTACTCCATTATTTCCTCCTAGCTGCTTTTGCATGGATGTGTATTGAAGGTATTCACCTCTACCTTATAGTTGTGGGAGTCATCTACAACAAGGGTTTCTTGCACAAGAATTTCTATGTCTTTGGCTATGTCAGTCCAGCCGTGGTCGTTGGAATCTCGGCTGCACTGGGATACAAGTACTATGGCACCACAGAAGTGTAAGTAACTTTTTCTGTGTCCAAATCATTGTACAGAAGGAGACAATAATCACAAAAGCACATTTCAAGGCATTTTCTGCTGTTTAATTTTCAGATGTTGGCTCAGCACTAAGAATAACTTTATATGGAGTTTTATAGGACCAGCATGTCTAATAATTCTTGTAAGTATAATTTTAAGTTTTTATTGTAGTACATAAAGCCAATAATAAAAGGTGTTTAATAATCACCCACCCACTGCCGGCATAGCTGTGAGTGCTAATTATAGGGCAAAACTGACTAATTTAGACCTTTTTATAGTACCTCTAAATTATTTATATGCTGTACATCTAAATACTTTACTAGTCTGAAAAATGAATGTTTGACAAAAAAGTTCAGTATAATATCAGAGGATTTTTTTCTTCCTTTCTTTTATCCCAATGGTTTGAGAAATTCTGTGAAGCGTTTCTGGTTTTTACAGAGAAGTGTCTTTGTATGTCACTGGCATCTCAGCATGGCTCAGCAGGAGGTGTACACAGACACCATCCTAGCAGACAGATAATCTGGGTTTTCAAATGTTGTGTGACTTAATCTCTTATCAGTGATTGGTCATCTTTGTAAGATTAGACTGTCATCTCTGTGGTTTTATCATTCGCATGTACCCTGTCATCATCAAAGCCATTTTAAACTAAATTGCAACGTCAGAAAAAAGAACCCGCTATTTCACATGGGCAGACAAGTCAAGTATTGATAGCCCTATTTCAGCTGTGAAGAGGGCCTTTTTAATTCCTATTGGAAGTGGTTTCAAACCCGCAAATTTGACAGGTATTACACGTTAAGTTCTGAATTGAGATGTTTTTGGTGTCTCAGGAGCCTTTCTAAGTGCTATAAAGTTTAAGGAACCATTCTAGCTGTAATGGGGCTTTATTCTGTAAGGCTGTGTTGACAGTGATAGCTGGAGCTAACAGAAGGAGAAGGTGTAATAGTGAGGCCTCCACAACATCTATGGTCAAGTCAGTTACAACTGTGTTGCCTTTTAAACTATTTGGTATAATGTGAGGATTTGTTAAAAAAGAAGTGGAAGATCCTAACACATACAACTTGGTAGAGAAACAGTTTTATTTCAAGGCATTATCTATTTCAAAGCTTAATCAAGTATCAGGTATATTTCTGGTCTAATTTCACACCAAATTCCCACTGCATATTGGGTACAGCCAGAAACAACCTGCCAGATACAGACGGAAGGTTGTGCCTCCCCATCTCACGCTTCTGGTGAGCACAGCGGAGTTTGAGAGGCAAAGCACCGTGACCTTCCCTGGCTCAGTGCTTCTGGGTCAGATAGCCCTGGTGTCCAGCAGGTTACGAAGACACCATCCTTTACTAGGAAATTCTTAACAATTCTTAAGTTTACAACTTCCTATTTCCTCTTTCAACCTTATCTTTTCTTCCATGGAGGCAGCAGGGCTGGGGTTTTGTTGTTATTTCTCTCATTCCTGTTCCTCATCTGCCTTCAGGTAAAGATTTATGCACAGTGAAGTATCTCTGTGCGGTTAGCACATGAAAATCGCATTATCAGAACACACTAAATGCCCCAAGTGTAGGCATCTGTAACCTTGTTTTCAGCTCCAGCTGAGCTGTGCCCAGTGGGGATTCAGGTACACGGCACAGAGGCAGAGCAGGGCTGCGGTGGCTTTACTGTAAATCTGGCTGGCTGCAGAAGCAAATCCTGCAAGCTGGGCTCTGAGGCCTGTAGACATTCTTTGAGCACTCCAGATCTTCCAGCAATCCCTGTAAATTAAAAGGAAAAAGGGAGGTGCTGGAAGTTGATCCAGGCCTGTGCAATCCTCCTATGTATTGAGAGAGCAGCCAAAGAGTTTCTTTTTCTCTCACTCCTCTGCCTAGGGGAAGCCATGCAAAAGACCTGTATCTGAACAGCAAAGAATCCCTGTGGTTGTTCAGCTACTTCTTGTATGTTATAGAAGTATTTTATACTAACTTGTTTTCACAGTATTCGCATACTTTTATTTATTGTCTCTTCATAACAATGTGCCACTAGACCATGGGGGGAAAGGCAACCAGCTTTCAGCAAGGTGCTTCAGCCGCTCTAGGGTTTTTTGAAGGCTTGGACAGCTTGTTTTCATGGAGTGATAGCAAAATGAAGCCTGAACTGCAAGAGGGATGTTTTCTAAGGGTGCAGGGACCTAGGTATTTTGCTCATGATCTATCCAGGTAATAAAGGAAAATATGGAAAACCCTATGAAAACAGGCACTGACACTGGAAGATGAAGTTGGTGTCAGATGTATTCTCGGTGGAAAGCACATTGTTGATAGTAAATCTGTTTCCATTGTCCAGCTTCCTGTTGAGAACACTACATGGGCTCCAACATGACAAAGATTAAACTCTTTCCAAAGTAGCGCCACTCAGGCAGTCCTTTTAACTACAGGAGCCGATCTTTTCCCAATATTTCCATTCTGCCCACAGCTAATTAAAGAGAAAGAATAAAAAAATATTAATTAGGGACTCTGACAAGAAAATATCACTTTTTTTCTGGGATAACCAGATACTGCACTGCAACCATCATATTGAAAGCTGAAAACTCTGGCAGATTCAAGTTTACCTTTAATCCTGAGCTTCATCTACTAATAGTCTTGAATTTTCAGGTTTTCTGAGATCATCAGGAGACCGTGGATACCAATTCTCTGGAGGGCTACTCACCACAAAATTCTTGCACAAAAACATTAAAATCATTGTCAGGACAAATGCCCATGTACCCAAAAGGTGGTTTCATTTCTCTGAGTGGGGTCCCAGGAGATTTGTGGTTTGGATTATACTGTAATATGCCTCTGATACAGCATGTAAATGATGAAGAACAGAACCACTCCTGTCCCAATGGGTCATCTGTCTCAGGGCACGTTGCTTTAAACACATTCTTGGGCTGTAAATCTGTAGTAATAATGAAGCATAGGGAGCTCAAGTGTTTATCAGGAGTACAAATTATCTTCTCCTCTGATTGCCTAACCAGAAACACTGCTTCTGAAGGTGTTTGCTTATTAATACTAAGGTTCTATTAGAAGTTTTAAGTGCAAAGCGATGGCCTCATTGATCCCATCTAAAATTATTATTATTATTATTATTAGATTGGTGACTGTACATGAAAAGAAGTGGGTCAGAAACTCTTTAGATGGACTTAGCAAAGAAAGAGCATTTTAGACCTTTATAAAACAAGCTGCAAACTGAAGATAATTTCTACAACTTATTTCTTCCTCCTAATATTTGTAATCTTTAGAACCACAACCATTTTAAGCAAAACTTTGCAGTAGATTAGATCAAAGCATACAAGTATGGAGAAATTATTTGTAACATGTATTTAAACTTTTTAATAGAAACGTGAGTTTATCTCGAGCTTTAAGGGACAAACATTCACACACATGGCAACCCAAGACTGATTGAGGCAAAGACAAATATAAACCCCAGAGATAAAAGGTATGAAAATGGGAGGGGGGGCAAAAAAGAGAATAAAAACAAGCCTTAGAAAAGCTTTCTTTTCTATTATAATACACTCTTACAATAATAATCTCTCTGTAGTAAGTGTGTAGAATGGAAATGACTGTTTGCCGCCAAGGTGATGGCAGCAGTTTTGATTAGTGTATAGTCAGTCAATAACAAACTCCTTCCCATTGTGGAGGATTTCAACATGGCTTTCCCTTCCTCCGGCATCATAGCTTTTTGAGTGGGAGAAGACTTATGTTAGGACTTTATCCTGCACCCCTGGTGTTTTTGGAAACTTCATTTTTTAAACTCTATGGACACAGCATAAATCCTCCTACTTGTACCTTTTTTGAGGTTCAGCTATATATTAGTTATCCATTTGGGTGTAGAAATGATGTCTGGAAGGGTTGGCCAAGGGCTATTAACACTGTAGTTATGAAAGTCTATGAGACATTAAAAGGAAAATTTGGAAAAGAATCACTCCTATTCCAAGTGCAGCTATAGCCAACCCTTCTAACATACCTTCTCCCACAACGTTCTCCCATCAAATCTGTTCAGCTGAGCTTTGTGCAGCAAGTTCAAAGTCACCCATGAAAACATGATTTGTACCTTTACAGTATCGACAGAGTCATGCAGACTTGACTGTTGTACCTACTGTCGCTGCCACAATAAATTGGCACACCTCTGTGAGGAACCGGGACTCAGAAGTGTGACGTGTTGTAACATTAATAGGTGCAATTTGCCATTTGACAGTATAAATCTATCAGTATCATTTGTTGAGATCACCTCTGTAATAAAAAATACAGACTTGCTCTTTGAGGTTGGAACACTTCCAAAATTGAACATCATCCAGATATAATCCTCTCTGTGGCTTTTATCCAAACATCCCAGTGCTGTGCAGTGAGGAGGTAGCTCCTAAACCTTATTCCTTGTTTTACTCCTCTAATGAGTGTTTTTAGTACTTTGAAGGTGTCTGGCTTGGCTTCAAGTTCCATTTTCTTGAAACAATTGGTAATTGTAGTGTTTACAACACAAAAATGGCTGATACATGAACCCTGCAATTTTCTGAGCATTCTTGTGCACTCAACTTGGAACGTACAAGCCAAGAATAATTCTCGGGAGTGGTGTCCCCAGAAAATCCAAGCCCTTTTTAATAAATGTAATGAATAATCAACTGTAAAGAAAAAATATTCTAAGAACTTGAGTGATTGATTAACCATAGTGTTTTGAACTTCTCTTGTATAAATGAATGGGTAAATGAATAAAATATACAGATTGCAGTTGCAAAATATAAAAAAGTGACATATGAGTGATGAAAGCAGGCTAACAGTAGAGTAGTGCTTTTCATTAAGAAACTGCCTGCATATTCATTAGAGCTAGTCGATTACTTAAAAAATACATTCATCAGATAATTTATTTGATGAATTTTACCATTATTTGTCAAATAATTTATTCAACCAAAAAAGGTAAAATTAATGGACTAGTGCATTTATCAAATCTTAATGGACAGCTCTAATACTTATTCAGTTCTGTACATTTAGGTTGATTCAGGATTAGTAATACTGCTGCAATCAATGCAGCAAAATTTCCTGGCAAATCCATTACTCTACTGTTTTCTCACATACTCACGAATTTTATGTATTTAATCTAGGCTATTCAAATGGAACATCTTTCATTAAAAATATATATATATTCAAAGAATCTAAGATATTCCATTTTCCCAAGCTTCAAAAGGACATGGTCTGATGGACCATTTTAAAATATTTTTTTTAATAATTAAAAATTATATATATATAAAAGCAGCCCCTCTGAGGTCAGTCACATCACACTGATGTCATCAAGTCCACTGCCTCTTTGGGCTTCCTCACTTTATTATCCCTGCTCTTCAGTGAAACATTGCACGTTCAGTATTCCTTACATTTCTTGATATTCTAAGAATTATTATCGAAAACGTTGCTTGACCTCTGTCTTCCACCACAACAAAACATAAAACAATCTCACATTTTTCAGTGAATATTTGTGCTCTGAAAAATTCTATGGGATTTTTTTGTGATAAATGCTTAGTTATGTTTCTTAGATAGATGTGAAAGATACACTCTACATTTACTTTATGTTTTTCAGAAAATAGCCATTTTAAACATTTTTTTATACCTACTGTTATTTCTCAGTCTGCCTTTTTAGTGGAAATAAATTCCTACAGGGACTATCAGTGCCTTTATTATTCCTTTTTAAAGAGTAATAGTCCCCTTTTCATTAGCCCTTCTGTGGCTTCAGTTAAAGGTGTCTCCATGGCATTTCTTATGCCATTGTGGATAAAGTGGAGAGAATTAATTATATAGTGGCATTTAAGACCGAGTCTACAACTTTGCTTGAAACAGCTGAGTTCAAACCACAGTGCTGTTCAGCAGCAATACCTACTGTGCTAAATAATAACTGAGTCAGAAAATACTAGCTGTGTTCAGTGGACAGGATCAGCTTAAATCTCCAAGACAGAGCTTCCATACTGCCAAACCCAATGGATGCAATTTCTCAGCAAGACCAGAGTTTTCACATGAATCAAGGTTTTATCTTCCTTCTCTCTGCCATTAAAGCCCCAATTTTATGGTCCCTGGAAATACTTAGAAAAAAGAGGGTGCATCCATTAGTCATATTAGAGTAATGTAATTGGAAAAATTACTTGATCCTGTGTATCCTTGCATAGTAACAAATTCATCACATAAGGCTGAAGGGTCCTTGAAGGATGTTTCAAACAAAAACTTTTGTTTTTTAAAAAAAAAACTTAGTAGTTCTGTAAGAAAGAGTACATGAAGTTCTCCCTTGCAGTCACTGAAAGGACACTAGACTTGAAACTCAAGCATATCCTCTGTCACCCAGAGTGAACCAAGCAGACACAGCAGGGGAGGGAGCACAGGTGGATGTCAAGGGGAAGGAGAAGAGCACCTGCATGTGCCAGCTGGCTGCAGATTTCCTGAGATGGCTCACAGCTCAGTGCAAATTGATGTCTCACACATCCTCCTTCAGTTCTAGAAAGATGTACTGTGCCCACTCTTTTAATGGATCCATGTATAATCAGCTTTTGTGGATATTTTTTTTCAGGAAAGCCACACAACTGACTGAAATAGGTTGGCTTTGTTGTTTTTTATTTTTAGGGTTTTTTAATTGTTTAATATCTTCTTGGTGGTTCTGTACTTTCCCTTGTTTATAAGCACAATTACTATAAACTCATACATTTACCCTAAATTGTTCATTGAAAAGACCCTGTAGATTTGCTTTGGATAGTTAACATAGAAAGATGATGTCTTTTGGACTTTCTTAGCAATTACATAATTACTTCATCTGCATGACATATTTTCTCACTTGAATCAGATTTTCTTCTACTATTCTACTGCCTCTTTGATTCATCCCTGACAGGCATTTAGAGAGGTGAATTTAAATTCACAATAGTACTGCTTGGAAATCTCACTTGGACACTGAAAGTTTTTGTGGTTTTGCATAAATCACACCATAGGATTTTGTGACCACATCCACAGCAGAATCATGGATATGTCTGAAAAAGCAAAAGGCCAAATCTTCAAGAGGACTTGGCAAATTGTAGAAGGCATGGATAGCTTTCTGCCAAATATTAGCACCTCCAAAAGGGAAAATACAGCTTGTTTTCAGATTTCACATTTCAGTCATGCTCCTGGTGCTTTCTCCTTTCTACTAGCTCATCCAGTCACTGAAGCTAGTTGTACTAAAAGATGATATACAACTATTTCACTCCTCTTTGACATGTAAAGCATCTTCCGCAGGGCTCCTGCATAAGGCTCCAGGTGCAGCCGAAGAAAGGTTTCAATGTATGCAAGGAAACCATAGAACTGGAGCAGTGTGTAGCCTGAACTTTTTGATGCACCTTGAATCAGTTCAACAAACAGCTTGATTTATGTCACTCCCAACTCACAAGACAATACATCTCAAAAGCTTCTTGGAAAAGAAGAGTAAACGTAGGAATTATTTACACTGTGAGAAAAAATAGGTCTCAGTCCTACCACTGGATCTAACTGGGATAACATTTATGGCTGAGCTCAGATACAGCTCTGTTGGTTCACCCCTCCTGACCGTAACTAATGTCTTTAGCTTTGCGATTCAGTAAGAAATAATCTTGAATCCACAAGTCTGCAAAGTTGTTTATCCTGATGAAATTTATTTATTTATTTATTTATTTATTTATTTATTTACATCTTCTTTTAAATGTTTTAAAAATATAAAGGAAACACTTAATTGAGTCTAAATCTATAGCTTGAAGTATGTAACAGAAAACTTTGAAGTACCCATAAATTAAAAGCAATCCTATGTGAATTTTTTTTTTCCCCCCTGAGTCAGGATTTGTAATAAACTCATTTGGTTATGTTTTAACTTTTAAAACAAGTGAAATCATTAAAATCTTAGAAGCATAAAATTCTATCCCTGAATAATTGAAAATATTTCCAAAAAATACAGCCTAAAGGGGGTTCATTAATGTTTTTGTTCCATTTCTTACTCCCAGATAAGACGGCTGTTGTATACTTAAAGCATTCAAGAAGATATATTCACTGGGGACATGGTAATGAGATAAATCAGTCAGGAGACAAACCCTGACTGTTTGACTGCCAGCTTGTGTCCAATTTTATGCAATTAATATAGCATACATTTTCATTTTGAAGCTTAAACTGTGGTATTGTTAATAGCTTAATTCCGTTCTCCCCTGACTGAAATAACGATGACCCACTGAATGTTGTGGTTTTACTCAGCCATTAACCATCCAGCCAGAAAGATAGAAATGTATTGCTCTCTGTGACAGAACTCAGACCATCACAAGCTCATTAATTCAAACGCTCATAATGAGGGTCATTGTACAGACTGATACAGATACAGCTGCTCTGAACTTCAGACATTTTTTAAAAGAGCTAAATTCAATATGATATATGTAAAAAATTCAAGTATATGCCTAAGAGAGCAGCAGGAGAAATTTTCTCATTCTTTTTTTGTGAGATCTGACATCAGCATATAGATGGTTTCATCAATTATTGAGACAGAGACTAAGAAAGGAAAAGGGAATGATTTGGGGGTTTCATTTTTGAAGTTTGAATGTAAAGTGCTCAGACTGAATCAGAACTAGTATGTCTGAGTCTTTAGAATTAGGTGCCTCTTTCTTACACCTTCTCTTCTTTGTAAAACTAGAGAGCCTTTAAAGGCTGGTATTTGAAATGTTTAATAACTTTTGAAAGGCTGGGGTGTATCGTTTACACAAAGATATCCTACATGAAATTCCAAATTCCTTTTTCATTCTATAAATAATGTGTATTGGAAATAGTCTCAAAACCTCAGTGTCATATTAAACAATTACAGCAGTGTTTAAAAAACAAAACTGACTTTAGACAATCCTGGATGAGGAATTGGGGGGTGAGGGAAATCCAGGTCTTTCTGCTCCAGTGAATGTTTAATTATTTATATGGCATGGAATAGATCCAGCAGTAGCAGTGAATAACTATACAGAGCGTGGAGAAACCAAGGGTCATAGCCTAGTCTGAATATTAAGTAAAACAGAAAATTGTGCCCCATGTCGCCAACATCCTGTATAAATGTGCTGTCCACAGGGATTTTCATTGTTCAGGAGTGTCCTTTCTGGTTTTATTCAGAAAAGCT